>NC_092278.1:36882100-37482100 GCF_036320965.1 Panulirus ornatus
GGAGAAGGGGAGGAACCGAACCGAACTGATCCCCCTTCCCTTCTCTCCGCCAGTGTCAGCAGAGACAAGGTTGTGACACGAGCCCTCTTTAAGGACGCAGGAGCATAGCATACGTGGCAACCGAAATTGTGAGAGCATTTGTTCGCTGGCGTGTAGAGTGTGTGGGAACGGAGCCGCGTGTCCGCCGTCAACGCTGTGTAGTAACATGGCTGAGGTGTATTTTTTATGGCGGTGCTGGGGGAGACTGGCGTGGGCTGCTGTGGTAAGAGACCAGCAGGGGGTAGGCAAGTGTGGCGTGGGTTATGCACCGAGAGTATTATGATACCGTGGGTTTGGGCGGGTGATGATGGAAGAAGGTGACAAGGACCGTCCGCGAGGCATGGAGAGACGCGGGGCACGACACACAAGTGTACGGGCATTACTCATTGATGGACCCCCAAGTCCATCTGGGGTTCCATTCCATGTTGGGTTCAGAGTGCATGAGGGAGCTGATGAACTTCAGCCATAACATCTGGCTGGAAGGATGAAGTTGATGAACCCCTCTGGGTCTCTACCCACGAGTACCCTTTGAAACCATTATTGAGAAAGAACATAAACAGAGTCATTTAAGACTTGAGGAATAGTGAATGGGGGTCACTTTACCTCCACGGTATCATATAAGAGCCGTGTATATATGTATATATATATTAGCGAACAGACCAAATTATGTAAACTTTCCCAACAAAGTCATTTCTCATACTTTGTAACGTTATGGATTTGACTCTTACAAAATCATTGGGTTCAGAGATGATGCTTGCCAAACTTTACAAGATACGTGCAAACGTTTCGTCCATGATGTTCTATCTCTGGTGAATGAGAGAAGTATCATAACTTTGCTTCACTCGAATTGTTCTCTTGTTCTTCATCTTGATACGTCACCCGGGTCAACTGTTGTTCAAGTGCTGTAAACTTCACTGAACATGTACTGTTCTCTTGTTCTTCATCTTGATACGTCACCCGGGTCAACTGTTGTTCAAGTGCTGTAAACTTCACTGAACATGTACTGTTCTCTTGTTCTTCATCTTGATACGTCACCCGGGTCAACTGTTGTTCAAGTGCTGTAAACTTCACTGAACATGTACTGTTCTCTTGTTCTTCATCTTGATACGTCACCCGGGTCAACTGTTGTTCAAGTGCTGTAAACTTCACTGAACATGTACTGTTCTCTTGTTCTTCATCTTGATACGTCACCCGGGTCAACTGTTGTTCAAGTGCTGTAAACTTCACTGAACATGCACTGTTCTCTTGTTCTTCATCTTGATACGTCACCCGGGTCAACTGTTGTTCAAGTGCTGTAAACTTCACTGAACATATACTGTTCTCTTGTTCTTCGTCTTGATACGTCATCCGGGTCAACTGTTGTTCAAGTGCTGTAAACTTCACTGAACATGTACTGTTCTCTTGTTCTTCATCTTGATACGTCACCCGGGTCAACTGTTGTTCAAGTGCTGTAAACTTCACTGAACATGTACTGTTCTCTTGTTCTTCATCTTGATACGTCACCCGGGTCAACTGTTGTTCAAGTGCTGTAAACTTCACTGAACATGTACTGTTCTCTTGTTCTTCATCTTGATACGTCACCCGGGTCAACTGTTGTTCAAGTGCTGTAAACTTCACTGAACATGTACTGTTCTCTTGTTCTTCATCTTGATACGTCATCCGGGTCAACTGTTGTTCAAGTGCTGTAAACTTCACTGAACATGTACTGTTCTCTTGTTCTTCATCTTGATACGTCACCCGGGTCAACTGTTGTTCAAGTGCTGTAAACTTCACTGAACATGTACTGTTCTCTTGTTCTTCATCTTGATACGTCACCCGGGTCAACTGTTGTTCAAGTGCTGTAAACTTCACTGAACATGTACTGTTCTCTTGTTCTTCATCTTGATACGTCACCCGGGTCAACTGTTGTTCAAGTGCTGTAAACTTCACTGAACATGTACTGTTCTCTTGTTCTTCATCTTGATACGTCACCCGGGTCAACTGTTGTTCAAGTGCTGTAAACTTCACTGAACATGTACTGTTCTCTTGTTCTTCATCTTGATACGTCACCCGGGTCAACTGTTGTTCAAGTGCTGTAAACTTCACTGAACATGTACTGTTCTCTTGTTCTTCATCTTGATACGTCACCCGGGTCAACTGTTGTTCAAGTGCTGTAAACTTCACTGAACATGTACTGTTCTCTTGTTCTTCGTCTTGATACGTCACCCGGGTCAACTGTTGTTCAAGTGCTGTAAACTTCACTGAACATGTACTGTTCTCTTGTTCTTCGTCTTGATACGTCACCCGGGTCAACTGTTGTTCAAGTGCTGTAAACTTCACTGAACATGTACTGTTCTCTTGTTCTTCATCTTGATACGTCACCCGGGTCAACTGTTGTTCAAGTGCTGTAAACTTCACTGAACATGTACTGTTCTCTTGTTCTTCATCTTGATACGTCACCCGGGTCAACTGTTGTTCAACTGCTGTAAACTTCACTGAACATGTACTGTTCTCTTGTTCTTCATCTTGATACGTCACCCGGGTCAACTGTTGTTCAAGTGCTGTAAACTTCACTGAACATGTACTGTTCTCTTGTTCTTCATCTTGATACGTCACCCGGGTCAACTGTTGTTCAAGTGCTGTAAACTTCACTGAACATGTACTGTTCTCTTGTTCTTCATCTTGATACGTCACCCGGGTCAACTGTTGTTCAACTGCTGTAAACTTCACTGAACATGTACTATAGATTACGAGATCATTCCATGTATTACCCAATCCATGTTAGCACGTTGCCTCACTCTGTAACCTGTGGTGTGTTTCAGTCCCTGAGCCCCGCCCACCGCCCGCCCACCAGTCAGTCGCTGAACCTTTTGTGCCCACTCTGTCCCCTCTGTGACGACCACCGCCCACAGGGGGGGCTCAGCAACGTAACCCCCCCTGGCGGTGAATATAAGAATCAGTGAGGTGGGTTTGTGTGTGTGTGTGTGTGTGTGTGTGTACAGTCGTGGGTTGCGTAAAGTCAAGGCGTTGGTGGGGTTGTTGCTGGTGGTCTTGGCGTTGGGGTTGGAGTAAGTCGAGGCGTGGGGTTGCTGGTGGTGTTGGCTGGGGGGTTGGAGTAAGTCGAGGCGTGGGGTTGCTGGTGGTCTTGGCGTGGGGGGTTGCTGGTGGTCTTGGCGTTGGGGTTGGAGTAAGTCGAGGCGTGGGGTTGCTGGTGGTCTTGGCGTGGGGGGTTGGAGTAAGTCGAGGCGTGGGGTTGCTTTTGGTCTTGGCGTGGGGGGTTGCTGGTAGTCTTGGCGTGGGGGGGTTGCAGCAAATCAAGGCGTGGGATTGTGGTCAGTTTGGGCGTGGGGTTGCGGTAGGACTGGGGCGGGCGTGGGTAATGGTGTCACCTCAGCCGTGGGTGAATTTACTATTTTGGCCCTTAAGATAAGGGGGGGGGGGAGATGTAGCCCGCGCGCTCGCGCGCGCCTGTGTATGTAGGGGGGGGGGGGGGGGGGGAGCCCTCCAGCACAACCAGCGTTCACCTTTAAAGATTGGCTCGGGATCCCCTTCCCCTCCCCTCCCTCCCCTCCCTCCCTTCCCCTCCCCTCCCCTCCCTCCCTCCCTCCCCTCGCCTCCCTCCCTCCCTCCCTCCCTCCCTCCCTCCCTCCCTCCCTCCCTCCCTCCCCCCCCCTCCCCCCTTGATTTATAATTCTCTTGTACACCAAGAGCAAAATCCTCTTCCTTGCTGTATCAGTTTTGATTATACAACGTGTGTGATGATACAGCCTTCCATTGGCCCTCACACACCCCCCACCCCTTTTTTTTTCTTGTGTGTGTGTGTGTGTGTGTGTCTCGCACCCTCTCTCTCTCTCTCTCTCTCTCTCTCTCTCTCTCTCTCTCTCTCTCTCTCTCTCTCTCTCTCTCTCTCTCTCTGCCTCCTTTAGGTAACGCATCCATTTGGTGAGAGAGAGAGAGAGAGAGAGAGAGAGAGAGAGAGAGAGAGAGAGAGACTTCCCAATTGACGTTTTCGTCTGGTTTGGATTTTGGTCTCTCTCTCTCTCTCTCTCTCTCTCTCTCTCTCTCTCTCTCTCTCTCTCTCTCTCATCAGAAAGTTTTTTGGGTTTTTTTTTTTGAGTGGGTTGACGCCTCCCCTTCCTCCCTACCATGATTCACGTGAGGGAGCGCCGCTGTGATGGATGGCTCGACACGGGTGATTGATGGCTCGACGCGGGTGATTGATGCCCTGTCGCGGTGGTTGATGGCTGCCGCCTTGATTGTGATGCCACCCTGCCACCACGGTTGATGCCACCCTGGCCACCGTGATTAATTGATGGCTTGATTGCCATCGTGATTGATGCCACCCTGCCACCATGATTGATGGCTTGATTGCCATCGTGATTGATGCCACCCTGCCACCATGATTGATGGCTTGATTGCCATCGTGATTGATGCCACCCTGCCACCATGATTGATGCCACACCTGCCACCATGATTGATGCCACCCTGCCACCATGATTGATGCCACCCTGCCACCATGATTGATGCCACACCTGCCACCATGATTGATGCCACACCTGCCACCATGATTGATGCCACACCTGCCACCATGATTGATGCCACCCTGCCATCGTGATTGATGCCACACCTGCCACCATGATTGATGCCACCCTGCCACCATGATTGATGCCACACCTGCCACCATGATTGATGCCATCCTGCCACCATGATTGATGCCACCCTGCCACCATGATTGATGCCACACCTGCCACCATGATTGATGCCACACCTGCCACCGTGATTGATGCCACACCTGCCACCATGATTGAAGCCACCCTGCCACCATGATTGATGCCACACCTGCCACCATGATTGATGCCACCCTGCCACCACGATTGAAGCCACCCTGCCACCATGATTGATGCCACCCTGCCACCATGATTGATGCCACCCTACCACCACGATTTATGCCACCCTGCCACCATGATTGATGTCAGGTGAAGCACCCCACCTCCCATGCTCTCCCTATCGCCCCTAACCTTTACTTGGTCTCCCCACCTCACTGTGCCCCCAGTCCTGTGTCACCCCACCTCACCGTGCACCCCACCTTGCACCCCACCGTGCACCCCGCCATGCACCCCACCGTGCACTCCGCCGTGCACCCCACCGTGCACCCCGCCATGCACTCCACCGTGCACCCCACCGTGCACCCCACCGTGCACCCCACCTTGCACTCCACCGTGCACCCCGCCATGCACTCCACCGTGCACCCCACCGTGCAATCCGCTCTGCACCCCACCGTGCACCCCCGCTCTGCCGCAACTTTCGCCCCCCCTCCTCAACACCCCAAATCCCATTTCCCCCCCCCCCCTCCCCTCCTCATACTCTCTCGCTCCCCATTCTTTTTGTGGCCTTGGCCCCTCGCGCGTCTTCGCGTGCCACCTCATTTCTCCCCTCATAACCCTGACAACCTACCCCCCCATCTCATTCGGCTCTCTCATTTTTCCGTGAAACCGTCCCCCATCACACCACGTCTCTCATATTACGTTTTTTTTCGTCTCCTCATAACATTTCATCGCCTCATTTTTCCCCTCTCGTACGACCCATCATGTCTTGTTTTTCTCAAAGTATAAAATACCTTGTACTCGTACGTCATTTTTATGTTTTGAACCATTCGCTCCTCATTATTCTCTGACGTCATGTCATGTCACGTCTCATTTTTTTTTTGGTCCCAACCCTCCTCATAACCTCGGTCTTTTACCTCACACACCGCGAGGTTTCATCCATCATTCATCACATGCACTCTCTCCCCTTGCCTCATTCATACCCCCATCCCCTCTCCCTTATACTTCAACCCTCCCTCACAACTCTTGAGCCGTCCGCTAATAGCCTATCCTTCTGCACCTCATCTTATGCCTCACTTTTATCTTTCTGCTCCTCATGGCGCCACACCTCATACCTTTTGCCACTTGATCCCGTTGACATCCAGGGGCCTCAACTTGGCCCTGGGTCGTGGTTCCCCTCCCTCTCGCTCCCTCACACCCTCATCATACGCCTCGCGCATTTCCCACTCCCCCCTCTCCACACTCATGCTTGCCATCATCATTTCTCTCTCTCTCTCTCTCTCTCTCTCTCTCTCTCTCTCTCTCTCTCTCTCTCTCTCTCTCTCTCTCTCTCTCATGGGGGGGGGGGGGGTTGGAGCGGAAATCGTACGCATCGGGTTAAGTGAGCGTGACGTGTGCGGTGCCGTTGCGCGTTCTCCGCGCGCACCGGATGTTCTCGCGTGCGCGCGCTGTCGTCACCGACGGACGCTCGGTACGGTGGAATGAGTGACTCGGCTGCCCTCGCCGCCCCCCCCGCCCATGTGTCAACAGTCCTCAGGGACGGTGCAGGAGGGGGTGGACGTTGTCCAGGGCGTGGAATGGACGAACGCTTTTCTCTCTCTCTCTCTCTCTCTCTCTCTCTCTCTCTCTCTCTCTCTCTCTCTCTCTCTCTCTCTCTCTCTCTTGGTTCTCGCCATCGCTGGAACGCTCTAAGGAGGTTCTCCATCAAGAGGAACCAGCGCGTGTTGCTCCTGTCTTACGCTGGACGGAGGTCCTCTGAGCGTCTGCGAAGTCTGTACGTTGAAGTATGTGGAGAGGCGTTCCGGACGGTGATTAAACCCCCCCCCCCCCGAAGAAGGGTCAGGTTCCCCCTGAAGAAGGGTCAGGTTCCCCCTGAAGAAGGGCCAGGTTCCCCCTGAAGAAGGGCCAGGTTCCCCCTGACGAAGGGCCAGGTTCCCCCTGACGAAGGGCCAGGTTCCCCCTGAAGAAGGGTCAGGTCCTGTGATTAGTTCCCCTTTGGAAAAAAAAGGGGTGGGGGAGAACTGTGATGCCCTCTCGAAGAATTTTTTTGAAGCACCAGTGATTCCCCCTCTGTTTACTACTGCTACGGCACCAGGCATCCTCCTCTGTAGTGAGTCTGGAAAATTGTCTGCGGCGTAGAATTCCAGGAGAGAGAGAGAGAGAGAGAGAGAGAGAGAGAGAGAGAGAGAGAGAGAGAGAGAGAGAGAGAGGATTGTTGTCTGCAGTGGTACGTCCCCGTAGCCTTGTGATCTGGAGTGGAGCTCGGTCATGAGAGACCCACTGGGAGATGACTCAACCGCTGTGTGTTCGAGCCCCCGAGAGGGGGAAACGCTGTGGTTGAGGTGTGAGTGCGGTAGTGATGGGTGTGTGTGTGTGGGTGGGTGGGGAGAGCCCATGTGGTCGGTGGCTGCATCATCACTGTGCCCTTTGGTGAGTTCTAGGACCCACAACGGGATGAACGTCAACTCTGAACTGGCGTTGAGGTGTTCAACTGTGGCGCATCCCTGATTGGGCGCACGCGGGACTGTGGGTCTTGTTACACTGAGCTGTCGGCAACATAACGTGTAACGCGAAAGAGGGCAGGTACTGTTGGACTGTGAGGTTCGGTCCATCATTTCAGAATATTGGTTTCACAGGAATGTGTAAAGGGGAGGAGGAAAAGAAATCTTTTATTCGCCCGACACATCCCCTCGCGTCCATCCCCTCTTTCATTTCCCTCGTTCGGCACCCGGCAACGCTTCATCATCTTTCCTCGTTCCTGGCTGGGGGCAGTTGAGACTATATCACAAGAGACTATTTTCCTTTCCACCTATTTTTTTTTTCGTGGGTTACGTTATTACAGTAGTCATTGTAGACTGTGAGAACGCTTGAGGACCCTTCTGGTGACGCGAACTGGGAAAAAAAAAGTTGTACAGTGAACAGGAAATGTGCAAGTTTCTCCTGGAATGCGACGGTGTGGACACGTACGTACGTACGTGTGTTGGGCATGAACCTACTGTCATCTGCAGGGGCAGTTGGCGTGTGCCTCGTGGGATGGTAGTGGGGAAAGGGTGTTGGCCACCCAGGCCTGAGTGCTCGCTCGTGATTTCGGGTCTCGTCTTCTTCGTCCACGGCATCACGTGTGTGTGTGTGTGTGTGTGTGTGTGTGTGTGTGTGTGTGTGTGTAGATTACTGGCGCTTCGAAGACTTAAGGTTATTTTTGTCTTCAGTTCGACAGTACGGTCTTTAAGCACGACGTGTACTTCCCGTGAGTACGTCGATACGACTCTTGGGCATGACCTTACGACCCGCGGATAGGGTGGTGGTCAGGGGTGGTGATTGCCACCACAGCTTGTGGGTGGACGGTGTTGGAGGAGGAGGAGGAGGAGGGAGAAGTTTAGCACGTGTCCGGAGTGTGGGTAAAGCTGTAGTTGGGTAATTATCCTACATTTATCTTCCCTGCAGTAATTACCCTCATTTACAGTAATAACTTATTTTCTCCTCTCTGTAATTATATATATATATATATATATATATATATATATATATATATATATATATATATATATATATATATATATATATATAACTTTATCGTTGAATTACAGCTTTTTTTTTCCGTCATGGGTTCATGTTGTGGATTCGTGGGTTGTAACGGAGGGTGTCACACGAAGTACAGTCCCCTCATGAAGGCACGGACCTGTAACCCTCCTCCTCCTCCTCCTCCTCCTCCGTCCCTCACTCTCAGCCAGCGGGGCCCCCATCTACGAGGAGTACAAGAGGTCATTACCAGTGTTTCTTAATGGCCTGCCCGTTGTGCCGAGGTTCCGGGTTATTGTTACGAGAGCCAGAGGTGGATGGGAATGCTAAAGAGTTAGTATTTGGCCTGTATGTTGTACGTGAGAGAGAGGGGGAGCGGCGGCATGGGTATTGTACGTGGGGGTTAGGGGGAGCAGCAGACGCGCGGGGGCGCCTCCTCGTCGATGGAATCGTTCGTGGGAGGGCGTGGGCTCTGTCGGGCGTTCTACAGTCGTGAAGACCAAGGAGTTTCCTCACGTCCAACAGGGAGGTCACAGAGGGAGAGCGTCGTCAACTCTGTCGTTTGTAATGTAGATAAGACAAGACCCCTGTCTCGTCTTGGTGGCATTTGCGTGACTGTGGTACACCAATGTTGGCATTCGTGTGGTCTGTGACTGTGGTGGACCAGTTGTATGAGACCACTGACCACTCTAGGTCTTTTTTTGCCTCCTTGTGGTTCGTGACTGTGGCACACCTTGTTGGCATCCGTGTGGTTTGGTACTGCGGACCAGCTTAGGGTCTGTTGGCATTTGTGTGGTTCGTGGCCGCGGACCCGTCTTTGGTCCTCTCTTGCGAAGGAACCATTAATATTACGGGATGGAGTTTACGTATTGGCAACATATTGGAGGCTGAATGACATCTCATCGTTACAAACTACCAGTCTCTCTCTCTCTCTCTCTCTCTCTCTCTCTCTCTCTCTCTCTCTCTCTCTCTCTCTCCCCCCCCCCGTTGCAAAAACTCTCCCTCGCAGTATCTGCACCAATGCCTGCCTGGCCCTTGTGAATCTACGTGATTCATTTTCGTAATGGCCACTTGTGTAAATCCCCGGTAATCCCCATTGATTCATAACCAGTTAGGGATTACTGTGTATTGATCAGTGGAAAGGCTGAGCCTGTGATATATTAAGCCCCGTTGAGCACGTCGGTACGACCCTCGAGCACGACGTTACGACCCTCGAAAACGATGGTCCGGCCCTCAAGCACGATGGTCCGACCCTCGAGCACGACGTTACGACTCTCGAAAACGATGGTCCGGCCCTCGGAGCACGATGGTCCGGCCCTCAAGCACGATGGTCCGACCCTTGAGCACAATGGTCCAGCCCTTGGAGCAAAACGGTAGGACCCTTGGGCACGATGGCCCTACCCTTGAGCACGATAGGACGACCCTTGAGTATGATATAACCCGACCTTTGACCTGACCCTGAAAGACCTAAAAGCACTGAGAGTGCCAGGCCATCACACCCAGAGGTCATCCCATCGTGATCAAGGGACCATGCCCCGTGCACCTTGCGTATAGTGGTCACTGAGGGCGCGGAACTCCTGAAGGTGATTGCGTCGGCAAGGTCGTTGCAGACGCCCTCCGGAGGCCACACCAGTGGCTCCGTAAGTCTGGTGACGCCAGGCGGGGATCCTAAACCCTGGGAGAGACGACATGCCCGAGCCCCCGACGCATCGAAGCCTCTATCCTCCACCACCACAACCACCTCCATCAGCCTCTATCCCCCACCACCACCACAACCACCTCCACCATCATCACTCAATTACCGCGCGCTCACCACCCTACAGCGTCCCTCCTTAATCACCTCCAATCATTCGCCTCTCTCTCTCTCTCTCTCTCTCTCTCTCTCTCTCTCTCTCTCTCTCTCTCTCTCTCTCTCTCTCTCTCTCTCTCCCTTTTCCAGCCATTCCCAGTTCTTCTCCCCACCTTCCGTTCCTCTCCCGTGTGATCCCTCTCCCCTCGCATTTAAGTTGTCCCCTCGCGAACCAGTTGTGAATACACCGCTGTGGTCTGGGCCTCTGTGGCGACCGGCTGCCTGCCTGCCTGCCTTTTGTGGTGCACGCCACCATCTTCTCCTGCAGATCACAACACCGTCAGGAGCTTCACCTGTCCTCATGATTAGGGAAGGTGATGGTGGAAGACGGCTTGGCTCTCGCCATTGCCCTCATGTTATTCTTTCTTGACGCCATTGGGGCGACCCTTGAGCACGACGGTACACGTTGAACACGACGGCACGACCCTTGAACGCCAAGGTATAATAACCCTCCTGAAAACACGACGGTACGACCCCTTGAAAACACGGCAGCACGACCCCTTGAGCACGACGGTAAGACCATGGCCAGAGGGGGTCGTAGTGTCGTGCGCAGGAGGGGGGAGTTTTAATCGCATTCTTGCATTCCCGTTCTCCCGAACCCCCCCCCCCCCCCCCCCCCCCCCAGTGACACACACACACAGACACACACACACACACACACCCGTCCCTGCCCGTCCGTCAACGCCTACTGTCATCCCGCGTCATGTTCGTGTGTCGTCTTTCACCGCGTCCTGTCTCCTCCTCCTCCTCCTCCCCGTCATCATCATCATGGCCCCTCCTTCAGCTGTCACGATGTTGGCGTGCCTGTCTTTCTCTCTCTCCTATCTCGGTCCTGTCGCATAGACGCGCGACGGCTGTGAGATGGACAGATACAAGAGACGCACTTTTGGGTCGTGTGTGTGTGTGTGTGTGTGTGTGTGTGTGTGGTGGAGGGGTTGCCAGGTTTTCAGTCACCCAGGGTGGGTCACGGGGGAAGGGGGTGACGCACAGCCTCATGACCCAGGGACTCCCTCCCACAGGCTCTGGGAGCCTCCTCGCGGCGCCCCGTCATGCCTCAGCGGGACGTTTGATCCTGGACCAGGTTGCCGAGATCTGAAGCTCCCGACACCCAGAGATCGAAGGCGCCTTCAGGAGAGCACGTCGGTACGATCCCCCACCCCCCCTTGGGTACGATACCTGGAGGTGTACGACCCTTGGGTACCATACCTGGAGTTGTACGACCCTTGGGTACGGTACCTGGAGGTGTACGACCCTTGGGTAGGGTACCTGGAGGTGTACGACCCTTGGGTAGGGTACCTGGAGGTGTACGACCCTTGGGTACGGTACCTGGAGGTGTACGACCCTTGGGTACGGTACCTGGAGGTGTACGACCCTTGGGTACGATACCTGGAGGTGTACGATATCTGGAGGTGTACGACCCTTGGGTACGATACCTGGAGGTGTACGATATCTGGAGGTGTACGACCCTTGGGTACGGTACCTGGAGGTGTACGACCCTTGGGTATGATGTCCTCGAGTATTCGATGGTACGACCTTTTGGGTATTTTGGCCCGACTGTTGCCCCTTGCTTAAGAGACCAGGTTAAAGGGCCGGCCTTCATGCATACCCATCGTGCTCCGCGGGTCGTCCTGGCGCGCTCAAAGGGGGAGGTTGTTATCAAGCCAGATCAGGGGAAAGGGTAGGGCAGGGCGTTGCGTGGGAACATGACTCGGCAAGCAGCCAGCCTCCCCCACCCCTCCACTCACAGTTGCCACCGACCACATCATCCTCCCCCCAACACACACACACACACAGACCAGTTGTCACTTAAAGCACGAGCAGGCCAGTAACTGCAGCAGCGCCAGCAGCAGCAGGAGGAACAGCACCACGGCCACAGTTGCTGCATGACGAATGACACTGTCGTGTTGAGTCGCGATGTGTTTACCTTACATTTTGTGCTCAGGATAATGGTGAAGTTGAGTGTGGCTTGTGAAGGGAGACGGCTTGATGTGTCGCGACTAAACGCAAGCAGGGATTGTACACGATTGTCGTGCAGTCGTGTGTACCAACTTTGTCGTTGTGTGTGTGTGTGTAATATCCATACCCCTAAAGCGGGGTGGAGGGGGGTCAGTGTGACTTTGTTACAAGCCTCTCTGAATAAGGCTTCATGACCTGACCCTTGTCAGGCGTTGGGTCAGGGGATCAAAGGGCCTTGCCAATCACCTCTCAACAAAGTTAGAATTGGTGTGAGAGAAACTGTGAACGTAGGAACGCTCGCTTCGCAATGGCCCCTCTCTGTGAGGTAATGCATTACAGTGTGTCGCACTTTCGTATGGGGCCCTGACTAAAGTGGCGCTTAGTTCATTAGGGTCGACGAGGGGTTAATTGGTCAGTGAATAATTGTCCCGGGTGAATTATACCCTCTCCTTCTCCCGCCTTCCCTCCACGCACCTTACTCTCCGATAAGATTGAGTTCCGACGATGGAGATATTCGATCCAGTCCTCACGTCGAGAAAATAGGTATATAACACTGCCCCTCAGGCGCGCGTCTGCACGCCGGTCCCGGATTAGCGTTAAAGATAACGTAGCTGGGCAGAGTGAGGTTAATCAGAAGTTGGAATAATCCCTTGAAGTTAATCATCTTCAGGTGTAAACACACACACACACACACACACACACACACACACACACCCTGAGTACGACGATACGGTCCTTCAAAAGTGCGATAGGATGGAGGCGAATCATGCACGCAGCAAGCAAGCACACGGTGTGTACCCGTTTTATAAGCGTTAGAGAGAGAGAGAGAGAGAGAGAGAGAGAGAGAGAGAGAGAGAGAGAGAGAGAGAGAGGAGGAGAGAGAGAGAGAGAGAGAGAGAGAGTGTTGAGACCACGACTTGGTTTAGATTTTCCTTCGTCTTCGTCAGACTTCGAGGCGAGTGATGTTATTGGTCCTGGAGCAGGATTGCGCCTCTGTAAATACGTCCACGAAAAGTCGAGGAACTCTTGTCTTCTGCCAAACGTCTTTAGGGTTTGAAGCGAAGTCTCGGGAGGTGGAGGGGAGGGGGGGGGGGGATTTCAGTCTCCAAGAGAGAGAGAGAGAGAGAGAGAGAGAGAGAGTTTGAAAATGTGGCATCGAAAATCAGTAGTCTTCCCTAAAAGACACTGTGGTCACCGGACGATAGGCAAATATTAAGAGATGCGGACGCCCCCGGTAAGACCTTTGAAGAAAGACAGGATAGACACCCACAACTGCACCTGAGACCAGCCAAGGTTGTGGTGGATTATATCTAGGATAGACACCCACAACTGCGCCTGAGACCAGCCATGGTTGTGATGGATTATATCTAGGATAGACACCCACAACTGCGCCTGAGACCAGCCAAGGTTGTGATGGATTATATCTAGGCCAGCGGATCGCGGCGTCGAACAACCCGGCTGATCATAGGAGCAACGAGATAGTGTGGTCCCAAGATAAAGAGATATGTGCAGGTGGACAAGCCTCCAGTACCAGCTTAGCGTTGCAGGTGGTGCATGTTGGTTGAAAGGATGTGTGTAGGGAGGGAGGGGGGAACTGATTGACCCACATAGGCTTCGGTAGAGTCGTCCTCCTTACGTACAGTATCATCCCTCTGTATGTGAGGACTCTCATAGTGCTGTATCGCGTTGGGTGCGTGTGAGGCTTCGTGATTATACCATTCTTGGTTACCTGCGGGTGTCATGGCCACCAGGTCAGGTCCTGACTTGCCTCTCCCTCATTTCGTAAACACCCCTTCATTTTCTTCCTCCCCGTTTGGTCTGCATCTTTTGTGTGTGTGCCCTCCTCCTGCTTGGCTGCTTCCCTCGTTTTCTTCGGTCTCCCTATTCACATGCACCTCTCCTCCTCCTCTTTCTCCCCTCCTCCTCCTCTGCCTTCCTACACCTCCCTCCTCTCTTCCTCTTCTTCCTCCTCTATATCTTTTCCCCTCCTGTCTCCTCATTCTCCTTCCCCCCTGCTCCTGCTGTCGCACTCGTCTTCCCAAACATTTTTGTCACCGTTTTCCACTCAAGTTGTCCCCCCCGCGCCCTTATATCTAGACGCCCTGCAACCCCATCCCAGCGCTCGTGGCCTGGACCCTATCGCCTTCAATGGATATTGGAAGAATCTCAGAGAGAGAGAGAGAGAGAGAGAGAGAGAGAGAGAGAGAGAGAGAGAGAGAGAGAGAGAGAGAGGAATGGGAAAGTAAACTAGAGGAGCACCGACTTATCTGTTCGGTATGAAGACACGTAGGGAAAGTTTATACCGAAGTATGTCTCGAGCAGTGAGTGTGTGTGTGTGTGTGTGTGTGTAGGTGTGGGGAGGGAAATAGCTAAGCCAGAGTAAGAGCTGTTTCCTCGCTTGTATATCGATGGATGACTGGCGTCTCTCCCAGGGCCTCGAACCCCCCGTGGGAACCAGCTTAGTATTATTTTTTCCCCTCATTCTCTGCCGTCCACTTAAGCTGTTGTTTTATCATATTCATTTGTCTTCGTTAGTGAGGATGACTTGGGTTGTACGTTGCTCTTTGTATTTTGTCGTTTCTAATTTTATTTATTGGAGACGAGATGGAGTTTTGCATCGTACATTGATAATTATGAGGACGCTGTGGTCTGTCTATGGTGGTGAGGGCCTTGAGTGTCTGTGTGTGTGTGTGTGGTGGCGAGGGTGTCTTAGAACAGACCCGTCGAGACCCGACCTTCATCTGACCCTTGTGTGTGTGTGTGTGTGTGTGTGTGTGTGTAACTGGTCTAAAACTATGAGCAACATCCTTTCCCATGTTCCTGGCTCACAAAACACCTCCATCTAACCCCCACCCACTCACTCACTCACAAACTCCTCCATCTGACCTCTCCCCCACCCACTCACAAACCCCTTCATCTCCCGCCCACCCACAAACACCTACATCTCCCCCCCTCACCCCCTCCCCTCTCACGAACATCTGTCATTCACTCACAAACAGATGGCCTCCATCCGGCTCCCCGCTCACAAACACCTGCATTTCTTGTCTCCCACTATCGCACTCTTTTAACATCTCCCATCACTCATAACCCCCTCATCTCTCTCTCTCTCTCTCTCTCTCTCTCTCTCTCTCTCTCTCTCTCTCTCTCTCTCTCTCTCTCTCTCTCTCTCTCTCTCACACACACACACACACATCCCCTCCCCTCACCATAACTCCCTTGTGGATATTACGTCTAATTACTTTATTCGTCACCCCCACGCGTGCCATGGTGCCAGGGTAAGACATTACAGGCACTCCACCAATTTGGGTGTGTGTGTGTGTGTGTGTGTGTGTGTGTGTGTGTGTGTGTGGGCGTTACAGGGGGAAACTGTAGGATGAGACCGAGGTTACAGAGGTGAGCTAAAGGGCCACATAATGTACAGTCAGCACACTCACACACTAACAGAATAGGTCATATTGAGGGGAAATACACAAAGCATGATACAAAAGATGGGCTCGAGGTCACCCTATTTTTCGTCTCGTAATACACACCGTTACAGGAGGTATTCTTCCATTACATAAACATGCAGCTACAGGATGGGTCAGCACGCATATTGGACGGCAAAGGAATATACGGGGCGGGTGAGGAAGGAGGAGGAGGAGCAATCATCTTTCGCCTCACTGTCGTGGCCATTAGGTCAGCCAGCGATGGCAGGCCGCCGTAACGGCTCGTTTTTCTTAATATCCACATTGAGAGGAGGGATAACGTGAACACCCTCTTCTCCACCCCCCCTCACAAGGTCCTCTCCGCCCACGCCGCCTGTGGGATTTCCGCCTCAAGGAGCTAGGGTGTGTGGTAGGCTCGAGGCATTAGCCTGGGCGACACTTCATTAGCAGACGCCAGGAGTTTGGAGGGAGGTGGGAAAGGGGAAGGAGAGAGGGAGGGAGGGAGGCAGTCGACCGGGTTATTTCCCATTAGATGGAGGTCTGTGAGATGGGAATAAACCCCAAGTTTTCTCCCCCCCCCCCCCCCATTATGGCGTTGATCCCCGAGACCTGTAGGCCTAAGGCTGCTTTGCGTCTGGTTGTCCTCGCATGTGACGGGCGGGAAGGAGCGAGAGAGACAGGGGAGAGACGCGGGGCTCTCTCGACCTCCTCCTCCTCCTCCTCCTCCTCCAGACGTTGTCGTCGTCTGAGGGAGGGGTCTTGTTGCGTTGCGATGGTTAACTGACACGCACCTAGTGAGCGGACCCACCGAGCCTGGCACATTATTTTTTAATACTCTTTTTCTCTTATGAGGTGAATGTTTTATGGATTGATATACTGTGGGTGTGTGCATGCGTGTGTGAGTGTGTCTGGAATGGAGTGGTACATGTAGGGGATGGGCGCTTAAGGGTGGAAGGGTTGTAGGTGTTGTGGCCGGAGGGGTGAGGAGCTCCTCTTATTTTTTTTTTTTTTTTACATACTTAACACTTGTGTGTAGGGTGTTTGGCCTTAATGGATGTGTGTATAAGAGGGGGGTCATCTTGTTTTATGTGGTTGTGGATGTGTATGTTTTTGGTCTTGTGTTTTGTATGTCTTTGTTGGCCCTGTGTTATGTGTGTTTGTGGTCGTTTTTGGTTTGCATGTGTTTGTCTTTGCCTTTGTTTGGTGTGTGTTGTGTGTGGTTGCTGTGTTTTTGTTTTGTGTTTAGTTTTCATGATTATCTAGTTCGTAATTTTGTGTTCCGATCGTCATTTTTAGTGGAGTATCTCGTGTGTGTGTGTGTGTGTGTGTGTGTGTGTGTGTGTGTGTGTGTGTGTGTGTGTCGGGGAGGGTGTTATGTAAGAGGTTCACCTGTCTTCCCATAAGAGATCCTCCCCTGGGCAGGAATGTGGGTCCTTGAGCCGAATGCCGCTTCGGTGAGTGGAAGATAAAAGGGAACCAGGGGAAAGACCGGCCCCCATGTACACACACACACACACACACACACACACACACACACATACATACACACACACACACACACACACACACACACACACACACACACACACATTGCTGGCGCGGCCCGTCGGTAAGTTACAAGACACCCCCCTCCTCCCCTTCCTCCCATGGTAGGCACAGGGCGTGGCCGACCCAAGAACAACAACAGAACTACATTCCCGCAGGTAACGGAGCCTGTGGCATCGTCTGCACACACACACACACACACACACACACACACACACACACACACACACCATTACTCTGTCTACGTATATTTAGACACTCGGTACCTGCTCTCGATTCCTTGTGTGAGTGGTTAGGCGACCAGAGTTGTGGAGGACACTGCCAATCTTCCGTTGACTGTTGAAGGATGTTTGTTGAAACATGCTGATGGGAAGGGGTTCATAACAGTGATTTGTACTGCATTGGGCACAGCCAGGGAGGGACTATTGCACTGTAGACTGGGTAGGATAAGCTGCTGCACTCAACGGGTGGGTGGGTGGGTGGCGTTGCTGCTGCACCAGACAACAGGTGGGTGGGTCGGTGGGTGTGTGGTGTTGGAGCAGCACCAGACAACAGGTGGGTGGGGTGGTCCACGTAGCAGTACGTGACGTCTGGCAACGTGTCTGTGTTTAATGACGTAGAGAACAGCCTTGTTGATCACATGGTACCCTTGCCCTGTATATTGCTTTGAATCCATATTGCTGGCGTTCGTGATCGTACTGCATTTTCTCTCGGCGTTCTCCAGGTGTTAATGTTTCCTTATGATGTATCATGTCTCCCTTTTGCCGAACGATGCGACCCTTGAGCACGACGATACGACCCTTCAGCACGATGGCACGACCCTTTGGGTGCATGATAAACACGCCTTTGGCCCGAGTCTCTCATGGTTCAGGCCGCCGCACCCAAGGGTCGTACCGTCGTGGTCAAGGGTCGTACGTACCGTCTTGCCGCAGGAGTTGGGTAGAAGAACCTTGACTCGTGCGTGGTCCATATTGGGTGTGGCGGCTCTCCGGGTGTCTGGCCGCGGCTGTTCCTGGCGTGGATTACCCGAGTGTTGGGTTACTGTGGGGTGGGTATCAGGCGGTGTGTGTGTGGCCGGCCTGTGGTCTGCCTCAGTGTCTGTGTTTAACCTGGCATGCCCTCCTTCCGGGATCGTAGAACGCTATTTTGCCCTCCTTCCTCACGCTATTGATGTTGCTGTAACTTTCCCTGCTACTACTACTACTACTACTACTACTACTACTACTACTACTACTACTACTACTACTACTGCTGCTGCTGTTGCTACCACCACTACTTCTACTGTTGTGCTGCTCGAGTCGTAAGGGACGTTGCAACAGCTGTCTTACCTGCTCATGTCGCCCTTTCTTTCACGTTCTGTTTCTGCTGTCTTCTGATTCCACCGCCTCTTGCTTCCTCTTCCATCGCCTGGTGCCACACTTCCCACCATCCCTTCCCTCCAATAATGTCGTCCCTTCCTCATCCCTTCCTCACTGTTTAACGTATCGTTCCTCACTTTTCACCCTCATCCTCCTTCAGACTCCTCCTCCCTCACCTTCATTCATTCCCTCACAACTTACCCCCTTCTCCCTTACCACAGAAGCGCCCCTCTCCACTCCCCTCCCTCACAACAAGCCCTTTCCCCCCCCTCCCTACACCACCACCCCTTCCATCACAACCGTCCCTTCCCCCTCCCTCCTCTCCCACTTTAAGTTGTGTCATGACGGAAGAGTTAAAAAGGCCAGCCATCTTTTGTCCGGACCCCCTCATTGTTGTGTGAGGTGCACTGCTCGCCCGAGCATGGGCCGCCCCCCCTGACAGATTCCCAGCTTATTGTGGACTATGAAGAGCTGCTGCTGCTGCTTTATTCCTCCTCATTGTCCGTGGCCTCCTCGGGCATTGCCTGGGCTAGGTAATTGGCAGCCATCCCAGCAGGTAAAGATGGCAGCCTTCGGGTTAGCAAGATGGCCCTTAAACAAGACAACTTTCGGCTGGTAGACGGTGCGACCTCCGGGGGGGCCAGCGAGATGGCAGAGATGGCAACCTTCCCGGCAGGCAAGGATGGCAACCCTCCCGGCGGGCAAGGATGGCAACCCTCCTGGCGGGCAAGGATGGCAACCTTGTGGCGGGCAAAGATGGCAACCTTGTGGCGGGGGTTTGATGAGGGTGATTGTGTCTGATTGACTGCCTTCATCCTTGATGGATCAGTCTCTCCAGCAGCCCAGCTCCTCCCTCCCTCCCTCCCTCCCTCCCTCCCTCCTCCTCCTCCTCCTCCTCCTCCTCCTCCTCCCACCCAGCAAGTACACTGGCCCTTCTTCAACACGGGTGCATGATGGCGTCGAAGACTTCACCCAAAAGAGGCTGGTCATGCAGTGCACGTAAAGGACCTCTGGTTGTCTTCACGGTTTGACGTAGAGGCAACGACATGACGTCATGCGGGTAATTTTATGCGAGAGGTGTGTTTTTTTTCTGTAAGTGTCAGGTCAAAGGCCAGGTCATCACCTGACCCAAGGGTCGTACAGTCGCGCGTTTTTTCAAAGGGCCGTAACGTCGTTGTGCTCAGAGGGTCGTAACATCGTCTTGCTCAGAGGGTCGTAACATCGTCTTGCTCAGAGGGTCGTAACATCTTCGTGTTCAGAGGGTCGTAACATCGTCGTGCTCAGAGGGTCGTAACATCTTCGTGTTCAGAGGGTCGTAACATCGTCTTGCTCAGAGGGTCGTAACATCTTCGTGTTCAGAGGGTCGTAACATCGTCGTGCTCAGAGGGTCGTACCGTTTTAACCATATAGTTTGAACAGCAGGTGGGGGGGACCATGTTTATCCTCCTCCGCCGTCCTTAGGTGCCTCTCGCGTAACTATCCACGTTTACTGCGTCACTTAAGGCAATAGATCGTGCTGGTGGTCGGGGGGGAAAAAATGTGTGTGGGTGTGCATAGCGAGGCGGCGCGTTGGACAACAAGGAGCTTCTGCACCACAATGGAGCCACTGCCCTATATAGGAGGGCTCCACTCCCTCACCCCTTCCCTCTTCGCCCTAGCCACTGCCACTCACTCCCTCATTCCCTTCCGTCTTCGCCCACCCACACTCCCTCCCGTTATTTCCACCACCACCACCCGTCACTAGTACCACAACCTCTACCACAGGAACACTTCCCCCCCCACCACTCCTTAACTAACACCGCCACCAGCCTTCATTGCCACCATCTTGCAGACCTCACCACCACTGTGCACCACATCTTGCTACCACCACCGCTGCTGTTGAAGTCCCTGTTGCTCCCAGCACCATCCACCGCCCGACCCCCCTACGAAAGCCCAAATTATTCTGGCCGGCTTGGTGGAACGTCGAGTCGTCTGCCGTCCCTGTGCATTGTTGACTGTGTAGCTCCTCTGGTGTTGTTTTACCCCCCGTGTCGTTCGTCATGGCGCTCTGCCTCTCTTTATTTTCTCACTTCCCTTGCGTCAGCCTCGCCTCGCGACATAGTCTCGTCCCAAGGGTGCTCATAGGTAGTTAAGGCTTTTGTTGTACTCTCTCTCTCTCTTCTCATGACCTCCCCCGGTCATCTGTATGTCCCCTTCCTCCGTCCCTTCTCCACTGCCACCTCATCTTCCTTCTCCTCCTCCTCCTCCTCCTCCTCCTCCTCCTCCTCCTCGTCATCTTCAGTCTCTCCCTCCCTCCCTCACCAAACCCGAGCCATGGGTCGACCCTGGCCGCCACCCAACAGGTTCCAGGACTCACGTTCGATAGATGTTAATCAAGAGTGTGTAAGGCGGCGATCATCATCACCCCCCCACACACCCACCCCACCACCCTCCTTTGGCCCTGTTGCGTAGATAGCGCCGCCCTCTCCAGGCCGCCCAGCCATGACCCGCCTCCAACCACCCACAGAAAGCCCGCCCGCCCGCCCGCTCGCCGGCCCAGCTTCTGTCTGCCACCTCACTCCTCCCTTCCTGCCATTGTTGTTGGTGTTGTTGTTGTTGTGTTGGGTCGTCAGGAGCCATCGTGCTTCTGCCCTGCCACGCAGAGTCTCTCCAAATCCATCCCTCACCCCCACGATGTCCACTCCTTCTGCAGCAGATGACCTCAACACGCACCATCAGGTCGTCCGCCACTAACTTTTCCTCATGTATGTCCTCGTAATCATCCTTTTCCTTCTGTCCTGTCCTTTTCCTCTGTCCTCCCATCCCTTCACAGTCCTTCTTCCCTGCACCCACATCGTTTACTTCCCTCGCTTTCTCCCCTTTCTTACCCCGTTCTCTCTCAGCAAGAAAAATTTTTACCCTTTCCTGTCGCTTTATATTATTGGCAGTATTTACACCCCCAAGTCGTTCATGTGACTAGTGCATCATTAAACAGAAATTTACATTGTGTTTTGAAGTCACGAAAGACGAGCCTTCCCCGGGCAGTTCCCGATGGTCACTGGACCCAGCGACACTTGCAGCATTGTAGTCGTAAGATCTTCACGAGTGATTTGAAGGGTTCGCCATGTACGCCTGTATTGCTAATAGTGCCTTGAGCTTGTGGGGGTAGTAGACGCGTTACGTATTATCGATGGGCACTGGTGAAGGGGGTGGGGGAGGAGGGGCGTCGTCAGTTGTAAGATGTACTCTCACCCTCCACCTTCCACCTACTCTCCACCCCTTCTCCCCCAGGACGCACGTATCAGGAATGCAGCCTCCAGCTTCCCCCCATCCCCCACGCGGCATAGTCTGAGGGGCTTATGGGGGTAATCCGGTGAAATGAGGGGATTTGGGAGTGTTATCGGCTAGGGGGTGGTGGGGGATGCGAGAGGGAGGGGAGGAGGTGTTATCGGCATAATAATGTGAGGAGGGGAGAGGAGGAAGGGTCGTATCGGCAGCGCACGACCCTCTCCCACGACCTTTTCGTTCCCTGATGCTCCTGTGTGCTGTGGAAGCGATGGCTCTCCTGCTTCCATTTTTCATAGATGAATCTCAAATGACACTCTGGTTAAGTACATGTATGTGGACTCTCTCCTCTCTCACTCCCCTCGTGCTCTTGCACTCGCGTGTGTGTTTTTAAGAAGCCTGGAGTGACTTAGTGTGAGTACATGTATGCACTCGCACTGTATACATACCCTCTTCCACCGCCCCTCTCCATTTCTCTCTTCCATCTCCCTTACCTCTCCCTCCCTCTGGGTCCCTGTCCACACACACACACACACACACACACACCTTTATTCCCCTCTCTCCCTCCCCTCCTACTCGTCGTCGTTCTCCCCTGCCCTCCTCATATCTCTCCTCCTCATAATGAGGAGGGTTGTGATGGCAAGGTACCCCTCTCCACAGTGCGTTGCATACACCCCGTCTGTGTTCAGTCAGAGCCGTGGTGAGGTACTGCCATCCATTGCTCCCTCCAGGTGTTCTGTTCCCGGGATGTTTGCTGCCGTGACGTTTAGAATGGGTTGACCTTTGACCTGACCTGTTCATGACGTCCCCCTTCACCCAACACCCTTGACGTCCTCTCACGACTCTTATTTACATATTTACACATAGGTTCGTCAGTTTACATGTTTACGTAGCAGTTTACTGGAAGGGGGGGCGGGGTTAGTGTAAACTTGGGCTATTTGTCGAGGTACTCGCTGCTTTTACACGTTAGTTGGCTGGATGATACGTGCCTGGTTGCTTGTTTGTACGGGGGAGGAGGAGGAGGGCAGTTCTACACTGGGGGGGCATCTTGTTGGAGCGGTGCGTTCTCCCCTTGCCTTCACGTGTAGTGTCCTGGGCTTTGGTGTGGAAGTTCACACGCCCCCTCCTCTCACTGCTCGAGGAACCTCCTGATATATCCAAGGTAGAATCTGTAATGATGATAGACGAGGTGGGTATGTTTCCAGGTGTGTTTACAGCGGCTGCGTCTTGTTAATAGTCCCCACGAAGACCTGGGAAGGACCAGGGTCTTCCTACCCTGAGGTGTATATATTGTCCATTTGAATTACGTATTTTTCAGGGACTATTGTGCTGTACTGGCTGGGGGTATGCATACCTTTTTTGTTTCAGATCACATTATTACATTTCGCCTGAAAGGTAATTTCTGTGATGTATGCTGTATCCAGGTCGTATATTTCTTGTATGATTATATTGTATTAATCTCTGTCATGCTCCTGATATGCTTTATCCAGGTTTCTTTATGAATGTATATATAAGTATATTAATCTATGTCTTGTTCCTAGTGCCATTTTCTTCGTAAAGAAGCAAATGTCCGCCGCTTCATTTAATGGCCCTCCATTTCCGCACACGAAGACTGTCATTATGCATAGAGGTATTTTTATGGCCCGACTTAACTGTTGTGTCGTGTTTGCCGACAGGTTGTGACCGGAGTGGCGTGAGGAACGGCGCCATGGGGGCCCTGTACACCGCTGCCTTACTGGCGCTCTCGCTGCTGCTTCACGGTAAGTGTGTGTGTGTCTGTGTGTCGCTCTCCTTCAGCCTCACAGGGCCGGGTGTTAAGTTCGGGGTTGTGTGGTGGTCCAGGGTTCCCTGTCTTGGGGTGCGACGCGACGATCCCTGAACACGACCTTAGTTGGTACAGTCCTTGGGTGTCAGCGACCCTGGGCCTTCGTAAGGGTCAGGTCATAGGTCTGGACACAGCCTCTGTATAGGGTCAGGTCAAAGGCCAGGCCATCGTGCCAGAAGGAGGTGGTACCTTCGTGCTCAAGGGTCAGATGAGGTAGTATTCAAGGTGGGGTTAGAGTACCATAGGTGTGAAAGAAGTCTTCTGTCCTCTCTCTCTCTCTCTCTCTCTCTCTCTCTCTCTCTCTCTCTCTCTCTCTCTCTCTCTCTCTCTCTCTCTCTCTGGCCGCTGAGCTCCGCATGGGTCATGCGTAATCTCCTGATGGTCCATAACATGGTTATCTGAGGTCATAACCCCCACTCGTGGTGGAAAGAGGTTAGGTAGTTAAAGCAGGAAGGCGGCACCACCTCCCTGCTCGCTCAGCATTAGGGAGGCGTCTTGCCTGCAGCCAGCAGGAACACTGTGGGGTTTGGGGGGGGGTAGACAGTGGGGAAATCCACAGTGGCTCCCTGGATGAACACCTGCAACAGGTACCGGGCCAGCCAGCCAGCCAGGTAGCCAGGTTGTGGCGTGGGGTCGCGTGGTGGGCCTGCGGGTCTCGGCCTCCTCTGCAACAGCTCGGTCGAACACCCCCAGCTCCTCACCATGGCCCAGCCATGTCTTGTGCTCTAGGGGTAGAAAATAGACCCCCACCCCCACCCCCGAAGACCACCCCAGGCCCACTGTGGAGCCAACTGGTCCGTAGTTGACAGGCTGGATGAGGCACGTATCGATTCATGAGGAGTGAGGGAAGTGGGGATATGTTGTTGAGGTCTTACGGTGTAGCGAGGCGCCATATATTTTTCACGAGGGCGCCCGTCCCACCACCGCTGCCGTCCGGCCCGCCCTTGTCCCGCCGTCGTCGCCACCATCAACAAGTTGGCCAATGAATAATAAGCGTTGGTTAGTTGGCGGGGAGAGGGTCTGGGGGTCAGGCGGTGGAGGGAGGGAGTGTCGTTAGCATCGTTTTCACCTGCTGTTGATGGTGGCAGCGCGGCGAGCCTCCCTCCCTCCCTCCCGCACCCCTCACCTTTGTTGCTGCTGCTTCCGCCCTCATTGCGCCACCACCACCACCAGTACGCACGACCTCGCCACTCATTAAGACCGTATATCATCCCTCCCCTCCCTTCCTCACTCCCTTCTAGCTACAGTCAGCACCCCTCTGGACACCTCACCACCTCTTACTCGCCACAAAACCCCACCTTATTTGACGTACACCCCTCACATTCACCCGTACATAACCACACCCCTCCCCCTCTGAGCACTCACCTGAGCCCACAGGAGTCATCGCTGTATCACCTAAGATTAAATGCGAATCCCAAGCCGTACAAGTGGAGGTTGCTCCAGGAAGTACGGGCGGGGGTGGCCGTGGGGCCTTTGTTGCCTTCCCCCTGTGTGTGTTGACTGGACACATGACTGCCAGGTGAAAGAGCGAGCCGCCCCCCACCCCCCACCTGAAGCATGACTGGCTCATGGTGGTGGTGGCGGCCACTTCGCCAGGGACTGTTTGGACGTGTCTGCGGTGCTGTGTGAGGATCCTGCTCTGCCTTTGGTGCAGTGTGAGGGTCCTGCTCTGCCTTTGGTGCTGTGTGAGGGTCCTGCTCTGCCTTTGGTGCTGTGTGAGGGTCCTGCTCTGCCTGTGGTGCTGTGTGAGGGTCCTGCTCTGCCTTTGGTGCAATTTGAGGGTCCTGCTCAGTCTGTGGTGCTGTTGGAGAGGTCCTGCTCTGCCTTTGGTGCTGTGTGAGGGTCCTGCTCTGCCTGTGGTGCTGTGTGAGGGTCCTGCTCTGCCTTTGGTGCAATGTGAGGGTCCTGCTCAGCCTGTGGTGCTGTTGGAGAGGTCCTGCTCTGCCTGTGGCGCTGTGTGAGGGTCCTGCTCTGCCTTTGGTGCTGTGTGAGGGTTCTGCTCTGCCTGTGGCGCTGTGTGAGGGTCCTGCTCTGCCTGTGGCGCTGTGTGAGGGTCCTGCTCTGCCTGTGGCGCTGTGTGAGGGTCCTGCTCTGCCTGTGGTGCTGTGTGAAGGGTCCTACTCAGCCTGTGGTGCTGTGCTGGAGGAGAGAGAGATTTACCCTCAGCACTGCCCATGACAAAGGCCTGGCACATAAGCCTGATCACACTCAATCCTGGGGCCTAGCAGTAGTGGCCAGAGTGATTGAGTACTCCCCCAGTGTCGCACGCCACACTAGGCATGCGCTAGAGTAAGTGAGAGCTGGTGTCATTTAGAGTGACCAGTGCGGCGAGTGTGTCACACTGGACACCTGGCCCAGCCGTTACAAGCGTGTGTCGAGGACCGGTCGTCAGGCAACAGTGTAGAAAGGCAGGTGTGTCGGCTGGCCACCTGCCTCGCACACCTGCTTCCCTCCTACACTCCCCGAACACACACACACACACACACACACACACACACACACACACACAACGATCACTTAACACCCAATAGCTCATGCATTTACTGGTTATCTGGTGGTGGTGTGTGGCCACCGTGTAGGGGGAGCGGGAAGGAGTTTGTCGAACGGGTTAGCCTTACTTCGTGTTCACGGCCACAGTGGGTGGTGGTGGTGGCGGCCAGTGTGGTCAACTTAACCCGCTGTGTTTGCAACCAAGGCACGAACGGGAAGCTTGACAAAGGACGTGGGTGTAACGTAGGGCTTCAAACACGGCATATACCGCAGGTGTGGGGGATGGAAACAAGGGAAAGGCATTGGTCGCTGTCGCACAGGAGGAGAACCCTCTCGGGTGAGCCACACTGCCAGCGAACAAACCGTTCGCTGGCAAGTTTCTTCGCTGTCGCTGCCTCACGGGAAGAGGGACGACATGGTGCAGTAGACCTCGCAAAAGCAGGTAAACACCAATGGAGTTTAGCGGTCCTGTGGTGGTAGAGAAATGATTGTGAGAAGGATTACTTTTGGCCGGTTTAAACCAGTCGTGGATTGTCTGTCTGGTACGTGAGGGTCTTTGGCTCTTAGATTATTATACCTGAGACTTTATAATCTGCAAGGGACCTTTCCGTCTCTTGTCCTAATATCTTCAGCGTCGAGGAAGAGCGGTTGTCGGAAAACTCTGGGCCAAAGTTGCAAGCTGTGACATTAGTTATAAGCTGATTTATTCATTCGTTGGAAAGGTTGGACGCCAAGTCTCTCTCTCTCTCTCTCTCTCTCTCTCTCTCTCTCTCTCTCTCTCTCTCTCTCTCTCTCTCTCTCTCTCTCTCTCTCCACAGATTCTGGGCGATTTTTATGTTCGCGTGTTGAGTGAGAGAGAGAGTGGGTGTGGGTGGTGGAAGGGAGGGGGGAAGGAAGGCAGACACATGGGGAGGGGTGGGGAGGTCGGCAGTAATGAGGCAGTCTTGAGTCGGGTCCGGGGATGGGGGGTTGGTGCCACTCATCACCGCGTAGTGTTTACACATCTCGGTTGGGGTGGGAGGGGATGGAAGTGGAGGAGGAGGAGGAGGAGGCCGGGCTGGAGTGGCACTTTATGTTGCAATTACGTAATTATTATCTGGCTGGTTGTTGAGTGAGGTGGTGGTGGTGTTGGGGAGGTGGGGTGGTGGCGGTGTATGTGTGGCGAGGTGGTGTCGTGCCCGGCCCTTGGACTACCACATACAGGTGGTGTGGTGGTCCAGGCTTGCGTGTGTGTGTGTGTTGCTGAAGGTTGGGGGTGGGGCGCATGGCGGAGGTTGGTGGTCCCTGGGAGCAGCAGAGTGTTGCAGGTCGTGGATAAACCCTCAGTGTTGGGCCCGGAATTGCCTTCTAAGTTATGTCGGGTCACGCTAATTCTAGCTGCTTGCTCCTTGTGTGTGTGTGTGTGTGTAGTAGGATGTGAGGGTGGTGACGATTCTGTTGATCGTCCCTGTGGCCCTGCCCGATGCATATACCACCCCAGGCCACTCTTCCTCAACCCCTCCCTCATTCCTCTGTCGTTCCGGGAGAAGTTAGTTGACTTTAGAGGATGAGAAGAAACACCGTAAGTCTGCGATCGCGTTTATCTTACCGGGAAGAGACCTGGAAAGTGTGTCATGTTCAAGGATGCCATTACCATATTCGAGTTGGCTTCGTTTCCCTCCCTGTGATCGCTACTGCAGAAGACACTGACGCAGCGGTTCGCTGCTGAGGTTAGCCAGTATCTCTGTGGTAGGCTGCAGACACGAGGGGGGGAAAGGGTATGGCCCTCCTTACCTTAATCATGATCTCACGGTAGGAAAAAATATTTATATAACTGCGAATGCTTGGGTAAGTAGCCTTCACCCAATAGGTAATGTTTCCTCTACGTTCATCTTGCCCAGGAAGAACGTGGACTGTCTCCTCCTCCTCCTCCTCCTCCTCCTCCTCCTCCTGTTCTTCCTCCTCCTCCTCCTCCCACACGTAAGAGCTCACTTCAAACGCAGTCCCAAAAAGGACTCCAAATACCCGTAGAAGTATCCCGCCAGCTCGTTGAAAACTACTTGAAAGGGCGTAATAGCTCAGGGTAGTTGATCTCTGACCTCTAATCGAACTATGGAATAGAAGTAAAAAAGAATGACATATGTTGAAAACGTAACATCAGCGTTATTATTATTATTATTATTATTATTATTATTATTATTATTATTGTTGTTGTTGTTGTTGTTGTTGTTATATTCTATGGTGGCATACATTGGCACGGGCCAGCACATATCCCCAGGGGAAGCCATATCAGCTAAAAGGGTAAAATGACGAGTAAACGAGGCTTGAGATTGTATATGAAGTCGTAAGGTGTGTGTGTGTGTGTGTAGAGCCAGCTCGTAACGAGTTCTTGTTAACACCGAATCGATGATAAGAGCCACGGGTGTGGAGGGGGCAATATCGACGGAGGAAAAGGGTGGAGGACAGCCAAGGTGTGGGGGTTGGGTAGATATTGGGGGGGATAGTGCTACCCTGTAAGATTAAAAAGGAAAATGTGTTGAAAAAGAAAATGGAGTGGTGGTCCTCCTGGTGGCTGTGGTCGAGTGAGACAACGGAAACGAGTGCAGACCAGCCAGGTAGGAATCATCGCCCCTTCTGGCGCTGGGCTCACGAGAGGTGTACGACTTTGGACGAGTCTCCGGTATCAAGTGAAGCTGTACTGGTGCCGGAAGCATATGGTGTGTGTGTGTGTGTGTGTGTGTGTGTGTGTGTGTGTGTGTGGGTGGGGGGGGAGGGTTATCGCGCGAGGGAGAGGGGGGGGGGGTCTCGTGATCTTTGGCCTTGCCACATGGTGGCGACTCTTGGAGAGAGAGACTCTCTCTCTCTCTCTCTCTCTCTCTCTCTCTCTCTCTCTCTCTCTCTCTCTCTCTCTCTCTCAATGTAACTTGGCCACGTCCACACGACGGTACGATCGTGGAGTACGACGGTACGACCCCCCCCCTTTTATTTCAGGCTCTTAACCCGATCCTAAATACTCGGGTGAAAGATAAAAGGGCGGGCCACGATACCCAAGGGTCGTACCGTCGTGCTCAAGGGTCGTACCGTCGTGTTCAAGGGTCGTACCGTCATGTTCGAGGATCGTACCGTCGTGTTCGAGGGTCGAACCGTAGTGTTCGAGGGTCGAACCGTCGTGCTTGAGGGTCGAACCGTCGTGTTCGAGGGTCGTACCGTCGTGTTCGAGGGTCGAACCGTCGTGCTCGAGGGTCGTACCGTCGTGCCCAAGGGTCGTACCGTCGTGTTCGAGGGTCGTACCGTCGTGTTCGAGGGTCGAACCGTCGTGCTTGAGGGTCGTACCGTCGTGCTCGATGATCGACTGTCGTGCTCGATAATCGTACTGTCGTGCTCGATGATCGTACTGTCGTTCTCGGAGGGCCATACTGTCGTGCTCAGAGGGTCGTACCGTCGTGCTCAGAGGATCGACTTGCAGCGTGAAGATTGCCAGTGATAATGACGATGATGATTCATTGTAGTCGTGGCGGTAATTTGTGACCCCGATGCCTCAAATTGGTGGTCTTAATGACCACCTGTTGGCGATGGTGGTGGTGATGATGAGTGATGGTGGTGGTGACTGGAAGAGAGAAATTACAGCGATGATGAAGGTGAAGCACAACCCTGATGGTAGAATACTTAACAGCCCAACGAAACAATTTGAACTGTCGATGTCGTTTAGTTGCCCCCTTTTCGTGGGTTATCGTTCCGTGGATGGTGTGTGTGTGTGTGTGTGTGGAACGCTACCCCAGACGTGGCGGTTTATGTCGGCCTAAATACAGGGATTCGACGCTTATGTTGGCCCCTGTGGTTAGGCGTCGTTGGAGAAGGCTCCGGGCTTGCGTAGGGACGGTAATGGCACAGGCTGGGGTTTGCTCCTCGTCGTAGTATATGATGGAGGTCGCGAGGCAGCCCCGTTGTTAGGGAGCGTCTTTTGAGGTGTGGAAAGCCCCCAGGCGGCCAGACACACCCAAGACTCACTCCTCCTGTCGCACCTGCCAACCCTGAGTTTACAATGCCTCCGGTAAACGACCCCAATGGTGATGGTTATTGTCTCGTGGGGCCGGAGGTACAGGAGGTTTGCGTCCCAGGGGAAGGTTTCTCCCCCCTTCCTCCTCCTCCTCTCTCGCTACCAGGCTTCACTGTGACAAAGGACGGCCGAAGGAGGATGCTCTCTCTTTATTAACTCTTTCCCCCAGTGGCTGGCGGCGACGTAGCCTCAGGAACAGGTATGGCTGCTGCACGTTGTATCCCTCCGCCTTCCTCCACCCTCCCACACACACACACAACACACACTTCCTCTCCGCTGCCCACTACAGCACCATCCAGCAACAGCTGCTCCCTGTAGCATAGGTGGTTACGCTCTTAACGGCCGTAGTCATAATACTCTTCATAAACTCCTTGCCACAGGTCCACGAACAATCCAGCGTCCGTTCTGTTGTAACATTCAGGCGAACTGAGTCATCTCATGAATAGACACCTGTTGTGTCTGAGCTTCGCAGTACTGGTTATTCAGGGCGTCTCGTAACTCAACTGCGTCACTTCGAGGCTTGCATAGCCAGGCTGTGAGGAGGTGGACACTGGGGCGCTGCCTTCCCTTTTCTTCGGCAGACGCTTCAAGGGCGGGCAGTACAAGTGAGCGCTCGGGTTTACTGTTGGTGTTGAGGGTGGGTGTAGTTGCCTGACTGCCTCCCTCAGGCCACTGCTACGCCTTGAGTACCACCTCAAGACCCCGGGTTATGGGGATGTTTGGGAATCGAGGTGTACCACAAGCCTTTGGTGTATGGGGGTGTTTGGAGGGCGCGGGGTTTGCTACATTGCTGATGTAGGTAGTAATGTCCTACTGGTACAGTGGACTAGTCTTAATCTGGACCACAAAACTGGTGTTGAAAGTACAGATATTACCCCGGTTTGTGTGGTTAATTTCCCCGCTTCATGCCGGCTCCATTGGCCATCTTGGTCCGTGTGGGGATGGCAGGAGCTACCTGTGAACACTTGTGTTGATCTTGCACGCAGGGTCGGAAGTCTTCGATAGAAGTGATGAGATCTTGAGCCTTCATAGCAGCATGGGCTGCTCTTACGCTGCCCCTAGGCAACCGGATGCGCTACGCCGGTAATCACCGGAGGAATGCTGTTTCGTCCTGCGGCAGAGTGTTACGACGGTGGATGCGTCGTGTGACGGTCGCTCGCTGCCGCCTCAGAGCCGCGGACGACGGAGGTGGGTGGGGTGGGGCGTGATGGCCGCTGAGATCGGCGAGCACTTCGACTGGTCGACTACGACCTACTGCCAGCCATTATCTGGATGGCACCGTGCCAGGAGAGTGTAGCAATGGCAGTGGGTATAAGTGTGGGACGTCGCGCGGAGCGAGGGAAGTGGTGGTGGTGGTATAGCGTTACCCTCGGCGGAACATCTGTGAGGTGTAGAAGTGGTCTTGCCCTGGAAGACCCCAGAGTGTGGTTCATTATCGAGGACGTAAGCTGTACGTGAAATGGAAACGTTGTGGTCGTGTGAAAGATGTCGCCTCGGTCAACTGTGATGGGTGTTGTATCTCTCCAGTTTTCAGTGACGTACGCTCTGCTGCATTATACTCCTTCTTTGTGATGATAAGGGTGGCATCATACGATAACTTCAGGGTTTTGTAAGACACTTGTTGGCCTAAAATCCCGTACATGATATTTTGCCGCAGCGTTTTCTTTTGTGACTTGTTTACTGATCATACTGAAGGGAAACTACTGTATCTCGCTGAAGTCAGTGTTGTTTCTTCCCCAACGTTAGGGTGTCAGTTCAGGAGATGGTTACCTTCCTGTGGTGTGTCAGCTCGTGGTAACACAGACACCTTGTGAAACATGTTCTCCAGGCATGAAGTCTGTTGTCAGCGAGTGCCAGTACCCAGTATCGTAATAGTGTAGTTACTTTAAGACAATGCTTTCATTATGTAAACTCCAGCATTTCAGTCGGACGAGAGAGAGAGAGAGAGAGAGAGAGAGAGAGAGAGAGAGAGAGAGAGAGAGAGAGAGAGAGAGAGAGAGAGCCATAGTGCACACATGGGAAATGCTCTTAGGTTTAGATCTGCAAACAGAGACAATCCTTTGTTGCAGTGACGGACTGGGGAGACAGCAGATTAATCCACTGAAGGGCACAGCTGCAACAGGAAATGTTGAGGGATATGGCACTGGTGTGTGTGGGACCCCGTGCGATATCGTATTTGTAAATATTCGAAGCACTGTAATTTATTTTTCCCCTCCACAACATGATATAAACGGGGTGTTGCTTAATCAGACAGCCCTCGCGAGGGAAGCTAGGGTATAGATTGTGCTGTAGGGGATAGAGGAAGGCCCCTGAAACCATCATAAACTCAGTGTAAGGGATCATGACTTTGTGACGAAGGTGTGTTGCTGGCGCGATATTGTAAAGGAATCGAGACACAGCGTCCCGAGACTCCTGTGACCCTTGTAGACATATAGGAGTGTCTACCCTTGGGGCGTTGTCTTCCCACACACCCTCCCCTGCCGACGGGAGAGGTGGTGTGTGGCGTGTCTGAGTACGGCTGGTTGTGCATGCGTGTGCTCTTGGCGCGAACTCGCGCACACCAGCGCATGCGGCGTGTCGGTGGTATCATGAAGTGAAGCAGGGGCGTGGTAGGTGAGGGGTGGAGCGGGTGCGGCGCCCCCTCTGTCTCCACCACCGCCACCACCACCACCACGAGCCGCGGTCCGCAGTGTGGGTGTGGTGGGCGGGGCGCCTTACCTGCGGATTGGGTTTCCAGTCCCAGACTACAGGTGATAAGCGCTAATGGGGCCAACCACCTGCCATCATGTCCTCCTCCGTTGTAACGCGGCTCCCATGGCGTCTTCGTGGCGACGCCATGCAGAAGTGTGGTAGCCAGACTGGCCCAGTTACTGGACATTTCACGAGTAGGAGGAGGAGGAGGAGGAAGAAAGGGAGGAGGTAGGAACAACGAAGAGGAGAGAGGATATGTGGTGGTTATGTTTTGTTCTATGGGAAGGGGGAAGAAGAGCAATGCCTCACACAGGAAAGTAGAATACCTTTGTAACTGAGGCATGGCCGCGGGTCTGGGGGACGCAGGATGCCGAAGTATGGTGAGAGGGAGAGGGAAGAGGGAAGGAACGGCAGGGGAGAAGGGTTATCGTATCTGCCTGGGCAAGGTTGCAGGATGAGAAGGTTAAGTAACGTGAAAGCATGGTGGAGGAGGGGCACGGGAGTGGAACCAGACAGCGTCTGGAGCAGCAACAGCAGGCCAGATTACGATAGTGGTAATTATGTGGGATGGAGGAGAAGGGTCTTCAGACAAAGAGGAACGAATCTGAAGAGGATGTATAGAAAGGGAAAAAATGAGGGAGGGAGGGTGTTCTTGATGAGGATGTGAGGCGGAGGAGAATATGGTTTTCATAAGGGTCACAGGAAGGGGAGAAGAGCATTTTGGGAACATTCATCAGATATTAGGGATGTGCTGGACGTGCCTTTCCTGTGGTATGTGCTTGGGCCTTTTTTTATTCTCTCCTGATGAGGTGTTGTCATTGCGTTGTGCCTGTCGTATGTCTGTGTGTGAAATTTATCTGGTAACTTTTGGCTTCTTACATTTCGGTCCTCTCGGAAATCATAGTACAGGGTCTGCTGAAACAGAGGCGTTGTAGAAATAATCTTTCGTTGACTCTCTGTTAAGGTTTATATAAGTTTACCTCATGTCGTCATCTGAGGTCGTCTGGTACACCCACACGCTCGGCTGAGCCCCGACTGCTTGAGTTGGGTCTGTGGCCGACCAAGATGTTGCAGCCGGCAGGCCAACACAGCGCTCTTCGTAAATGGTTACTAGGGAGAAGTGGGTCTACAATATCTTCACCATACACTCCAGAGTCTGATGGCTGCAGGTAACATGTTGGAACACTCTTGGGACCCCAGATGTGTGTAAAAGGTGCTTTCACTTTGTGGTTACTTCCTCTTTTGGTGTCATGGCTAAAATTTACAGTCTTCCATTCCTCTCTTGCTAATAGGGATCACTATTTTGAGTATAAGTTGGAAGCCACGCCTTCCAGGATTCTCGCATGTGATAGTTTTGATGCGTCTTCCCCGTCTGCGTTCGCGAGAGAGTACAGCCCACGGTCATCTCAGGCGGTCCATGTAAAGTCTGGATCCTTAACAGCGCCAAGTGCGGGATCTTGAAGACCTCCGCACACCTTTATAACCCTTCTGTTTTCGCCCGACGTGTGAGTGAGGCGCTGTTATCCCGAAGCAGCTTGTCATGATCGGGAGAGTTTAGTTTGCCTTGGAAGAGAGCGATCCTCATCTCGTGTGTTTTGAAGGTCCTCAAGACCTTTAGAAGAAGCAACAGTTGAGGTCTCTTGTGGTCGCTGGAGGTAAGGGCAATCGGACATGGTGACACCTACGGTCATTCGTAATTGTGTCCGTGTCGTATTCTGTTGATCAGTTCTTCCGTCTCCTCACACCAGAGGAATTGATATTTCCCTCACTGCTGGTTGCTTTACTTTGGCCCATCGGAAGACTTTGTCCGTCTGCCTGTCGTTTCTTTGTCTTTTCTGTTGATATATTTTCTCATATTCTGTTTACACCCGCGAAATATAGTCGTTCATGTTTGCGCCCGCGTCACATGGTGAGGATGAGAGAAATAGTCAGGGTGCAAGTTCAGTCCCTTGGGAGGGGAAAGCTGAGCTTTGCTGAGAGAGGTAGAGTGCGTGAGGCAGTTGCATGTCCTCCCGTAGCAGTCCTCGTGTCGAAGTGACGGGGTCTGTGTTTAGCATAGAGAGGAAATTGCATACCATTTCATCCCGACCCAACATCAAATACGGCCGCTACAGGGCCAAAATCCTACCTCCGATTGGCTAAAATTTCAGAAAGAAAGAAAAAAAAACGAAACTTCGTTTGAAGCCGCCGAAGCAGAGAGAGCCAAGAAATGTCCAGAAATGAATGATGGAAGGTCCCTCGTGTGTGTGTGTGTGTGTGTGTGTGTGTGTGTGTGTGTGTGTATGTGTGTGTGTGTGTGTGTGTGTGTGTGTGTGTGGGCTTTCCTCATTTCGCATCGACCTGACATCCAAGCCCCATATTGGCCCTGGTGAGCGATACGGGATGACGTTGGTGCATTTGTAATTAGAAATCCACAATATCAGGGAATTTATAGGCTGGCTCTCCACACGTTGTGATGTGCCTGTGTTGGTTCACTGTTCAGTGGAGGAAATTAGACGTTGGCAGTGCTGTGCTAGAGGGGTTGTAGGTTGTCATTGCTGTGTTAGTGGTGGTAGAGGTTGTCAGTGCTGTGTTAGTGGAGGTAAAGTTTGCCATTGCTGTGTTAGAGGTGGTAGAGGTTGTCATTGCTGTGTTACTGGTGGTAGAGGTTGTCATTGCTGTGTTTGTGGTGGTAGAGGTTGTCATTGCTGTGTTACTGGTGGTAGAGGTTGTCATTGCTGTGTTTGTGGTGGTAGAGGTTGTCATTGCTGTGTTAGTGGTGGTAGAGGTTGTCATTGCTGTGTTAGTGGTGGTAGAGGTTGTCATTGCTGTGTTAGGCGTGGTAGAGGTTGTCATTGCAGTGTTAGTGGGTGGTTGTGAAAGGAGGTCGATCGCGTGTGTCACGTAGGGTAGCGAGCGATGAGGAGGTGAGAATTCTCCTCAGCGTCTTATGGTAGCGAGGTACGTATCCCCGACGTAAGGGGTGAGGTGTAGCAAGAGCCAGCGCGATTCTGCTCGGCAGCAACTTCATGGCCGCGAGAGCGTGCGTATAACCTTGGCCTTGAGGTGGGCGAGGACGCATAAGGAGTGTCTGTGGCAGTGTGGGGTGAGCAAGCTGTGGCTTTTTTTTCCTTTTTTTTTCTTTCTTTTGTTTGCCTGTGTCGTGAAGCAGTTCGTTTATGCTGACATTAGAGTCGTATTCTATAGCGGTTGGAGTCGGGGTTATGTTGGTGCTAGTCGGGGTAGAGGCTGAGTCGGTCTTGCGTTGCGTCTCGTGGGCGTCTTTTGTGGTGGGCGGGGGCCGAGGCGGGCGGGCGTTTGTGTCCCTCTTGCCCTTGCAATTTTGCAACGGTCGCCCGAGCGCCTACGGCGACATCGGCCAGGTCGGAGTGGTCGGATGTCCCGGGGATTACCGCCCCGCCTCAACCATCGTGCTTAAGTAGTTCGTAGTCTCGTGTTGCTGACTCGAGCACCAGTTGTGTGCGAAAGAGAACACGAGACTTCAGATGGAAAAGAGACTTTGAACGGCGTTGGGGGAGGTGGGGAGGGGGCACCCTTGGTAGATGATGGGCTGAGGAAGAAATGCGACGGTGCTGAAGAGGGTTGGAGGTGTGTGTGTGTGTGTGTGTGTGTGTGTGTGTGTGTGTGACTGCCTTGGGGTGAATGCTGTGAAACAAGGAATGGGGCGAGAGCAGCCCAAGATGCCGGAACCAGCACTTCCATACAAGGACGGAACCCCCGGTCCTTTGTGTAGGCAGAAGCAGCTGCTCCGAAGTGGAGGAGAATCTTGGGCATGTTGTAGACCCAGCTGAGCTGGGCGTTGCCGAAGGCAATAGGAATTTGAACGTTGCTAGCAGCGAGCTCTTTAGTCATCCACTATCGTCCTCCTTCACCTTAAACTGTATTGTTTCTGTGCTTGGGGTTCCGCTGTGTGAATGTCATTTGTCCTCCTTTACTATCGTATTTCCATCTGATTAAATGTGGAAGTTAGAATACCTTTATTGCCCTCCCGGAGGAGATAACCTGGCCACACACACAATTGATATTAATGTCCTGTTATCTTTCCCATTGACACCCATGTACACATTATTATTATAATCATTCTGTAAAGAGAAAAGACAGTTATGTGTATTCGAACACTCCAATTTACACGAACGTATTCGCTTTTATTTTTGAACCCTGTAACCTATCAAGTATGTCGTATTCAACATACTCCTTTCCTACCGTTTATGTGAATCGCTTCAACTAGCCGTTAGGATCCCGTTGCCACTGAACAAACCCCCAGATCTCTCATATCAGTTCGTCGACGTCAGAACCAATGTTATGACTTTGTTAAGGTAGAAAAAGAACGTAAAGTCTAGCATAACTTGGGCAAATAAATGCCCCCAGGACTGTAACCGTCCTTTGATGGGTACTGAATTGGATATGTGAACGTAAACGATTGGTCAGGTCCAAGCCTGGCAGCTGGTTCTTAGGGTGCCATTACTGGCAGGGGTCAGGTGTGTGTGTTCTCAGGGCGCCATTATTGGCACGGGCCAGCTCGTGTGTAGCTGTGAGTGTAGTAGATACTTTTAGGTAGTTAGGTGTATTATGTAAGGCGTATTTTAAGTGTGAGGTTATCGATTGGGTAATGATAAGAGAGAAACTCGTTGTAGCATTATATATAGGTAATCGAATGAGCCACCATTCCTTCATACTTTTATATTTTTTAACACGTTTTTCATCCTCTAAACTGTTGTTAGATGTATTACAATGTTGTAATTTTTGATTTTTAAGGTATATCCTAAATGGTTTATTATAGGTATCATTCCTCACAGATGAGTCGGTTAGAGCTCACTTAATATATATATATATATATATATATATATATATATATATATATATATATATATATATATATGTTGAAACAGATTGCATCCTTATTGCATTTTGTGTTTTGTTTGCAAATAATAAAAGTAGATTTTAGTAGATTATATTTACGAAATTCACGGTTTAGTTTAGTTTGGTGTGCTATATGCACGTTTTCCCTGATGGTTGGCTGTCGTAAGAGAAAACGGAGCTCGATGCCTTGTTGTCAAGGAGCACTTCGTTCGTTGAGGGGGATTACATAAGAGTTCACCCCTCCGACGTTCCAGTAAAATGGCGTTCCAGCAAGCGATTGATACTGCATGGGAAAATCTCGGAGTTAGTCTCTCCCGATAACCGATGCCTCTGTTTCTGGCCGAGACTGATTAAGGAGAATTTTCATGTAGCGTTACGAAGCGGGCGTAGGCCAACGTTGCGAATTTGCAGGACGATTTAGCGAGAGTGTCTGATGATGATTAGATATTTCATTTAGGTCCACTAGTTATGCTGATGGCCATAGTTTACACATTTTCTTTAGGTGTTATTGAAATATATAGAAATTTCAGCATTTGAGAAATATGGTTAAGAAGCGCAGATAGTAAATGGCAAAATACGCATATATATATATATATATATATATATATATATATATATATATATATATATATATATATATATATATATAGAAAGGGCTCATGTCACTGAAATCCTCGTCGAAGCCAGGCCTTCCCTCTTAAACAGAGAGAGAAGAAAAAAAGTTGATGTGTGTGTGTGTTTGCGTGTCTCAGCCTCATTAGAATTCAGCCACCAAGGCTCCCTTCATATATATATATATATATATATATATATATATATATATATATATATATATATATATATATATATATATATATATATACACCTCACCTTCGACAGACGCATGTTCACAGCACCGAACCACATGTATCTACACTTATATCCTCAATAAATATAGATTCACATCATTCTCGACAATCGCATCTTGGCTCTTGCATCACCCTCAACACCACTGCCTTTTGAAAAGGGTCGGCTTCACTAGACCCTCATCTTCGTTATATTTTCTTCGTCACAGTACCCTCGACATCCTTGGCCTTTTTTAAGGGTTGGGTCAAAAGCCCTAGCCAGGGTCAGGGTCCTCATCTTTGGAAAGACGAGGAATGAAATGGCAGAAGCGATACGCCCCTCTCCATCGGGTCGGGGAAACGTAGGAAGTTTTGTGCATATCCTGGAAGACAAGAGACGGGAACCTCTGAATGTATATGAATCTCTGAATGTATGTATATCATATGAAAACCTATAGAAAAGACTGCAAGCTGTTGTGGAAATAACGAAATAGATGCTAGAGAGAGAGAGAGAGAGAGAGAGAGAGAGAGAGAGAGAGAGAGAGAGTTTGGAAAGTGGTGGGAAGTGGCTTTGACAGAGGTTGAAGTCCAGAAGAGTTGGAGAGAAAACTATAAAGAACAGACTGAGGATCATTGAAGTACCGAGAAGCTAGCATTGATACCAAGAGTGTTGAAGCTCAGAGGGGGGAATTGGTAGCAGTAGGTGGATAGCAGAGAAGTGGTGTGGTAGAAGGTGGAGATGGAGCTGAGGTAGAAGGAGGTGGAAAAGAAGTGTTGCCGGAATCGGAAAGTGGTCGTGTGTGTGTGTGAGTGTATGTCCCCTATCTGTATGTTACGGGCATGCTTGCTTGTGTGTCTGTGTCTTCGCGGCATCCCCAACTGTGTTTTGTGGCCATCCGTGGTTGTGTGTGTGTGTGTGTGTTTGTGTGCGCTAGCGCGGCGTGGGTGTGCACTGCGTGAGTCCTGTTGGGGGGCTGGACGTTATCTGAGCGGGGCAGGAGGGAGGGTGTTTGGAACACGTTGGCTTGTAATTGATCGGGTGTTCCGGCCACCTGGCTCTCCAGCCTGACCTCTCCACACAATCAGGGGCATATTGTGTGGGCTTGGGGGGGTTGGGATTGGTGTGGCTGGGTATTGAGCGGGGGATCCTCGTCCCAGTGAAGCACCTGGAGAGCGCCCTCCCCCTCGGCTACCACCACCATCTACAGAATACCTCGACCCCCCGCCCTCCCGCCCTCCGTGCCCCTTCAACCATCTTCCGTCAGCAGCCTTCCGGTGGGGCTCATCCAAGCCACTCTCTTCCCGCTGCCTCGCCTCGCTCGTGTGTCGGGCTGCTACATAACTTGTGTCCTTTGGGACATCACGAGCATTGTCCACGCCTTGCGTTAGACGAGCCGCTGGCGTGGACTTTATATATATATTTTTTTCTCTTTTTTTTTACCCACTTTCCACGTGGCTTCACCTTTTTAAGACCAGGAGGCTAAATTTAGCCTCTGATCGATTGTACCTCGAAACTTTAAAGTGAACGATTTATTTACTCTTCTCTTTTTAAAGACGGTAATAGTGTCAGCTCTTCCAGGCTCTGCATAAGTATGGAACACTGGCTGTTTGTGTAAGACCAGACCCACTTATCGAGATCTGTGTTTTTTTTTTTTTTATGCTAATCTAGGAGCTTATGAGAGGTGAAGTTTGACAGCCTGATGTACACATATACTGTGGAAGTTGTTGTCTTGAGTTGTAAGGATTTGTTAGTTATGAGTCAGCCATGTGGGTTGTGAGGGGGCAGGGAGCCCCATGCTGGATATACGAGTCAGTCATGTGGGTTGTGAGGGGGCAGGGAGCCCCATGCTGGATATACGAGTCAGTCATGTGGGTTGTGAGGGGGCAGGGAGCCCCATGCTGGATATACGAGTCAGTCATGTGGGTTGTGAGGGGGCAGGGAGCCCCATGCTGGATATACGAGTCAGTCATGTGGGTTGTGAGGGGGCAGGGAGCCTCATGCTGGATATACGAGTCAGTCATGTGGGTTGTGAGGGGGCAGGGAGCCCCATGCTGGATATACGAGTCAGTCATGTGGGTTGTGAGGGGGCAGGGAGCCCCATGCTGGATATACGAGTCAGTCATGTGGGTTGTGAGGGGGCAGGCAGCCCCATGCTGGATATACGAGTCAGTCATGTGGGTTGTGAGGGGGCAGGGAGCCCCATGCTGGATATACGAGTCAGTCATGTGGGTTGTGAGGGGGCAGGGAGCCCCTTTCTCTGTCACTGGTCTTAGAGCAGCTCTTGACGATGCAGTACACCATTGGGTACAGTGGCTCGATCCTTGGGTGATGACGGTCCGGGCCTCTTGTGGGTTATTTTTTCATGGTTAAGTAATGAGCAGAGATGGCATGATAGCCAGGAGAGTGGAGGAGGAACAGTGTTGCCTGGTGGAAGTCCACAAGTTATGCCTCTTCCAGCTTTCTGTGCTACGCCGGGGAAGCCTGACGCAAACTGGTGTGTGTGAGAAGTATGATTAGCTTTGGTTGTTGTTGTTGTTGTTTGCTGTTGTTGCTGTTTGACTATAAGTCTCAGCAATGGTAGTTTATGGTTCGTGGTAATGTGTGGTATCGTGTGTGGATGACGGTGTCAAAGCCTCCACGTGTGGTATGCTTCACAAGACAGATTTCCTCTCGCTTTTTGACTCCATCGTTCCTGTGGGGGGGGATCCTTACACTGGGTCGTAACCCAGCGGTCTAAAACAAGACGAACTTTAGCCTCTACCGCCGCCGGGATTATGGCCCAGTGTTCTCTGCGCCCCGGAACAAAAGAGAATGCTTTGTTTTTCGAAGGATTTTTTTTTTTTCTTCGAGTGGTTTTAAGTTCACTCCTTCAGGTGACGGTTTGATGCATGTAATTCTTCTCCTCGTCCCGCATCGGGGGCATTAAAGACAAATCTCCGTGCGAGATCTCTGACCGCCTCGTCCAAAGCTGAAGAAGATGAAGTAGTCTGCTGGTTGTCAGACGAGGCGGATCGCATTATCGAGTGTGGGCAGCCGTGATGATAAGGAGGCCCTCGCAAGCCCCGCCCTCCATCGGTAGAGGTGAGGCTCATGCAGTTGACCAATCACAAAGCACATCGAAGGAGGGAGATGCTGCTCCTCCTCCTCCTCCTCCTCCGAGAGTCCAGGTGGTGGGTGTCAATAGTGTCAGTGGCGTGGGTGTGAAGGACCACCAAGAGTAGGGGGGGAGAGGGGAGGTGGTGGTGGTTGTCGTGTCTGCCTGGGGGCTTGAGCGATCTGGCCGCCACAGTCTCCATGGGCGAGCAGGTCTTGGCGGAGGTCATCGACGGCGGACGACGACGCTTCCGTCTCCTCCATAAGTCGTTTTTTTATGTCGTGACCTCACTCGCCCCGGCCCGCTAGTGTGTGTGTGTGTGGTGGGGAGCAGGACCTTCCTCCGGCCGCCACGGGGCATCTCCCTCAAAAAACTGTGCTGTGGTTGTGTCGGGATGTTCCACCTGGTGGAGATCGTGAGGCTCATGGCACGTAAGTTCCGGGTGGATCTCTGGTCTGCTTGACCCAACTTGCTCTATCTCGTGAAAGATGCTCAGGCGCTCGCAAAAGCCTCATATTTCGTGAATGGCTTGGAAAAATAAAAAAGAAAACGGTTACTTTCCTTTAGATTTCTCATTATTATCGGCCTTGATGACCATTAAAAACAGACACAGAATGAAGTCTCGTGTGATTGAGCATCGATACAATCTCGTAATTACAGAGAGAAAATATAGAGCAACAAATTCTTGAAAATGATTTGTTGATATCATTCTTTTTTTTTTTTATCCTCGTACATAACTGTATGTAGCCAGAAAACATACGCAGTGCCAGCGATTTATTTGCTTGTTTAGAAAAGTCGCTTCTATGCCCCCGAGAAGATAACGCTGTGTGCTGTATCATAATCAGAAATGAGAGAACACTCTTGGGTCATTTGTTCCACCCCGAACTTGCTGGAGACTTGAGCTTGTGTTTGTGTGTGTTTGGTGGCTATCCTGGTGATGCCCGAAGAGGGAGCCCGGAACTTGACCCTCTGACCCGCCATGGCCTTCCTCGTCCACGTGGCCCTTATCATCGTCCGTAAGTCTTGGCTGACTTCGTCTGTCTCTCCGCTAGCTTCTAGTGAGGCACGTCCGCCCGGCTTGTCCGGTCCATCCCCGTAACCCGGAGTGTGCGGCCCATTCCCGTAGCTGCTGGTGTAGCACGTCCCACGTAGCCGGGAATACAAGACCCATCCCCGTACCTTGTTGCTATGCCTGTCCTCGTAGACCACCTTAGTCTGCTACAGATCTTGGACTATGTAATAAATACCTCGAATCCTTGGAAACTTGACGGTGACACAGTGGAGTATATCCTCACTGCCTCCTACTCTCCGTATCCACCGTTGCCAAGAGACAGGAAAGCGACGCAAGTGAAAAAATGGAAATAAATATTGTACGCTTTACCTGGTGATATACATTTTTTTTTCACCCATCGTTTCGTTCTGTTGACTAACTAGCCCACTTTACAAAAGTAGGCTAGTAATGATGAGCCCACTGTACGAAAGTAGCCTAGTTTTGACGCGAGTCCAGTGTACAAAACTAGCCTAGTTTTGACGCGAGTCCAGTGTACAAAACTAGCCTAGTTTTGATACTAGTCCAATGTACAAAAGTAGCTTAGTTTTGATACGAGTCCAGTGTACAAAAGTAGCCTAGTTTTGATACTAGTCCAATGTACAAAAGTAGCCTAGTTTTGATACGAGTCCGATGTACAAAAGTCGCTTAGTTTTGATACGAGTCCATGTATGAAAGTAGCCTAAGTTTTGATACGAGTCCAATGAACAAAAGTAGCCTAGTTTTCATACGAGTCCATGTACGAAAGTAGCCTAGTTTTGATACGAGTCCGATGTACAAAAGTAGCCTAGTTTTGATAGGAGTCCATATACGAAAGTAGTCTAGTTTTGATACGAGTCCAATGTACAAAAGTAGCCTAGTTTTGATACGAGCCAATGTACAAAAGTAGCCTAGTTTTAATACGAGCCAATGTACAAAAGTAGTCTAGTTTTGATACGAGTCCAAAGTACGAAAGTAGCTTAGTGATTTTAAGATTTTAGTTTGGTAGTATGATGTCCTTCGTACTTTTGGGCAGAGTTCCAAAACGTATTTTGACTTGACTTCGCGGAGTCTTGATTGTAAACGCATAAAATTTCGACTGTGGTAACCTTGCAAACAATTGTGTTTTATGGGAAACGATTTTTCGACTGGAAATTTGGGGGAAACAAAGTGGCAGGATGTGAAATATACTGTGAAAACACGACGGTATTTAGATGTAAAAGAATTAAGGAAGTGCTGCCTCTGCGTGAACCTTCAAAGGACATGAGAGAAGAATCGATGTCTGAGCTCATGTCCGTTCCTTCTCTCTCTCTCTCTCTCTCTCTCTCTCTCTCTCTCTCTCTCTCTCTCTCTCTCTCTCTCTCTCTCTCTCTAGCGTAACTGTCGAGTCAACATTACTACATGCTAGGGGAGAGGGATAATGCAGGGATCAAGCCACAGCCTCGCGGGGACTAGATTGGACATCGTAACTGCTGAGAGTTGTTGAAGTCACTCGTGCTTTCTTTTGTCTCTTAACACTCAGAAGGCATCGACTGCTGGATTGGTTGGCTTTAGATGTAGTAGAAAGATAATTATTTTAACTCTTGCCAGAGGACGTATTGGATGAAGTGCAATACAGCATCTTTGCCTCTCGTACATACCTCCTTCTGGTGCCTTTGGGGAACAAGTGCTCCCTAGATCACATATGATCGTGACTTTATCATTACTTGTCATGAGTCGACTCGTCAACCAAGAACCCACTGGATCATAGTCATGCCACCATCTTTCACACACACACACACACACACACACACACACACACACACACACACACACACACACACACACACACACACACACAACAACCCCACCCATTGTACTGGGTCAGGTATCCCTCAAGCATCCTTGTCCCAGATGCCTCCTTCACATCATGGCCAAACCACTTTAGAATTTGTGTTCACACTGTGGTACAAGAAGCTTTGCTTGGTGGTGACGATGATGTCGCCCAAAGTCTAAATACATGGATGAAGACCCACGGACTTTTCCAGGGTCCAGACAAGTTGAATAAGAAAGCAGAAATGGGTAATTATTTGATTTGACTGAAACTACGAGGAAATATGATGTTAGACTGGGGATAAAGGTTACATGATGTGAGAAAATAGTCAGAAAGACGTCACAACAAAAGATCCAATTGATTTCCTGTATTCTCTCTCTCTCTCTCTCTCTCTCTCTCTCTCTCTCTCTCTCTCTCTCTCTCTCTCTCTCTAGTAACTTATGCTCTTCATGTGTCCGTATATGTTTGCTGCTTTTTTTTATTGTTTTTATTTGACACAATGATGTACACACTTTCTCCTCCCTCCATTCTTCTCTTCTCGAAGCCTTTTATTATTATTATTATTATTATTATTATTATTATTATTATTGTTATTATTGCACAAGTTTGTCGTCCTAAAAATCTTCATTTCATCGTGCTGTGCCTCTTGATTCACGCCATTGTCTTCACAGTGTTGCACATCTCTGTTGCAGCATGTAATAATTATTCCCCCACCCATACAAGCGCTCCACCACCTCACCCACACTTGGTACAAGTTTTCACCCACATTCACAACTTGTAACAGAAATTGGTCGTAACTTTTAGGGTACTTTCCGTAAACTGTTCATCCTCGTTGCAGATTACAAAAGTTTGTCTTCCTAGACAAATTAAAACAGTCATTAATATTCCAGATACATCCTTACTGTATATACAACAAGCGTAATTATGTCGAACAATGAATTTCTGTCCATGTACCATTAGCATTACAGATGGCAGCTTTGTGTATCTTAAGAACTAGGTAGATTCATTGGCTCATTAATCGATATATGCACCGCACGAGTAGCTTGAATGTTTAAGTGTACGTCAGACTCGATAATGTGTTGGTATAAGCTGTGGTAAAACATACTGTGTGATGTCCACTTAAAGTAGACTTAAGCTGGGGTAAATAGAATGGTTTAGGTCCTCACCAGCCGAATTTCAGTGCAGGTAGGAGACTTGGCAGGTTCTGGGAGACCTGCAGCAGGCATGGGAGACTTGCGTGTTCTGCCAATGTTTTCAATTGTGTTTGTTTGTATATTTTTTTTTGTGTGTGTGTGTGTGACAGTTTTATTGCATGACAGTCAGTTGAGATAGTCTGGGGACTACATAGCTGGGGTGTGGGGAATTAACGGGGTTTCAGGATCTCCGGCTTCTGTATAGCCTTGTGTCACAGTTTTAGATAATGTAGAAATCCAAAGTAGAAAGTTTTTTTTATAGAATTATGGAAGGATTTGTGGAAACTTTAGTAAGAGGCGCATAGTAACAGTCGTGTATGTTTACGATAGGATGCTACTGTTCACGGTTTGTCGATAGACGCCGAGCGATTAAAGAAAACGAGACTAGGATGATATATATTAATTCCTCTTTTTCCTTTCTTGCAGTGAGCGTGGCCCAGGAACCCACGCTGAAGCTGCTACCGGAGTCCATACAGAAGCCCTTGGGCGAGGGCGTATACGTCTCCTGCACTGCCCTCGTAGACGACCCCGAGCTGGTCACGGAGATGGCTTGGTCGGGACCCAATGGGGAGGCGATACCCAACGATGACGGCACGTGAGTCCCGTGTCCTCTTGACATGCACCTACCTACCACCTTGGACAAGGAGAGGGAGGGGGAGACGTGGGGACTGCTGGGTCGTGACCGGGAGGGAGAGGAACAGCTCAGAAGGGACGAGGAGGGGACTATGTGAGGAAAGATGGGAGACTTTATATATCTTAGATGACTTGCTGTAGGGGAGGTAGAAGGGGACACTTAGTACTAGTCCAGAGAGCAGGAGGAGAGGGGACTATTGTCTGCGAGAAAGGGAGACAGTAGGTAGGGAGGGAGGAGACAGGCTGATAGAGGGATGGAAGGAGATGGAACAAACGGTGAGGGATGGAGGTGTGTGTGGGAGGGGGGTACATTGTGAAGAATGCATTTGGTGGGGAGAGGGAGGGAGACAACTAGAAGGAGAGCTCGATGGAGGAAGATGGACCTCGTAAAAGTCCAGTACCATGGCAGAGGAGTTAGTTTGAGGAGGCCATTGTGTGGAGGGAGGGGCATGCCCCTCGGATGAGGCCAAGTTATGCCCTTGGGAGGACGCCGCTTGCTGGATAGGAGAGGGACGTCTTTAGTTTTGTCGACTGCCCAGTGAAAAAAGTTCGGTCTCTGTTGATCGCTCGTAGAAAAATACTGTTAACTCGTAGGTGACTATTTGCAGAAAAAAACGAAAAGGCTGCCTCCAGGATCCCTGTCCTGGCCTCTTGTTTTTTTTTTTTTTTTGTTTTCCTTTTTTAATGAAAAACTTACTGAAGGTCACGGCAGAGACCTGTTGAAGGATAGGATGGAGGACGACGTCTTGGAGAGGAGTTGGAGTGATGGGACGGAGTAAGGGGCTTGGGGGGGGGAGAGACCTTGAAGAATCAGTTGAATTGGAGGTGGGGGGGGACTAAGTGGTTCGAGGGGAGAGTATGTGGACATCTTAAACGAGACTAATTTTGGTGGGGCAGTTTGGGGGACATCTTGGAGGAGGCCAGGTGGTGTACGGGAAGGGGAAGGATCATTTAGTTGTGAAGAAGCGAGACAACTTGGAGGAATCTCATACGTATGGGAGGAGGAGGAGGAGGAGGAGGTGAAGAGAACCACTCCACCTGGAGGGGAAGGAGAGGGTCGGATCTTCCAGGAGGCCATGTGTTGCGGGAGAGGCGTGGGGGGGGGGGGGGAGTTGAGAAGTATGTGAATAGCTTTGAGGAAATTAATTTGTCTAGGGAGGAGGAAGAGGAGGACTCTCGGCGGAGCAGGGAAGAAGGGAGATAACAGGAGACCATTTCTTTTGTTGGGGAGGAAAGGTTGTGGACGTATTAAGCTGATCAGCTTGGGGAGAGAAATTAGAAACTAATCTGAAATAATGATTATGGTAGAAGGAGATTGGGCACGCCATAGTTGCTGAGGTAGTGTGTGTGTGTGTGTGTGTGTGTGTGTGTGCGCGCGCGCTCGTACTAACTGGGATTCCCGGTTGGTAGAGGAGGGAAAGGTGGGCGGGGGGGGGGGGTAGGTAGGTAGAGGTGGGCCAACGAATGACCACGACATTGTGAACGAATATTCGTACTCGTGTTGTCTGGCTGGTGATGAGGGCTCGAGAGTAGGTGTGACTTCGGGGGGAAAGGAGTCTGTTAACGGTAACCATTTCACTGCAGGAAGTAGGGGAACTGACACTTTTCTCTGTAGGAGTGTTTATCAAGGTGGGGGTACTCTGTGTGCATTGTTGATCCTCGGCCTTGAAAGATTACATCAAATTTTGGAGGATTGCACGGTGAAGGAGAGGCATTGCTTCGCGGGCCAATTCGCACATCTCTGCTGCAGCTTGACTTCAGAGTTTAAAACAGAGAGGAGATCACCCTCACGAGGAGGTGTGCACGAAAGTTGACACTGTGACGAGCACCAGCGGATGTGTCTGTTGTGAGCGTGGGTGACGGGCGAAGTTCCTCTTGAGGGCGGAAAAGCACCGTCGGTAGATCTCCCATGCTAGGGTTACAGAATCGTGAGGAGAGGCGGAGAGGTTTGGTATGAGCTAATTTTATCAACTGCTCGTGTGCTCAGGGTGTAGGCGGGACATCCCAGGCACCCGGCGGTCCCGAACGTAGGAATATGAGGGAAGTTATAGAAGTGGTTTGAGCACAGTTGAGGATAGGTGTGCTTGAGTGTGGCTGTTGGGTGCTGTGGCACAGCGGCTGGGGTAAGCCTGGTGCTAGTAACATCAGGGGAGTGGAAGGTAGGACAGGCTGCTGCTGGTGCTGGGATTGTGGTGGAAGAGACGACACGGCTGGGACAGCACCGCGGAGGAAGAGAGGGAAGCAGAATTCTGTCTTGTCAGGGACGGGTGAGTGGAGATGACTCGGGGAGATGATGGCGATAGGTGGCGGACACGACGACTCCCCCCAGCTGTTGGGTGGGAGGAAGGAAGGGGGTGCCAGGGATGGGCTTGGCTAGGAAAGGGAGCAGGGACAGGGTTAGTACGGATGGTGTTAGGTAGAAGGGTAGGGTTGAGGGCAGAGTTGGTAGGGAAGGTGGTATATGTGAGGAGGTTGGAAGGACAGATAAACAGGAGAGCTGATGATGGCCCATGACGAGGTTATGTAGCGCTAAAAAGGCCGAACATGAGAGTAGGAGCATGATATAAGGCAGAAGGTATACCTCCACATCTGCCTCCTCTCCTGTGGCCCAACTGCCCACGAAGAGAGAGAGAAAGAGAGAGAGAGAGAGAGAGAGAGAGAGAGAGAGAGAGAGAGAGAGAGAGAGAGAGTATGAGAAGGTTAGAAAGGCGATATACCACCGTGGACGTTGTGTAGGAAAGTGTGGCCTGGGGGCTGGACTCTTCAAAAGAAAGACGGGGCTGTAGTACGAAAAGAAGAAAGTATGAAGAGGTGAGTTTTATTTTGATCAGCATGACTGTGCAAAGTGAGGCAGTTAGGGATGGTGTGGAAACTCATGTTGAGGATGCTGCGTGCAGTTAGTGCAGAGTTAATTGATAAGAATAGATAAGTGTCTATCTCCTGGCAGGCTGTGGGGGCTGTATGCCTGCGGGCTGCGGCTCCTAACAGCTTGGTCGACCAGCGGCCCAGTCCAACAGCTTAAGGCCTATCGCGGGCTGTGGGGATGAAGACCACACGAACACTTAACCCGAAGTTACTGCTGGGGCTTTGAGATAGGATAGAGTGGGATTAGGGCAGCGGCCCTGGAAAAGGATGCAGAGGATAGGGGTGGGGGGAATAGGCTAGGGGCGGGCATGATGCCAGTTTTATTATTGCCCGTAGAACAACACCTTTATAATTATTTTGGAGAGACTGGGATATGTGTTCATGTGATGTGGCAGGTTTTTGGTTCATGGCCGAGAGACAGGAGCAAGAATTTGCCTACGTTATGAACAGTAACGTGAGATCGTATGGGCAGAGCGCGGGTTAGGGGCAATAGTCTGGGTTATAACGTGGGTTAGGAGCATAGTATGGGTAGTACCGTAGTTCAGGGTTTGTTGAATGGGTTGCAGTGTGGGTTAGGAGCAGTAGTATGAGTATTAGCGTTGGTTTAGTTTGGATCTGGGCTGCCAGGAAATGAGTAACTGGCAAGCAGCTCATTTATGTTAGGAATCGTCAGGGAGACGAGTGAAGAGGCGCCATTTCTGGAGGTGAGTGACAAAGTCCTCATTGTGGACCTAGTTCTGTGGAGACGATAAATTTCTTTCATGGTTAGTGATGAGGGACAGATTTTGGACGCGGCTTACTAGGAGTGACTAAGAGATTCATTTTCGATATGGTTTTTACCCCCTACGATTGGTTGGTAGTTTACGGATTGTGTTTATTTTCGGGATTCGAGTGGCGCGGAATTTGTGTGGAACTGGTTGATTAAAGGAAGACTTGTTTGAATGAAGTACGCCTCTGATTTATGTTGTTTTCTGACACTGTCTTGTAGTTCTGAGGGACACTGGCACAAGTGACAAGTGGGTCAAGGTCTTTTCAGTGTTTGCTCTGCGCTCAAAGACGCTGTCGTAGGCGTCGAGGCGAGATGATGGCAGAGAATTAGTTCACCGGAGAAGAGGATAAGTAAGGGCGAGAATAATATGAAAGGAAAGAAAGAAGGAAAGAGGATGAGGAGGAGGCGTAGACAGAGAGGGATGAACACTGTGTGTGTAAAGATGGGCAGCATACGCGTGGACACGGGCGATCGTCTTATTATCAGAGATTGGACACGAAGACCAAGGTCAACCGGTAGGTAACAAGCCTCGGGATATATCCCTGGGAGGTAGGGGGAGGGAGAAGGACACATAGTGGAAGAAGGGGGAAGATGTCTGTGATTTTAAGAGAAATATCAGATGGTTAAGAAAGTTGGGGGAGGGGGGTAAGATGGGGGAATGTTGGTCTGAGGGAGGAGATGGGAGGGAAAGGGCAAGATTTGGGAGAGGGGGCAAGGAATTAGAGTGGTAGTATTGATAAGGGAGAGGAGTAAGGGTTTTGGTGTGTTTCAGGGAGTTTTTAGCTGTGGTTGAGGGAGAGAAGAAGACAGGGAGTGAGTGTGGTATGGTTGAGGGAGAGGGGGCAAAGAGTGAGGGTAGTGGTGTATTTGGGGAGATGGAAGGGAGGGATAAGGGCAAGATTTGGGAGAGGGGGCAAGGAGTGAGAGTGGTAGTATGGATTAGGGAGAGGAGTAAGGGTTTTGGTGTGTTTGAGGGAGTTTTTAGCTGTGGTTGAGGTAGAGAAGAAGGCAGGGAGTGAGTGTGGTATGGTTGAGGGAGAGGGGGCAAGGAGTGAGGGTGGTGGTGTATTTGGGGATAAGGTTTGTTCAGGAGTAAGGGTGATGGTGTAGTTTAGGGAGAGAAGTAGAGAAAGAACGACGTTGATGGTGTAGTTAAGGGAGAGGAGGGGGCAAGGAGTGAGGATGGTGGTGTGGTTGAGGAAGGGGAGGGAGCAAGGAGTGATGGTGTTGGGAAAATATTACCAACTGTATGTGCTTGACATTAGATAACCACATTTGTGCAGTTGGTGTTGCTGATCAAAGGTAATTCCTTAACTATACAAATAGTTGTAGTCACACTAATTTTTTCCTCTGTAGATTGCCCTCATTCCTGTTTCATCCCAGTTTCTCCATTGACAAGGTCAACAAGTAAACCGAGTGATGTGCTACACTAGAGGAGTACTCTTAAGTGAACTAGGCTGGGCTTGTTCCTTGAGCAGGTCATCTTGCTAATATTACCTTGAATTTCAAGATGAGCAAAATTTCAGGGCAAGAAAGCATGCAAAGATCTTTTATGGCCTATATTGTTAGAGTGAGGGACTGAATTACCAGAAACAAATGAAATCGCTTCGAGAGAGCAAACGATAGAGGTATATCATATACTCATGGAAAATCTTAAGAGGCATGGTCCCCAACCTACAATTAAATTACCAGACTAAATTACCAGAAACAAATGAAATCGCTTCGAGAGAGCAAACGATAGAGGTATATCATATACTCATGGAAAATCTTAAGAGGCATGGTCCCCAACCTACAATCGGATATGATTCCCAGTTGATGTAATAGGCACTGAAGACTGAAGTGTTACCTCTAGAAGCAAATGGGACAATGCGCACAAAAAGTAAAGATAACATTCAGAGCCCCAAGACTATTCAACACTGCTTGCAGCCATGAAAAGCACAGTGGGATGCTGTGGTGGTTACATGGACCTGGAGGCCATATCTAACAACAGCTTTGCTAACTGGTGATCCAACTCGGCAGCTTGTGCTCATTCCAAGTTTTGGGGATAGAACTCCTCTGAAAACCTTGCCTGGTACCTGGAATGTTGCTGTAGTGAGGAAAGTTGAGTTGGCTCTCCCAGAACTAATGAAATGGGGATGGTGTCCCTCAGCCTAAGGGGTGTCCATGCACCTCATGCTGCACATCATCATTCTCATGCTTTACTGGCATGTCATGATCTACATAGATTGAGAATGTGAGATGCTATTTGTTTTCCAGCTGATCATATATCATAAAACATCAGGTCTTGTTTTCTGGTTTTTCCATGTGCTTTCAGCCAAGGGTTAGGGAACCCTACCAGTGTTAGAGAACAAGTTTTAGGGGTGGTGATGTGGATTATAGAGAAAAGGGTGCTAGAAATCTGGATGGTGATGTGGTTAGGGGCAAGAAATGAGGATTATTTTTTGGTTGGGGGAAGGAGGCAATGAGTGAGGGTGGTAGAGTGTTGAGGGGAGAAATGGGGGCAGGGGGTAAGGGTGGTGATGTGGTTAGGTAAACATTACCATGTGGACCTGTGTGACATTAGCCACTATTGTGTGTCTTGTGTTGCTCATCGTAATGAATTACTTGTCCATGATTAATAACTTCATTCACACTAATCATTTATATTTCATATTGTGTATTATGTTATGTTATATGTTTCTTTGAATATTTATTCAAACACAGGCTTTAGCGCCATTTGCAGACATAAGTTTGGATTCTAATCATCAATTCTCAACCGTGTGACTTGACCTCTGCTTTTCCTGTTTTTTTCCTAATTTCCGCGGCGGCAGGGTTGACAGGTAGGCTGGGTGATGTGCTGCACTGGGGGGGGTTACCTCTCAGCCTGCCCCTCAAGTCAGGTGACACTAGACCAGTTTGTGCTTTACCTTTTGCTGCACTTGGCAGAGGTGTGGCGGCTCTCCTGGAGCTGGTGAATAGGGGTTGTGACCCTTGGTTTGCAAGGCACTGCCTGCTGTAGCCAGCCCAGGGGGTGCCCTCAACCCTCCTGCAGCACGTCACCATTCTCATCTAAGGGGTCATGCAGAGAGGGAACCTTAACAGTCGTAGAGAACGGGAATGCACATGTACCCTTCTAACCGGACCCGCATCCTAATTTGTCCTGCTATTTTGATGTTATCTTGGACCATAGCGCATTCTACTGAGCATCCTGTAATGTTATGCATTATACCTAGTTGTTCATTATTGTGCCAGACCTGGGAATGTTTTCTAGGTAGGTGAGAATGTGGGTGTAGTGTAGTGTGGCGTGGGTGAGTGTGGGTGTGGGTGGAAGATGGGAGCGTGGTAGCATGCTCCACTCGGTAGCCAGTGCTCCCCACCCGCCTCTTCCTCATGCTCCCCCACGGTAGAAAGCAACACGCACTACTCACGCAGCAACTGACACTAGTCACCAGTTTGACCGTAGACTATCATAGTAATGACTACAGTACACACTGTTTATTAATTGAATTTAACAATAGTACTAAGTGTCTAGGTAGTCTATTAAGTAATAGATAGAGTATTTATTGTCAGTGAATGTCAAGTAGACTAGACCCCCCTCCCCAACCTCACTCACACACGTTCACATACATACATACATACTCTTTGGAAGATTGTAGTGGCGAGTGAGCTGGTCACTCAACAGACAGTTTTGTTTAAATGCGTGTGCTTAGTTTATCATGTTCCTCACACTCGTGGACAAAACACATGATAGGGACTATCACACTGTAAACTTGTATTAGATGTAGACATTTGCAGATTGTTTATTTTGCAAGTATTGCTAATGTTGTGGTGCAAGTCTTCTCTTTAACAAATTTGTTTCATGACAGTTACCTTTTCAAGTTATGGCAGGCTAAGCTGTTAGTATATGACCACTGTGACCAAAAATTTGGACTATGTTTGTTAGCACTTCAGTTACTGAAGTAACTTGAACTTTCTTATGATTTAAAGTGATATACACATGTAGGGTATTTTATATAAATAAAACATTAGGGTTTTCAAAACCATGATGTCCTAACAGGTTATTTAGTAGGGTGTTGGCAAGTGGAGGACTGTCAACACTGACTCACAGTGCTGTCATGCCACTTACCCAGAAGTATCCCAGTCAATCACTTCATCCTTTATAGGGAAATTCATGCCACAGATGTAGCATGGGCCTTGTCATTCATATCTGTAATTTTTTTTCTTATTTTCATAATTTTCATTTTTTATGGAAAGTTGTAACTTCCAACAAACTCTTGGCTAGAAGTTGGATACCCCATCATCTAAAATAGCTAAGTGTCTGTAAGAAGCTGGGAAGAGTCTTCTTTCTTGAATGGTTGCTCAGATTATGGAAAGGATTAACTTATCCTCGATTAGAGTACTGTTTTCACTTGTGCAGTACCCTTATAGTTGAAATTAGATCAGTCTGATGTATTAACTTTGTCTTTCTCTTTCAAAAACTTCATCCACATACCAAACACTGCATTGTTCAAGCCACTTATCCTACACTGTACTGTTGATTCTCCTTCCCTTTTTTGTTTTATTAGTTTTATTAGTTTTATTAGCACTTTCGATAACCAGACACTGGGTTGCTCACATACCCCTGCTGTCATCTAGACAGCAAATAACTGCATCACAAAATTACTGTTTGGGATGGAAACTTAACTTTACCTTGTTTTTTACAGCACAGGGAGAAGAATCTGTGCCTTTTATCATAACACTTCGATTTTTTGTATATAGTTTGCATTCACACTTTAATTACTGGGCTTATTCTGTTTATCTCTTATCATACTCCCTTACTTCAGTACTACAGAGTTGATTCTTTTCATCACTCCCAAAAAGTTTCTAGCTTAATCTGTTATAGTCTCTGGTTGTTCTTTCTGTGCATCTCAGAATTGTACCGTCAACAATCTCAGACTGGTTCAAAAATTTTAATGTAGTTTCCCCTTATTCTTCATGATGGTCAGACCTGTTGCCTCTGATCTCCCATATTAGTTTACCTTTTTTTTAAGGTAACATATTTGTTGTTCTTTTTTTTGGACTGCTGTTTGTTCTTTGTGTTACTTTGTGAGGTGACCAAACTTAAGAAGGCTCCTGTATTCTGATTTGTGTACAGTTCATTGAAAATAGGATTTTATCAGTATACCCTGAGACTTTGGAAGATATCCAAATGAAATCTGTATTACAGTATTGTATTTGGGGATGTGTAATTCTTGCCAGATGACTGACTCTTATATAGTTTTCAATTTTCTCATAAGCTTTTTCATGTTACACATCAGGACTAGTACACAGCATCATGATCATACTGTATTAGGTACTCTGGTAGCAAATTACCAAAGGTCAGTCCAATTTGAATTATGTTCTTCCTCGTTCTTTCATTGAAAGTAATGGTGTTAAAAGATTAGAATAGATTTATTTTATTTTCCTGTGTATCTGCTTTGGAATAGATGCAAGTAAGTAGCTTTTGCAACATTTGCAGAGCTTTATATTGACAAAGTCTTCGCATCAGACACGTTTTTATTCAGAATTTGAAAAAAGTAGATCAGTATGCTGATAACCAAAGGAAGTGTAGCTTATTTTCTGTTCTGCTAACACAGATTTATATTTCTTTTATATTGATTTATTATACTTTGTCGCTGTCTCCCGCATCAGCGAGGTAGCGCAAGGAAACAGATGAAAGAATGGCCCAACCCACCCACATACACATGTATATACATACACATCCACACAGGCACATATACATACCTGTACATTTCAACGTATACATATATATACATACACAGACATATACATATATACACATGTACATAAATCATACTTGCTGCCTTTATCCAAGACTTTATTTATAGACATATGAAAAGAAATATTAATGATTTTAGAGGTACCAAATGTCAATAGTTGACTACATCCAACAGATGCTGATGGCCATAACTTTGACTACTCACTTCATGACTTTCTCCTTTAACAGTGCAGTATGTATTAATTGTTGTAAAGACGAATTTTTATTTCATGCATGCATATAATCATCCTGAATGTTCAGGCTCCAATATCCCTAAACCCCCTTCTCTCTAACATATCTTTCCAATGTTTGTTCCTTTCTGACATGTATATTCTTTGTCTTGATGTAATCATTATTTCCATGTCATACCATATCAGTACACTCTAGGCAACTCTTATTTGAGTGTACCACACCTCTTTCTTGTAGATTCTTTGTCTGGATGTAATCATTCTTTCCATGTCAAACCATATCAGTACACTCTGGGCAACTCTTCTTTGAGTGTACCACACCTCTTTCTTCCAGTGTCACTTCTTATAGTCATTCATTTTCACACCATGTATAATCCTCTTTCATTTTATTTCTAGCATTTTCAGTCATTCACCACCTTTCTTTATTTGTGAAACCCCAAAGATACACATCCTTGCAGCTTTTGCAGTTCTTCAAATATCCATCTTTGCCTTAACTGACACTGAACATTCTTTCTACATGCCACTAAATGCACCCAGGATCTTAACCTCCTCTACCACCCTATGACACTTTTCAAGCCCTATGATTTCATCCTTTGCAACATCCACACCCAGGTACTGAAATTATTCTATTTCCTCCATGTTCTTTCCCATACAGACTTAGAATCAAACCATCTTGTTTCAACCCCTTACTGCATCTCATTATCATATTTTTTTCACATTTACTCCGAGCTTACTACTTTCATACATTCATTAGTCTTAGACTCCAAATTTTGGAGTGCATAGTCTTCTACTAGAGCATCTTCAAAGAGCAACAGATTCAATAGTTCCCATGACCCACCCACCCCCATTATACCCAGACCTGCTCTTTGCTTTAAGACCGTTGCATCCCCCTGTCCCTAACCAATGAAATAACCACAATATCATTGTATCATTGATGTAGACCCACCATCACTAGGAACTGCCCACCCACTTTCTTCCTATTTGCACACTTGCCTTACTCTTCCTATAAAAGCCCCTCACAGCGTTCATTAACATTCCACGTACCTCTTATATTTGCTGCAACTTGCACAAGGCCTTTCTGTCATAAGCTTTCTCCAAGTTTGTAAATGCCACATCAATTAACTCATTTTCTGCTTCAGGTGTATCTCACATATTTATCGAACAAAGCAGTGACACTAACCTGAAGCCGTGACAAGAAACTTAGCAAGAAGCTTTTGAAGTAGTACTATTTTGATGTCAGTGTGGTTGATTGGTGTAATAAACTAAGCAGTAACACTGAATGCCTGCAGTATGTAGATGTTTAAAATGAAGAAAATAGATGTAAAGAAAGTTCAAGAGGTAGGCCCCTCAAGTGTGGAAGCCTCAAACTACTCTATAATTAATAGGTCCAGATCATCCTCTACCTTGCTTGTTCCCAGTCAGATGTTCTGTGCATACCACCTTTCTGTTAATAACAGTAACAGTCCATTACAGCACCAAGACAGTACACACACAACAGTAAACATTTAGTAATACATGCAGTTAGAATATTGGATGGTTCAAAACAATCTGCATCCCTGAAGAAATCTAGTGTCACCCTCTTAACCCCCAAAAAATATACATCTATCCTGCACCCTTGCATTATCCTATAATGAACCACTCCCACTTAACAAAACACCAACCACACTTGGTATTATATATAATGCACACATTGTATTAACTAACTGCATCACAAACATCAGCACAGAGGTCAAAAAGAAATAGATAAATTACTTTGGAATGCTTACTGATGCCAGTCTTTTGAACAAGAAAAGGAACCCCCTTTTCTTAAATGAACATTTCATCCACTCCATGCTGTCAGTCAGACACAGACTTCAAGAAAGTGCAAAGGGCAAAAACAGTGTACTGAAAACAGTTACCAGATGATTGGCAACAACAGACTTTCAACACTTGTACAGCAAAACAGAATACTCTACTTCCAGTGGAATCCTTTGTACATCCTCAAATGATTTGTGCTCTTCCCTGTAGTTACCCTGTAGGTAAGACCCATACACCTCTCTTTTCTCTCTCACTGGCAGCCTAACTTCATTGCACCACTCACTACTGTTTCTTACCTGTCCACTTCCCACTTTCCCATGGCATATACTTTCTCACAATGCAAGCAGTGCTTCCCCTAAACGTCTTCCACTCCTCACCCACTTTGCTAATTTCATTTTTTCTCATCTTTTCCTATTCTCCACTCACTCTCTCATGGTATGTATTCTCACAAGCGTCTTTTCCAAGCTTAATAACTTTTAATACCCTCTTGTTTGGAACTCTGCAAGCTTTCATCTTGGCCTCCACCAAGTAATGATCATACATCCCACCAGCTACCCATCTTAGTACATTCACATTCAGTAGAATCTCCTAAGCACTGCTATCATTTAGTTCGTAATCTAGTAATGCCCCCTTGCCACTCTCCCATGTAAACTTATATATTTATTTATTTATTTATTATTTGTTATATATATATATATATATATATATATATATATATATATATATATATATTTTTTTTTTTTTTTCACACTATTCGCCATTTCCCGCGTTAGCAAGGTAGCGTTAAGAACAGAGGACTGGACCTTTGAGGGAATATCCTCACCTGGCCCTCTTCTCTGTTCTTTCTTTTGGAAAATTAAAAAAAGACCTGAGAGGGGAGGATTTCCAGCCCCCCGCTCCCTTCCCTTTTAGTCGCCTTCTACGACACGCAGGGAATACGTGGGAAGTATTCTTTCTCCCCTATCCCCAGGGAAAATATATATATTTATATTTATTTATTTATTTTGCTTTGTCGCTGTCTCCCGCGTTTGCGAGGTAGCGCAAGGAAACAGACAAAAGAAATGGCCCAACCCACCCCCATACACATGTATATACATACACGTCCACACACGCAAATATACATACCTATACATCTCAATGTACACATATATATACACACACAGACATATACATATATACACGTGTACATAATTCATACTGTCTGCCTTTATTTATTCCCATCGCCACCTCGCCACACATGGAATAACATCCCCCTCCCCCTCATGTGTACGAGGTAGCGCAAGGAAAAGACAACAAAGGCCCCATTCGTTCTCACTCAGTCTCTAGCTGTCATGTAATAATGCCCGAAACCACAGCTCCCTTTCCACATCCAGGCCCCACAGAACTTTCCATGGTTTACCCCAGATGCTTCACATGCCCTGATTCAGTCCATTGACAGCGCGTCGACCCCGGTATACCACATCAATCCAATTCGCTCTATTCCTTGCCAGCCTTTCACCCTCCCGCATGTTCAGGCCCCAATCACTCAAAATCTTTTTCACTCCATCTTTCCACCTCCAATTTGGTCTCCCACTTCTCCTCGTTCCCTCCACCTCCGACACATATATCCTCTTGGTCAATCTTTCCTCACTCATTCTCTCCATGTGCCCAAACCATTTCAAAACACCCTCTTCTGCTCTTTCAACCACGATCTTTTTATTTCCACACATCTCTCTTACCCTCATTACTTACTCGATCAAACCACCTCACACCACATATTGTCCTCAAACATCTCATTTCCAGCACATCCACCCTCCTGCACACAACTCTATCCATAGCCCATGCCTCGCAACCATACACCATTGTTGGAACCACTATTCCTTCAAACATACCCATTTTTGCTTTCCGAGATAATGTTCTCGACTTCCAAACATTCTTCAAGGCTCCCAGGATTTTCGCCCCCTCCCCCACCCTTTGATTCACTTCCGCTTCCATGGTTCCATCCGCTGCCAGATCCACTCCCAGATATCTAAAACACTTTACTTCCTCCAGTTTTTCTCCATTCAAACTTACCTCCCAATTGACTTGATCCTCAACCCTACTGTACCTAATAACCTTGCTCTTATTCACATTTACTCTTAACTTTCTTCTTTCACACACTTTACCAAACTCAGTCACCAGCTTCTGCAGTTTCTCACATGAATCAGCCACCAGCGCTGTATCATCAGCGAACAACAACTGACTCACTTCCCAAGCTCTCTCATCCCCAACAGACTTCATACTTGCCCCTCTTTCCAAAACTCTTGCATTCACCTCCCTAACAACCCCATCCATAAACAAATTAAACAACCATGGAGACATCACACACCCCTGCCGCAAACCTACATTCACTGAGAACCAATCACTTTCCTCTCTTCCCACACATACACCTGCCTTACATCCTCGATAAAAACTTTTCACTGCTTCTAACAACTTGCCTCCCACACCATATATTCTTAGTACACAGGGCATCTCTATCAACTCTATCATATGCCTTCTCCAGATCCATAAATGCTACATACAAATCCATTTGCTTTTCTAAGTATTTCTCACATACATTCTTCAAAGCAAACACCTGATCCACACATCCTCTACCACTTCTGAAACCACACTGCTCTTCCCCAATCTGATGCTCTGTCCAATCACTCAAGATCTTTTTCACCCCATCTTTCCACCTCCAATTTGGTCTCCCACTTCTCCTCATTCCCTCCACCTCTGACACATATATCCTCTTGGTCAATCTTTCCTCACTCATTCTCTCCATGTGACTAAACCATTTCAAAACACCCTATTCTGCTCTCTCAACCACACTCTTTTTATTACCACACATCTCTCTTACCCTATTATTACTTACTCGATCAAACCACCTCACATCACATATTGTCCTCAAACATCTCATTTCCAGCACATCCACTATTCCTTCAAACATAGCCATTTTTGCTTTCCGAGATAATGTTTTCCACTTCCACACATTCTTCAAGGCTCCCAGAATTTTCGCCCCCTCCCCACCCTATGATTCACTTCCACTTCCATGGTTCCATCCACTGCCAAATCCACCCCCAGATATCTAAAACACTTCACTTCCTCCAGTTTTTCTCCATTCAAACTTACCTCCCAATTGACTTGTCCCTCAACCCTACTGTACCTAATACCCTTGCTCTTACTCGCATTTACGCTCAACTTTCTTCTTTCACACACTTTACCAGACTCAGTCACCAGCTTCTGCAGTTTCTTACATGAATCAGCCAACAGCGCTGTATCATCAGCAAACAACAACTGACTCACTTCCCAAGCTCTCTCATCCACAATAGGCTGCATACTTGCCCCTCTTTCCAAAACTCTTGCATTCACGTCCATGACAACTCCACCCATAAACAAATTAAACAACCATGGAGACATCACACACCCCTGCCGCAAACCAACATTATATATATATATATATATATATATATATATATATATATATATATATATATCATCTTCTTAGATCAGATATTCACTTTTTTTTTTCTAGCACACAGCTCCACAACCTGTACATCATTTTTATTTACATTACTGGATACCTCATGCCCCAAGTTATACCCACCACTGCTGCCACATTACTCACCCCTGCATCTAAATCACTCATCACAAACACTCAATCCCTTGCATCATTCTTCTGTCTTCCTTCATTATCTCATTTTCAGGCACATAAGCACTAATAATCAACTCCCCTTTCATAATCCTCTTTTTCATTCGTATCCACATCAGTCTGGGGCTTACTTCCTTACACTCCAATGCACATTTCTTGAACTCTTCCTTCAGCAGCAGTGTTACCCCTTCACTGGGCTTCACTTGATTCCTAAGACATTCCCAAGCCATTTACCTCCCTTTCCCTTTACCCTTGTTCACTCAGGGCTAGATCATCCATGTTCATCACCTCATCTTTGTTACATCCAACACACGTTCAGATGCTTAATACATGACAACTAGACAACTAGCCTTAAACCTTATTCTTGATAAAAGAAAATGATATCAGCAGTCCTAATTCTGAAAATGAGATGATATTAGGTATAAATAACACCTAGTCACAATGGTAATATCTGGGCTGCTGCTGGCTACCATTTTTTACATACTGTAAATCAGTCAGGAAGTCACATAAGATTATGTTTGTGGTTAGAAATATCTTGTTTTCTATGAATTTACCTACAGGTTTGGGGATGGTATTTCTGTTATATACAGAAATATATATGTTGAAATATACTTTAGTTTTTGATTGTTTGACTGCATATCATATATTTTGATGAAAGTTTCATGAGAGGAAATTGTCATTGATGAGGCCTTTGTGTCCATTAGGGATGATAAATGGAAAGTAGGTACCTCTCTTTTTCATCCTCTAGTAACATGTTTTTTCATAATCTAAACCATTGATTTGGTAATAATGTTTTGCTCATGGGTTGTCAGGTTGCTACAATAAGTTTTGGATATTTCTTGACATAGCATACATCATTTTTACTGTCAGATTTGTTAACTCCTGCTACCAGTCAGGCAGCGTTGCTTTTATTGGTAAAACTTTATTTGATATTCACTCGCAGAACTCTATAATGAAGCCATATTGTAAGGGCAGTTTCAGATCTTCATCCATTAAATCTATCCAGTTCCAAATTGTAGGCATAGAGTTTCAGGTGTAGGTTTTGCAGTATTACATATTATACTGTGGGTCATAACTGGTTGTCTATCAAAGGAATGGCATAGTAATGTATCTAAATTATGTGAATTTGCCCTTAAGTGGCATGCTCTTACTCCTTTTCAGAATTATGACCTGTGTTGCTGCAAGTTCCTTATCAGGAAAGTGATACCTTTGCATGCCCTTGTTGCATGACTGTTAGCCGGCCGTCAGCATTTAGGTGTACACAAAGATTTGATCCACCCTGCATTTTAGAGAGGTGGGCTAACCACCATGCTGAGGACATGCTAGGCCTGGGATTGATTTAATAGATGCTAACAATTAGATAAAACATGCATGGGTGGTTCGGTTGGTGCGCAGTTAAAATGTCACCAAACATGATGAGAAAATAACAACTTCAAGTAAGTACAGTACTTGTGATTCACTGCACTAAGGGGACAAGCATATTGCAGTGATGTCAGGTGGTCAGCTATTAATCATACCAACATTATTTGCTTGGCCTGACATGGTGCTACTCCATCTTGGAGCTTTTGGTATTATCAGGTATGTTCTTGATTATGATTATTGCTAAATGTACTTTTTCACCATTCATGATTCTGATTAAAGCATGGATTAATCATCATTTAAACACAGTAAAACAGTTATAGATTGGCATGTAGAAAAAACGTACACTGGGTATTTTAATGGTTTTGCGAGCTTTATGGTATTTTCCATAAAATCAAAACAATTGAGATTATCTATACACATGTGAATTGCTGTATTTTTAAGGATCATTATACATTTAAAACTTTTTCGAAAAATACATGTTATCCAATGTACGAATATTTAGTTACTGATTTGATTGCTTCATGATATATATATAAAAGATAAATTAAGCTCAGCAAAGGGCACCAGAAAGGTATAACAAAGTAGATTTTGAAAAGAATTACCAGTATTACCCTCTTTATGTTTATTATAACCTTTGGGGGTTACAAAAGTATTTTACTGTATTTCCTTGAAAATACTAAGGATTTTTTTTATTGTTGGTATTTATCAGTGAAAAGGCAATTTTGAAAGAGATGCCTTTAAGTTAACATAATGCATACCACAGGAGTGTCCTTTATTGGCTTTTTGTGTTCTCGTTACCTTCATGTTCTGTCTCTTAGACATAGGACAAGTGAAATCCAGTGAAAGAAAATTTTTATGATTTTCCTTCTGGTAGATTTTTGTTTAATGTCTTTCAGATGTTGATTATTCACATGTGGAAGATAGTTTTTTTTTCTGGGGGTAGGTACTACATATTTAAGAATATGTAGATAAGATGGCCATCAAAATAATTCCCCAGTCCTTAAGGATTAATTTTTTATTGTAAATATGTGTTCTTATAATGTGATTGTACTGATTACTTTTGATTTCTTACTCCAACTCCTATATTTAACTTAGAAAAGCTGACAGAAGTATAAATCAGAAACACTGCACTGGGATATTTGTAAGTCACATTTCAGATTTTGTTACCTTGATATACAGAAGTGAAATTTAGCCGTGAGCTTAAATAGGAAAAGAAACTATCTTATTGATTATTAACGATGATTTTATTGTGTGTTTTCATACTTGTTTGCCATTTCCAGTATTGGCAAGGTATCACCAAGAGCAGATGAAGAAAGGGCTGTCATGTGTAATTCATCAAATCCATAGCCTTCCATCCACAACCAGGCCCCACAGACCCTTCCCTGGTTTCCCTCAGCTGCTTCATATGCTCTTGTTCAGTCCATAGCAGCATGTCACCTCCTGTATATCACATTGCTCCAATTCACTTCATCCTATGCACACCTTTCACCCTGTTGCATATACAATCACAAAGCACTCAAAATCTTGTTCATTCCATCCTTCCATCTCCAATTGATCTCCCCATCTGCTTGACCCCTCCTCTTCTGACTCATATATCTTCTCTGTTAACCTCTCCTCACTCACTGTTCAGTACAAACAAGTATTTAATTACACACACACACACACACACACACACACACACCTCTGTGGTGTAGCTGTTCGCATTTCTTACGATGATGTATTCATGGGCCACCCATGGTCAAGCACTTAGGTTCAAATTCTAGTTTTGGCAGTTGGTCCACAGTCAACCCAGCTTTTTATCCACTCCTAGGGGTGGTGTTGATCAATAAAATGGGTACCTGTCTCAGGCTAGGGTATATATATGTTTGCTGATACAGTGCTGTGGCTGATTCAGGTGAGAAACTGCAGAAGCTGGTGACTGAGTTTGGTAAAGTGTGTGAAAGAAGAAAGCTGAGAGTAAATGTGGATAAGAGCATTAGGTACAGTAGGGTTGAGGGACAAGTCAATTCGGAGGAAAGTTTGAATGGAGAAAAAGTGGAGAAGTGAAGTGTTTTAGATATCTGGGAGTGAATTTAATAGCAGATGGAACCATGGAAGTAGAAGTGAGTCACAGGGTGGGGGAGGGGATGAAGGCTCTGGGAGCGTTGAAGAATGTGTGGAAGTCGAGAACATTTTCTTGGAAAGCAGAAATGGGTTTGAAGGAATAGTGGTTCCGACATTGTTATATGGTTGCGAGGCGTGGGCTATAGATAGAGTTGTGCGGAGGAGGGTGGATGTGCTGGAAATGAGATGTTTGAGGACAGTATTTGGTGTGAGGTGGTTTAATTGAGTAAGTAATTAAAGGGTAAGAGAGATGTGTGGTAATAAAAAGTGTGTTTGAGAGAGTAGAAGAGGGTGTAATGAAATGGTTTGGTCACATGGAGAGAATGAGCGAGGAAAGATCGACAAAGAGTTATATGTGTCAGAGGTGGAAGGAACGAGAAGTGGAAGACCAAATTGGAGGTGGAAGGATGGAGTGAAAAAGATATTGAGTGATCAAGGCCTGAACGCATTGCAGGAGGGTGAAAGGCATGCAAGGAATAGAGTGAATTGGAACGATGTGGTACACCAGGGTCGATGTGCTGTCAGTGGATTGAACCAGGGCATGTGAAGTGTGTAGGGTGAACCATGGAAAGTTTTGTGGGGCCTGGATGTGGAAAGGGAGCTGTGGTTTTGGTGCATTACACAGCCAGAGACTGAGTGTAAATGAATGTGGCCTTTGCTGTCTTTTCCTAGTGCTACCTTGCGCATGTGCAGGGGGGGGAAGGGGGTTGCTATTTCATGTGTGGCAGGGTGGTGACAGGAATGGCTGAGGGAAGCAAGTATGAATAGGTACATGTTTATATATGTATTTGTCTGTGTATGTATATGTATGTATACGTAGTAATGTAAGGTATGTATATGTGCATGTGTGGGCATGTATGTATATACATGTGTATATGGGTGGGTTGGGCCATTCTTTCATCTGTTTCCTTGCACTACCTCACTAACGCGGGAGACAGTGACAAAGTATGATAAATAAATGAATAGATGATGATGATGGTATCTTTCTTCTTTCTTTCGTACTATTCGCCATTTTCCACATTAGCGAGGTAGCGTTATCAACAGAGGACTGGGCCTTAGAGGGAATATCCTCACCTGGCCCCCTTCTCTGTTCCTTCTTTTGGAAAATTAAAAAAAAAACGAGAGGGGAGGATTTCCAGCCACCCGCTCCCTTCCCTTTTAGTTGCCTTCTACAACACGCAGGGAATACGTGGGAAGTATTCTTTCTCCCCTATCCCCAGGGATAAATATATATGATGATATATATATATATATTTTTTTTTATATCTTTTATTTTGCTTTGTCGCTGTCTCCCGCGTTAGCGAGGTAGCACAAGGAAACAGATGAAAGAATAGCCCAACCCGCCCACATACACATGTATATACATACACGTCCACACACGCAAATATACATACCTATACATCTCAATGTACACATGTATATACACACACAGACATATACATATATACACATTTACATAATTCATACTGTCTGCCTTTATTTGTTCCCATCGCCACCCCACCACACATGGAATAACAACCCCCTCCCCCCTCATGTGTGCGAGGTAGGGCTAGGAAAAGACACCAAAGGCCATATATATATATATATATATATTTTTTTTTTTTTTTCATACTATTCGCCATTTCCCGTCTTAGCGAGGTAGCGTTAAGAACAGAGGACTGGGCCTTTGAGGGAATATCCTCACCTGGCCCCCTTTTCTGTTCCTTCTTTTGGAAAATTTTTTTTTTACCGCTGTCTCCCGCGTTTGCGAGGTAGCGCAAGGATACAGACGAAAGAAATGGCCCAACCCACCCCCATACACATGTATATACATACGTCCACACAGGCAAATATACATACCTACACAGCTTTCCATGGTTTACCCCAGACGCTTCACATGCCCTGATTCAATCCACTGACAGCACGTCAACCCCGGTATACCACATCCCTCCAATTCACTCTATTCCTTGCCCTCCTTTCACCCTCCTGCATGTTCAGGCCCCAATCACACAAAATCTTTTTCACTCCATCTTTCCACCTCCAATTTGGTCTCCCTCTTCTCCTCGTTCCCTCCACCTCCGACACATATATCCTCTTGGTCAATCTTTCCTCACTCATTCTCTCCATGTGCCCAAACCATTTCAAAACACCCTCTTCTGCTCTCTCAACCACGCTCTTTTTATTTCCACACATCTCTCTTACCCTTACATTACTTACTCGATCAAACCACCTCACACCACACATTGTCCTCAAACATCTCATTTCCAGCACATCCATCCTCCTGTGCACCACTCTATCCATAGCCCACGCCTCGCAACCATACAACATTGTTGGAACCACTATTCCTTCAAACATACCCATTTTTGCTTTCCGAGATAATGTTCTCGACTTCCACACATTCTTCAAGGCTCCCAGAATTTTCGCCCCCTCCTCCACCCTATGATCCACTTCTGCTTCCATGGTTCCATCCGCTGCCAGATCCACTCCCAGATATCTAAAACACTTCACTTCCTCCAGTTTTTCTCCATTCAAACTCACCTCCCAATTGACTTGACTCTCAACCCTACTGTACCTAATAACCTTGCTCTTATTCACATTTACTCTTAACTTTCTTCTTTCACACACTTTACCAAACTCAGTCACCAGCTTCTGCAGTTTCTCACATGAATCAGCCACCAGCGCTGTATCATCAGCGAACAACAACTGACTCACTTCCCAAGCTCTCTCATCCCCAACAGACTTCATACTTGCCCCTCTTTCCAAAACTCTTGCATTCACCTCCCTAACAACCCCATCCATAAACAAATTAAACAACCATGGAGACATCACACACCCCTGCCGCAAATCTACATTCACTGAGAACCAATCACTTTCCTCTCTTCCTACACGTACACATATATATATATTATCCCTGGGGATAGGGGAGAAAGAATACTTCCCACGTATTCCCTGCGTGTCGTAGAAGGCGACTAAAAGGGGAGGGAGCGGGGGCTGGAAATCCTCCCCTCTCATTTTTTTTTTCCCCCCAATTAAGGAACAGAGAATTGGGCCAGGTGAGGGTAGTCCCTCAAAGGCCCAGTCCTCTGTTCTTAACGCTACCTCGCTAATCCGGGAAATGGCGAATAGTTTGAAAGAAAGGAAGAATATATATATATATATATGTATATCTCCTGCATTTGCGAGGTAGCGCAAGGAAACAGACGAAAGAAATGGCCCAACCCACCCCCATACACATGTATATACATACGTCCACACACGCAAATATACATACCTACACAGCTTTCCATGGTTTACCCCAGACGCTTCACATGCCTTGATTCAATCCACTGACAGTACATCAACCCCGGTATACCACATCGCTCCAATTCACTCCATTCCTTGCCCTCCTTTCACCCTCCTGCATGTTCAGGCCCCGATCACACAAAATCTTTTTCACTCCATCTTTCCACCTCCAATTTGGTCTCCCTCTTCTCCTTGTTCCCTCCACCTCCGACACATATATCCTCTTGGTCAATCTTTCCTCACTCATTCTCTCCATGTGCCCAAACCATTTCAAAACACCCTCTTCTGCTCTCTCAACCACGCTCTTTTTATTTCCACACATCTCTCTTACCCTTACGTTACTTACTCGATCAAACCACCTCACACCACACATTGTCCTCAAACATCTCATTTCCAGCACATCCATCCTCCTGCGCACAACTCTATCTATAGTCCACGCCTCGCAACCATACAACATTGTTGGAACCACTATTCCTTCAAACATACCCATTTTTGCTTTCCGAGATAATGTTCTCGACTTCCACACATTCTTCAAGGCTCCCAGAATTTTCGCTCCCTCCCCCACCCTATGATCCACTTCCGCTTCCATGGTTCCATCCGCTGACAGATCCACTCCCAGATATCTAAAACACTTCACTTCCTCCAGTTTTTCTCCATTCAAACTCACCTCCCAATTGACTTGACCCTCAACCCTACTGTACCTAATAACCTTGCTCTTATTCATGTTTACTCATAACTTTCTTCTTTCACACACTTTACCAAACTCAGTCACCAGCTTCTGCAGTTTCTCACATGAATCAGCCACCAGCGCTGTATCATCAGCGAACAACAACTGACTCACTTCCCAAGCTCTCTCATCCCCAACAGACTTCATACTTGCCCCTCTTTCCAAAACTCTTGCATTCACCTCCCTAACAACCCCATCCATAAACAAATTAGACAACCATGGAGACATCACACACCCATGCCGCAAACCTACATTCACCGAGAACCAATCACTTTCCTCTCTTCCTACACGTACACATGCCTTACATCCTCGATAAAAACTTTTCACTGCTTCTAACAACTTGCCTCCCACACCATATATTCTTAATACCTTCCACAGAGCATCTCTATCAACTCTATCATATGCCTTCTCCAGATCCATAAATGCTACATACAAATCCATTTGCTTTTCTAAGTATTTTTCACATACATTCTTCAAAGCAAACACCTGATCCACACATCCTCTACCACTTCTGAAACCACACTGCTCTTCCCCAATCTGATGCTCTGTACATGCCTTCACCCTCTCAATCAATACCCTCCCATATAATTTGCCAGGAATACTCAACAAACTTATACCTCTGTAATTTGAGCACTCACTCTTATCCCCTTTGCCTTTGTACAATGGCACTATGCACGCATTCCTCCAATCCTCAGGCACCTCACCATGAGTCATACATACATTAAATAACCTTACCAACCAGTCTGTTTCCTTGCGCTACCTCGCAAACGCGGGAGACAGCGGAAAAAAAAAAAAAAAATGTATATATATATATATATATATATATATATATATATATATATATATATATATATATAAATATGTAAATGTGAATAAGAGCAAGGTTATTAGGTACAGTTGGGTTGAGGGTCAAGTCAATTGGGAGGTAAGTTTGAATGGAGAAAAACTGGAGGAAGTAAAGTGTTTTAGATATCTGGGAGTGGATCTGGCAGCAGATGGAACCATGCAAGCAGAAGTGAATCATAGGGTGGGGGAGGGGGCAAAAATCCTGGGAGCCTTGAAGAATGTGTGGAAGTCGAGAACATTATCTTGGAAAGCAAAAATGGGTATGTTTGAAGGAATAGTGGCTCCAACAATGTTGTATGGTTGCGAGGCGTGGGCTATGGATAGAGTTGTGCGCAGGGGGGTGGATGTGCTGGAAATGAGATGTTTGAGGACAATGTCTGGTGTGAGGTGGTTTGATCGAGGAAGTAATGTAAGGGTAAGAGAGATGTGTGGAAATAAAAAGAGCGTCTTTGAGAGAGCAGAAGAGGGTGTTTTGAAATGGTTTGGGCACATGGAGAGAATGAGTGAGGGAAGATTGACCAAGTGGTAAATGGTGTCGGATGTGGAGGGAATGACGAGAAGTGGGTGTGTTGTCCAATTGGAGGTGGAATGATGGACGTGGAAAAAGATTTTGTGTGATCGGGGCCTGAACATGCAGGAGGGTGAATGGAGGGCAAGAATAGAGGTGAATTGGATTGATGGGTTATACGGAGGTCGACGTTGCTGTCAGTGGAGAATCAGGGTCATGTGTAGATCTGGGGTTAAATCAATGGAAGTAGTTGTGTGGGGCCTGGATGTGGAAGGAAAGGGAGCTTGTGGTTTTGGTGCATTACACAGCTAGAGACTGAGTGTAAATGAATGTGGCCTTGCTGTCTTTTCCTAGTGGCTACCTTGCGCATGTGCAGGGGGGAAGGGGGTTGCTATTTCATGTGTGGCAGGTGGTGACCGGAATGGTGAGGGAAGCAAGTATGAATAGGTACATGTTTATATATGTATTTGTCAGTGTATGTATATGTATGTAATACGTAGTAATGTAAGGTATGTATATGTGCATGTGTGGGCATGTATGTATATACATGTGTATATGGGTGGGTTGGGCCATTCTTTCATCTGTTTCCTTGCACTACCTCACTAACGCGGGAGACAGTGACAAAGTATGATAAATAAATGAATAGATGATGATGATGGTATCTTTCTTCTTTCTTTCGTACTATTCGCCATTTTCCACATTAGCGAGGTAGCGTTATCAACAGAGGACTGGGCCTTAGAGGGAATATCCTCACCTGGCCCCCTTCTCTGTTCCTTCTTTTGGAAAATTAAAAAAAAAACGAGAGGGGAGGATTTCCAGCCACCCGCTCCCTTCCCTTTTAGTTGCCTTCTACAACACGCAGGGAATACGTGGGAAGTATTCTTTCTCCCCTATCCCCAGGGATAAATATATATGATGATATATATATATATATTTTTTTTTATATCTTTTATTTTGCTTTGTCGCTGTCTCCCGCGTTAGCGAGGTAGCACAAGGAAACAGATGAAAGAATAGCCCAACCCGCCCACATACACATGTATATACATACACGTCCACACACGCAAATATACATACCTATACATCTCAATGTACACATGTATATACACACACAGACATATACATATATACACATTTACATAATTCATACTGTCTGCCTTTATTTGTTCCCATCGCCACCCCACCACACATGGAATAACAACCCCCTCCCCCCTCATGTGTGCGAGGTAGGGCTAGGAAAAGACACCAAAGGCCATATATATATATATATATATATTTTTTTTTTTTTTTCATACTATTCGCCATTTCCCGTCTTAGCGAGGTAGCGTTAAGAACAGAGGACTGGGCCTTTGAGGGAATATCCTCACCTGGCCCCCTTTTCTGTTCCTTCTTTTGGAAAATTTTTTTTTTACCGCTGTCTCCCGCGTTTGCGAGGTAGCGCAAGGATACAGACGAAAGAAATGGCCCAACCCACCCCCATACACATGTATATACATACGTCCACACAGGCAAATATACATACCTACACAGCTTTCCATGGTTTACCCCAGACGCTTCACATGCCCTGATTCAATCCACTGACAGCACGTCAACCCCGGTATACCACATCCCTCCAATTCACTCTATTCCTTGCCCTCCTTTCACCCTCCTGCATGTTCAGGCCCCAATCACACAAAATCTTTTTCACTCCATCTTTCCACCTCCAATTTGGTCTCCCTCTTCTCCTCGTTCCCTCCACCTCCGACACATATATCCTCTTGGTCAATCTTTCCTCACTCATTCTCTCCATGTGCCCAAACCATTTCAAAACACCCTCTTCTGCTCTCTCAACCACGCTCTTTTTATTTCCACACATCTCTCTTACCCTTACATTACTTACTCGATCAAACCACCTCACACCACACATTGTCCTCAAACATCTCATTTCCAGCACATCCATCCTCCTGTGCACCACTCTATCCATAGCCCACGCCTCGCAACCATACAACATTGTTGGAACCACTATTCCTTCAAACATACCCATTTTTGCTTTCCGAGATAATGTTCTCGACTTCCACACATTCTTCAAGGCTCCCAGAATTTTCGCCCCCTCCTCCACCCTATGATCCACTTCTGCTTCCATGGTTCCATCCGCTGCCAGATCCACTCCCAGATATCTAAAACACTTCACTTCCTCCAGTTTTTCTCCATTCAAACTCACCTCCCAATTGACTTGACTCTCAACCCTACTGTACCTAATAACCTTGCTCTTATTCACATTTACTCTTAACTTTCTTCTTTCACACACTTTACCAAACTCAGTCACCAGCTTCTGCAGTTTCTCACATGAATCAGCCACCAGCGCTGTATCATCAGCGAACAACAACTGACTCACTTCCCAAGCTCTCTCATCCCCAACAGACTTCATACTTGCCCCTCTTTCCAAAACTCTTGCATTCACCTCCCTAACAACCCCATCCATAAACAAATTAAACAACCATGGAGACATCACACACCCCTGCCGCAAATCTACATTCACTGAGAACCAATCACTTTCCTCTCTTCCTACACGTACACATATATATATATTATCCCTGGGGATAGGGGAGAAAGAATACTTCCCACGTATTCCCTGCGTGTCGTAGAAGGCGACTAAAAGGGGAGGGAGCGGGGGCTGGAAATCCTCCCCTCTCATTTTTTTTTTCCCCCCAATTAAGGAACAGAGAATTGGGCCAGGTGAGGGTAGTCCCTCAAAGGCCCAGTCCTCTGTTCTTAACGCTACCTCGCTAATCCGGGAAATGGCGAATAGTTTGAAAGAAAGGAAGAATATATATATATATATATGTATATCTCCTGCATTTGCGAGGTAGCGCAAGGAAACAGACGAAAGAAATGGCCCAACCCACCCCCATACACATGTATATACATACGTCCACACACGCAAATATACATACCTACACAGCTTTCCATGGTTTACCCCAGACGCTTCACATGCCTTGATTCAATCCACTGACAGTACATCAACCCCGGTATACCACATCGCTCCAATTCACTCCATTCCTTGCCCTCCTTTCACCCTCCTGCATGTTCAGGCCCCGATCACACAAAATCTTTTTCACTCCATCTTTCCACCTCCAATTTGGTCTCCCTCTTCTCCTTGTTCCCTCCACCTCCGACACATATATCCTCTTGGTCAATCTTTCCTCACTCATTCTCTCCATGTGACCAAACCATTTCAAAACACCCTCTTCTGCTCTCTCAACCACGCTCTTTTTATTTCCACACATCTCTCTTACCCTTACGTTACTTACTCGATCAAACCACCTCACACCACACATTGTCCTCAAACATCTCATTTCCAGCACATCCATCCTCCTGCGCACAACTCTATCTATAGTCCACGCCTCGCAACCATACAACATTGTTGGAACCACTATTCCTTCAAACATACCCATTTTTGCTTTCCGAGATAATGTTCTCGACTTCCACACATTCTTCAAGGCTCCCAGAATTTTCGCTCCCTCCCCCACCCTATGATCCACTTCCGCTTCCATGGTTCCATCCGCTGACAGATCCACTCCCAGATATCTAAAACACTTCACTTCCTCCAGTTTTTCTCCATTCAAACTCACCTCCCAATTGACTTGACCCTCAACCCTACTGTACCTAATAACCTTGCTCTTATTCATGTTTACTCATAACTTTCTTCTTTCACACACTTTACCAAACTCAGTCACCAGCTTCTGCAGTTTCTCACATGAATCAGCCACCAGCGCTGTATCATCAGCGAACAACAACTGACTCACTTCCCAAGCTCTCTCATCCCCAACAGACTTCATACTTGCCCCTCTTTCCAAAACTCTTGCATTCACCTCCCTAACAACCCCATCCATAAACAAATTAGACAACCATGGAGACATCACACACCCATGCCGCAAACCTACATTCACCGAGAACCAATCACTTTCCTCTCTTCCTACACGTACACATGCCTTACATCCTCGATAAAAACTTTTCACTGCTTCTAACAACTTGCCTCCCACACCATATATTCTTAATACCTTCCACAGAGCATCTCTATCAACTCTATCATATGCCTTCTCCAGATCCATAAATGCTACATACAAATCCATTTGCTTTTCTAAGTATTTTTCACATACATTCTTCAAAGCAAACACCTGATCCACACATCCTCTACCACTTCTGAAACCACACTGCTCTTCCCCAATCTGATGCTCTGTACATGCCTTCACCCTCTCAATCAATACCCTCCCATATAATTTGCCAGGAATACTCAACAAACTTATACCTCTGTAATTTGAGCACTCACTCTTATCCCCTTTGCCTTTGTACAATGGCACTATGCACGCATTCCTCCAATCCTCAGGCACCTCACCATGAGTCATACATACATTAAATAACCTTACCAACCAGTCTGTTTCCTTGCGCTACCTCGCAAACGCGGGAGACAGCGGAAAAAAAAAAAAAAATGTATATATATATATATATATATATATATATATATATATATATATATATATATATATATAAATATGTAAATGTGAATAAGAGCAAGGTTATTAGGTACAGTTGGGTTGAGGGTCAAGTCAATTGGGAGGTAAGTTTGAATGGAGAAAAACTGGAGGAAGTAAAGTGTTTTAGATATCTGGGAGTGGATCTGGCAGCAGATGGAACCATGCAAGCAGAAGTGAATCATAGGGTGGGGGAGGGGGCAAAAATCCTGGGAGCCTTGAAGAATGTGTGGAAGTCGAGAACATTATCTTGGAAAGCAAAAATGGGTATGTTTGAAGGAATAGTGGCTCCAACAATGTTGTATGGTTGCGAGGCGTGGGCTATGGATAGAGTTGTGCGCAGGGGGGTGGATGTGCTGGAAATGAGATGTTTGAGGACAATGTCTGGTGTGAGGTGGTTTGATCGAGGAAGTAATGTAAGGGTAAGAGAGATGTGTGGAAATAAAAAGAGCGTCTTTGAGAGAGCAGAAGAGGGTGTTTTGAAATGGTTTGGGCACATGGAGAGAATGAGTGAGGAAAGATTGACCAAGAGGATATATGTGTCGGATGTGGAGGGAATGACGAGAAGTGGGAGACCAAATTGGAGGTGGAAAGATGGAGTGAAAAAGATTTTGTGTGATCGGGGCCTGAACATGCAGGAGGGTGAAAGGAGGGCAAGGAATAGAGTGAATTGGATTGATGTGGTATACCGGGGTAGACGTGCTGTCAGTGGATTGAATCAGGGCATGTGTAGCATCTGGGGTAAACCATGGAAAGTTGTGTGGGGCCTGGATGTGGAAAGGGAGCTGTGGTTTCGGGCATTATTACATGACAGCTAGAGACTGAATGTGAACGAATGGGGCCTTTGTTGTCTTTTCCTAGTGCTACCTCGCACACAAGAGGGGGGAGGGGGATGGTATTCCATGTGTGGCGAGGTGGCGATGGGAATGAATAAAGGCAGACAGTGTGAATTGTGTGCATGGGTATATATGTATGTGTCTGTGTGTGTATATATATATGTGTACATTGAGATGTATAGGTATGTATATTTGCATGTGTGGACGTGTATGTATATACACTGTGTATGGGGGTGGGTGGGGCCATTTCTTTCGTCTGTTTGCTTGCGCTACCTCGCAAACGCGGGAGACAGCGACAAAGCAAAATAAATATATATATATATATATATATATATATATATATATATATATATATATATATATATATATCCTCCCCTCTAGTTTCTTTTTTTTTTTTTTTTTTATTTTCCAAAAGAAGGAACAGAGAAGGGGGCCAGGTGAGGATATTCCCTCAAAGGTCCAGTCCTCTGTTCTTAACGCTACCTCGCTATCGCGGGAAATGGCGAATAGTATGATAGAGTTGTGTGCAGGAGGGTGGATGTGCTGGAAATGAGATGTTTGAGGACAATATGTGGTGTGAGGTGGTTTGATTGAGTAAGTAATGTAAGGATAAGAGAGATGTGTGGAAATGAAAAGAGCGTGGTTGAGAGAGGAGAAGAGGGTGTTTTGAAATGGTTTGGGCACATGGAGAGAATGAGTGAGGAAAGATTGACCAAGAGGATATATGTGTCGGAGGTGGAGGGAACGAGGAGAAGTGGGAGACCAAATTGGAGGTGGAATGATGGAGTCAAAAAGATTTTGAGTGATCGGGGCCTGAACATGCATGAGGGTGAAAGGCGGGCAAGGAATAGAGTGAATTGGATCGATGTGGTATACCGGGATAGACGTGCTGTCAATGGATTGAATCAGGGCATGTGAAGCGTATGGGGTAAACCATGGAAAGTTCTGTGGGACCTAGATGTGGAAAGGGAGCTGTGGTTTCGGGCATTATTGCATGACAGCTAGAGACTGAGTGTGAACAAATGGGGCGTTCGTTGTCTTTTCCTAGCACTACCTCGCACACATGAGGGGGAGGGGTATGTTATTCCATGTGTGGCAAGGTGGCGATGGGAATGAATAAAGGCAGACAGTGTGAATTGTGTGCATGTGTATATATGTATGTGTCTGTGTGTGTATATATATGTGTACATTGAGATGTATGGGTATGTTTATTTGCGTGTGTGGACGTGTATGTATATACATGTGTATGGGGGTGGGTTGGGCCATTTCTTTCATCTGTTTGCTTGCACTACCTCGCAAATGCAGGAGACAGCGACAAAGCAAAATGATAATTATATATATATTTATTTTATTTATTTATTTATTTATTTATTATACTTGATCACCGTTTCCCGTGTCACTGAAGTAGTGCCAGGAAACAGACAAAGAATGGCCCATCTACTCGTATACACATATATATATATACATAAACACCCATACATGCACATATACATACATACGCATGTACATATTGACATATATACATACACATACACAAACGTATACATATATATATACACATGTACATATTCGTACTTGCTTGACTTCATCCATTCCTGTCACTACCCTGTACCACAGGAAACAGCATCACTATCCCTTGCTTCAGTGAGATAGCGCCAGAAAAACAGACAAAAAAAGGCTACGTTCATTCACGCTCAATCTCTAGCTGACACATGGAATGCACCAAAACCACAGATAGATAGAGAGATAGATAGTGCTATGTTTGATGCAGCAGCGCTAGACGCTTCCCACCCAAACCACAGTATAACTAACCACCAAACCCCATGTAGAAATAAAAAACTAATACCTGCCTCAAACCTTTGTAACCTCCACTCACAGTTCCCTTTACCCACAGCAAATATGTCACGGACAGAACAGATGTACAGTGAAATAACCCATCTAGCACTGAAAATCCTAACTCCCAACTCAGTCTTAAACTCCAACCCATTAGACATACACCCATCAGAAACCACATTTTCCAGATTAACAAGAGTTGTACTCTCTTGCTTACCCTTTGGACATCATTCATTGCTACAACACTACACACACTGTTTTCATCATATCCCAAGACCCTTCATACCCATGATGCAGCTACCATAAAGAAGGCATCAAGCACACTGCATAATTGCCTTGCAATCCCTGCACATAGATGCCCTCATATCACAACAGATTATATTCTGTGATCCCAACCAGTGGACGTGGCCATCTTCCTGAGGTGCTTCAGGAGCCTCATAAGCATATATATATTCACATATATAGGTGTGTCGGAATTGCTGGACTCCATGTTCTTGAAGTTACACCTTTGGTGGATAGTTACTTTTGATCAAGCTGCACAACTGGGAGTACAGTCTTGTCAAAGAGCTTCTCACTCCAAAAAAATCACCATCTTCCTGTTAAGGTCTTCAGCATTGAGAAAAAGGTTCTAGGTAACATCAGGACTCTTTATTGAAAATGGTCTTGGGACAACTGTAAATGAATAAGATAATAAAGATTCTGAGACTGAAATTGAGGACAAATCAGAGTTGGGATGAGCAAGTACCAGCAAGCTTTAGTGAGAATAAGGATGTTTTGGAGGGAGGTTAATAGTATGAGAAATGCATTAGAACACACATGGGAATGTCAGTTATGGGGGCAAATAGGGAAGTGGTAACAAGCAGTGATGAGGTGGAGAGGAGATGGAGTGAGTACTTAAAAGATTGTTTAATGTGCTTAATAGTAGGGTGGCAGATGTAGAATGTTAGGGTTGGGGAGATACGTGGAGTGAGAGTCACAGCATGTTACTTGGTGAGAAGAGAAGAGGGGCTGAAAGCCTTACAAAGATGAAGTGTGCAAGGCATCGGGAATGGATGGTATTGCATATGAATATCTTTAGAAGTTGGTTGACTTTTTGATTGGTTATTTAGGGTTTACAGTGTATGTATGGATAATGGTGAGGTTTCTGAGGATTGTTGGAATGCATGTGCAGTGCCACTGCATAAGGGCAAGGCGGACAAGGGTGTTCAAATTACAGAGGCACAAGTGACTTGAGTGTACCTGGTAAGTTGTATGGAAGATTGGTGATTGAGTGGGTAGTGGTATGCACAGAGCAGCAGATGGGGAAGAGCATTGCGATTTCAGGAGTGGTAAAGGATGTGTAGATCAAGTGTATACTTTGCATAATGTGAGTAAAAAATACTTGAGAAACAAGTATTTGTATGTGGTATTTATGGAACTGGAGAAAGGATATGATAGGGTTAATAGAGATGCTTTGTGCAAGTGTTGCAAATATTATGTGTGGGAAGAAGGCTTTTAGAAGCTATGAAGAGCTCGTATCAAGAGAGTAAGGTGTGTGTGTGAGGTGATAGAGGGGAGAATTAGTGGTTCCAGATGAAGATGAGTCTTCAGCAGGGTGTATGATGTCACCATGTTTGTTTAATTTGTTTATGAATGGGGTGGTGAGGGAGATAAATGCAAGGGTCTTAAAGAGAGGGGCAGGTATACAGTCTGTTGGGGATTAAGGGGCCTGGTAGGTGTACTGGTGGCAAATTCGAGTGAGAAACAGCAGAAATTGCATATGAGTTTGGGAGATAGCGTGGCAGGAGAAAGTTTAGAATAAGTGTGATTAAAGTAAGATTATTCGTTTTAGCAGTGCAGAGACAGTTTAATTGGGTTGTGTATTCGAATGAAAAAGACTTAGAGGATGTGAAGTGTTTTAGATACCTGGGAATGGTCATTGCAGTTAATGGAACCATGGAAGGGGAGGCGAGTCATAGGTGGGTGAGGGGGGGCTTAGGTTCTGGGACCTTTGAGGAATGTGCGGAAAGAGGACAGTAAAGATGGGTATGTTTGAAGGGATAGTGGTACTAACAGTTTTGTATGGATGTAAGACATTGGCTATAGTTAAGAATTTACAGTGTAGGTTGAATGTTTTGGAAGTTAAATACTTGAGGACCTTGTGTTCTGTGATAAGGGTTGATATCATTTCAAAGAGGTGTGGCAATTAAAATTTTATGGTTGAGAAAGCTGAAGAGGGCTGAAGATGTGCACTGACATGATCTTGACTGGGAAACCAACTTGGAGATGGAGGGATAGACTGAATGAGGTTTTAGGCACCTGGGACCTGAATGTGCAGGAATGTGTAAGGTATGTATGGATTAGAGTGATATGATATAGGGGAAGACGTGCTGTCAGTGAACTGAACCGGGGGATATGAAGCAGCTAGGGGAAGCCACAGAAAGGTCTGGTTGTTGATAGGGAGCTTTGGTTTCATTGCATTACACATGACAGCTAAAGAATGAACGTGAGCAATTGTGGCCATTTCTTCGTCTGTTCCTAGCAGTTGCTTGTTGATGCAGGAAACTGCAAACAACATTAAATGTATACAAATATATATGCAAAGTTTTCTCTTGGAAGAGATAATTTCCCAAAAAGAGAGTATGATTCCATAAGACACAAATGTGAAAAGAGCATTTTCAGCATTTATCAGTGATTGAGGTTGTCAGTGCTTTAGAAGATTTTGAAGAAATATGTAACAAAGTTACTGTAAGAAAAGGAAAAGGTAGTAGGACTGTCTTCCTCCCACTCTGTCATCTTTTCCAGCTGCCTACATTGGAGAAGCATTCTTTGTCCATATTAGTTTACAAGAGGAACTTTTTCCAAAAATGCAAATAGAGTTAGCTGCTTTGAATGCCTTTGCTGTGTGTAGCACTTTTTTTTATCTATTTATTAGTAACTAGATAAGATTTGATGGTAATGTTTTGTACAAAAAAGAATCAATATATGAGTTATCCTCATACTTTCATATCTGCCAGTTCAGCCTTTAGTTAAGTGAATTTGTTCTCTAATTTATGTTAGGTCACAGCAAGGATTTGGTAAATGTTACCATTGAGTGGCGTACACTTGTTTTATGAAATGTGGGTAATGTGTTTGAGCGTTGCTTTTAACCCTTTAACATCTACAGACATGTATCATCATGGGTGCATCAGTGTCTTTAGATATGTATATTAGCTTTGAGAATTCTCACCACATCATCATCAAAACAGTATATTGGGTAGAGGAGGGGAGGAGGTTTTATATGAGTGCTGAATGCTTTCACAAGACAGTACTTTTTAGTACAAATGATGGAACAGAGATGTGTAGTTTTGAAGGGAGATGTGCAGTTTTTGCCAGCTACCCTATTTGCTAGTTCCTTTTTAGATGAATACAGTATCTGTATAGATAAAGGTACTGCTGAGTAATTTTTGTAAATTTCTATAAAGGAATACTGTTTAAACAAAATTCAAATCATTCCACCAGTTTATGTGGTCGAAAAATAAGTTAAGAAATACATAGTAGCAGTGGAGCAGCAGCTTTTTCTTGTTCTCTAAAGATTAAAAGATAATATGCATGTTTGCAGAATTCTTGAATGTACAGAAAAGGGGAAAAAGTGTGGATGTTAAAGGGTAAACTTGATGTAATATGTATCAGATGGAGTCAGGATTTTTACAGAATCAGCCAAAAGAGTATTAGCAATATTTTTTCATTTTTTTCTTTGTCATTTATTTCAACAACTTTTTGCCCTCTTAGGATCAGCACATTGGATGGTTCTAGTGGACCTGGAAAACTTGATTTGATGATCCAGAAACTTCGTGAGCAGGACACTGGAGTGTACAACTGCACAGCCACGTATGCTGGCAATCAGAAGCTTTGGGCGAGCTTGGAAGTGGACTCATACAGTAAGTTACTATTAAAAGTTGATATTAAGGGATTATCAGATAACCGATTCATATGCGGTAAATTATTTGAGTTGCTGTTGATGCTCTTCGATAGTTTAGAAATTAATTACTCTATGAGTTCTTAACACTTTTTTTTTCTTTTTTGTAATATGATCAAGATTTTGAAGTAAACTTTTGGTAATTAGAATGAGGTAAATGCCTTTGGTTTATGGGGGTGATAAGTCATTAAAAATTGTGTTTATGATTGTCTTCTCTGTTTGTATAGTAGAAGGAGGGAGTTCAACATTTGTGGGGGTTTATCTTTTGAATGTTCTCTACTATTGCACAATGTTTTTATCTTTAGTGTATAGTGCATTTGCATATTTATCTTCTTTATATCTTTTCTTACTAGTCTTGCTTGATTTTGCTGTGACCTCTTTTTCAATTTTGACATTTAAAGAGCTGCAAAAGTGATTTAGAAATATGAAGGTTGTGATCATTTTTGCATTTGCTTGTATTTTTCTTTTCCTTGGTAGGCAACTATATAGCCTCCAACCACTTTCTGTAAATAGGTTCTGTTATTTTAAGCACTATGTTATCTTTGTTCCCTCTTCAGGACCTTCCCTATTAGTTTTTAATTTTTTAAGTGAGGTAGCTACACATATAAGTATATTCTATTTTAGGCATATGTGACAAATAGTATATTGCTCATCATATCCTTTACTTCAAAATAGCTTATTGCACTTCATATCCTTTACTTCAAAATAGCTTATTGCACATCATATCCTTTACTTCATTGCCTTTCTGTTGTTAACCTGTAAACAGTTGTCTTTTTTAGTTCCCTTGCTGTGAAATTATTATGGTAATAGGGTAGATAAAATGTCAACTCCTATGTCTCCTGTTCGTGTAGATTCTTACCTGCTAGATTATAGGAGGCAGTTATGCACAGAGTCCCATCAATATAACTATACATTTGATTTGGTATAACTTCATCATGCATGTATCAAACCCACTTTGGAGCCTGATATAAACTTTCTTTGTAAGGTGAAATAGGTTCATCATTCCTTATATTTACCCACAAATATGTCCAGGTGTAAACTGGATCTTTACAGAATTAAGATTTTTGTCAGTGTGGCATTAACAGATTGAGGGGGATCTGTTCATATTGATTACTTAAGTGTGAGGTAGGGCTGAATATATCCTTTTTTCATGAGGGGTCTGTGACTAATTGTGTAACAGTTTGGTTGGGGAAGGGGGCTGAAGCTGTTGCAAGGAACTGGTTCCAAGCACCTTGAGAACACTTACTGGTACCATATTTGGACAAGAAAAGGATTCCCATAGTATCTTTTAATGATTTATCCACTCCACCCTAAAGTGTGCCTCATGTACCTTATTATCCACTCTGTCAAAAGCTTCAAAACCACACAGATCATCTTATTCTCCTTGAGGTTTGCTGTTACTTGCTCAACCCATCTCTGAAAAAAAGAGTAATAATATAAATGTGTTGGGCCTAATTATATCCTCCATTCTGTCCTTGAAACCTGACATCAACATCACTAAATCTGCTTCCCAAAAGCTGGGAATGTTGTATAGATGCTGCAGTTATTTTCCTTTTGAGCAGGTGTGTCATATCTACATGGTTTTATTCTGCTAGTTATGGAATATTTCTCACACATTGTAGGTGACTAATCCTCCACCTCTTTGTTGCTTAGAGTGGAATAAAAAATCTGTCTCATTGATTTTCCTGGCATCATCTCTGTTCAACCTTTCTTTTCCATGCACTGTGGTGTTGCTGCCCTGTCTCTCTATTCTGTAGGTACTTTTTGGTCATTGTTCTCATGAACTGTTTGCATGTTTCCCCATCTCCAAATTTGGACCTGTGGCATGCATTTGGCTGCTGCTTTCCAAAGCTTCTATATGGAGACCAGCCACCTGAAGATTGGCTGTTGTGATAGCCCTCTTCTTATCTCGGACATTTACACTGTGGAATTCTCTTCCTCCTTTTATCTTTCCCTCATCATATAATCTCTTTTTTCCTTTAAGAGTCATGTCTACAAACACCTGCAGAGCCCTGATTAGTTTCCACTTTCTCTCTCTAACTTTTCCTTTCACCTGAGGTAGCCTTGATTGGGGCATGTTATTTGCCTGTAAAAGGGCCCTTGGGGTTTGACACTACTTTACCTGTCACATGAGCATCACCTCAGGATCATTGCAAGGGAAAGAGACTATCTTTTGGCAATTATTAGAATTGTTTTTAGTAAATACATGAGGAAATTTTCGGTTGGCTATTCACAATATATTCTAAACTAAAGCCAGAAAATGCCTCCCTTCTTTGGTCACTGCAATTAAAGAAGTACTAAGAACTAATTGAGAAGGCTCAACGGAGGGCAACAAAGATAGTATAGTAAGTGAAATAAGAAATTCCTCTCATGGAAAGCAGAAGAGTAAAGGGAGACTTGAACACAACCTTCAAGTTTCTAATCCAGTAAGATGATGTCAATATTGTGTTATTCAAAAAATATGAAGATAGAGGAACCAGAGGCCAAAACAAAAAACTAAGTAAAAAGAACTTGTTGAAAAAGACACAGTACTTATATTGTATCAGAGTAGTGGATACATGGGATAAGGTAAGTGATCAAGTTATGAATGTTATCAGCTTACAAAAGTTTGAAAAATCAAATGATAAGTTCTGAAGATGGGGCCCCATAAGTGTAAAGCTCTCTCCTAGTCTGTCCAGTTAGGAAACTATATAGACATTTGCACACACTGTTCAAGAGAAGGGGTCCTGCAGTTATGGAACTGCTTCTCTGTACTGTACAAGAAGGAAGTAGTAAATAGGAAATTACTCACACTTACAATTTCTTCTCTCTTCCAGTGGACATAGATTTTGGTGATACTCCAGACCACCAGACTCCAATCATTGGTGAAGAATCCAAGATTCACTGCACTCCAATTGCAAAACCAGCTCCCCTGGTTGATTGGTTGAAAGACCTTGTGCCTTTAAAAAATGGTATGTGAACTACGATATAACAGATCCTAAGAAGTTTTGCATCTGTGACTTCAAATTGTTAAAACAGTTTTATTGATTTTCTTTGTAATTTAGTGAGTGGAGGAATGTTACATTTGTATTATGTTTTTTCCCCCATTTTGACTAGTTTTAATGTCCACTGAATTAGTTTTACAGCATGCCATGTTTGTGATGCATATCTCTTAAATTGTATCAAAGATTTTATAGCAGAGAACTGCTTTCATAGTGTCTCACAATTTTTTTTTTCTGATACTCTCATTATTTCAATGTGTACTACATTTTGCCCTAACCCTTTTCCCTAGTACTCAGGTGACATCATGATTTTTTACCACATAATGGCATATTACAATCCTTTGTAATGCTTTAATCTTATGCCATTGTACATGATTAGGTATCATAAAGCTATAACTATATTTAATATTGGAGTTTGTTTGTTATGGTACAATAGAATGTCTGTAGTTTGGTATCGTCAAGACCAAGCAGTTTCCAAACTAGCAATTTTTCCTAAGTGTAGATAGTGAAAATTTCCTAAGATTATGATTTGGCAAAGTTTAGATTCTGGAAGTGCAAGCTGAATCTAATAGTAAATTAACCTAATTCACAGCACTCATATGCCACAGGGGTTCCTTGTTTAATGTATTGAATGCACTCCTGAAAAGTTTTATTGTAAGTGAAATCATTTTAAATGAAGCATACTTTATCAAAGACAAATTCATGAAGTGGGAATATGTTCCTGAGGAATATTTTTGTGGGAGGCAAGTTGTTAGAAGCAGTGAATAGTTTTTATCGAGGATGTAAGGCATGTGTACGTGTAGGAAGAGAGGAAAGTGATTGGTTCTCAGTGAATGTAGGTTTGCAGCAGGGGTGTGTTATGTCTCCATGGTTGTTTAATTTGTTTATGGATGGGGTTGTTAGGGAGGTGAATGCAAGAGTTTTGGAAAGAGGGGCAAGTATGAAGTATGTTGGGGATGAGAGAACTTTAGAAGTGAGTCAGTTGTTGTTCACTGATGATACAGCACTGGTGGCTGATTCATGTGAGAAACTGCAGAAGCTGGTGACTGAGTGTGGTAAAGTGTGTGAAAGAAGAAAGTTAAGAATAAATGTGAATAAGGTTATTAGGTTATTAGGTACAGTAGGGTTGAGGGTCAAGTCAATTGGGAGGTAAGTTTGAGTGGAGAAAAACTGGAGGAAGTAAAGTGTTTTAGATATCTGGGAGTGGATCTGGCAGCAGATGGAACCATGGAAGCAGAAGTGAATCATAGGGTGGGGGAGGGGGCGAAAATCCTGGGAGCCTTGAAGAATGTGTGGAAGTCGAGAACATTATCTCGGAAAGCAAAAATGGGTATGTTTGAAGGAATAGTGGTTCCAGCAATGTTGTATGGTTGCGAGGCGTGGGCTATGGATAGAGTTGTGCGCAGGAGGGTGGATGTGCTGGAAATGAGATGTTTGAGGACAATATGTGGTGTGAGGTGGTTTGATCGAGTAAGTAACGTAAGGGTAAGAGAGATGTGTGGAAATAAAAAGAGCGTGGTTGAGAGAGCAGAAGAGGGTGTTTTGAAATGGTTTGGGCACAAGGAGAGAATGAGTGAGGAAAGATTGACCAAGAGGATATATGTGTCGGAGGTGGAGGAAACGAGGAGAAGTGGGAGACCAAATTGGAGGTGGAAAGATGGAGTGAAAAAGATTTTGAGCGATCGGGGCCTGAACATGCATGAGGGTGAAAGGCGGGCAAGGAATAGAGTGAATTGGATCGATGTGGTATACCAGGGTAGACGTGCTGTCAATGGATTGAATCAGGGCATGTGGAGCGTCTGGGGTAAACCATAGAAAGTTCTGTGGGGCCTGGATGTGGAGAGGGAGCTGTGGTTTCGGGCATTAGTACATGACAGCTAGAGACTGAGTGTGAACGAATGGGGCCTTTGTTGTCTTTTCCTAGCGCTACCTCGCACACATGAGGGGGGATGGGGATGTTATTCCATGTGTGGCGAGGTGGCGATGGGAATGAATAAAGGCAGTGTGAATTGTGTGCATGTGTATATATGTATGTGTCTGTGTGTGTATATATATGTGTACATTGAGATGTATGTGTGTGTATATTTGCGTGTGTGGATGTGTATGTATATACATTTGTATGGGGGTGGGTTGGGCCATTTCTTTCGTCTGTTTCCTTGCGCTACCTCGCAAACGCGGGAGACAGCGACAAAGCAAAATAAATAAATAACTAAAATATTTCTTCACATATGCTGTTTTGTGTGTTAATTGAATGCATTAAAGATTAGCATCTTATGGTAAAATCAAGTGCTTCACTGATGTTGATAGGGCATAATCCACTATCTTATTGCTTTATTGCAATATTGTCATCCACTGTTGTACCATATATAGTGTTAACACATCCACAACTATATCGCAAGGTACTAGGTGCTTCTTACTCAATTTAGCAGGACTGTAGTATAATTTTAAAGAAGAAATCATCAGTATCAGTATTTATCTCCAATGCAACAAACATTTCGTTCAACTTCTTAAATTTCTTTGAGTCCAAATGTTGAAGTGTTTGCAAAACACTCATCTATCTGTGCATCCAGATGTATGCACACTTCCACTTGATGCAAAGGAGGTAAGTATAGAAGATTTTTTGTTATAAATTGTATTACAGCCCTTCTAAATTGAGTTAGAAGCATCAAGCATCTACTGTGTATGTATTGATAGTCATACAATAGTAGATGTTTTCAGTAAGAACAACCTGTGAATTGGTCTCTAGAATTTATTTTACAAAGAAAAGCATTTGGTGAACATTAATGTTAATTCCAGTTTGAGATGATGTTATGAGAATATAGTAATTTACAACAGAAAGTCTTAACAACAATGTGGGACATGGTGGATACAGTGATTCAGAATAATGCTTCTCTGTATTAATTTCAAAAAATGTTAAGCTATTTTTGTAACAATAGAACATATCTAATGTATTCATTGGAGAAAAATGAGTTTGAGAAGAGTGTAGAAATATTCCGGTAGATATTATGTTGAAAAATGTCTCGAAGGAAACATAAGGAACATCATCCTGTTGAGGTCTCCCAAAATGAGTGTCATAATGAAACTATGTACACAGCTTGAAAACCATGGTAGACATATGTACAAGGGTATATATATATTAGATCAGTATGAAATGGGATTTGTGCTATAAAGGACTAAAGAATTGCCAAGCAAGGCATGTCAACACCAAATGGTGTATTACTTAGCACAGTCTTAGCAATATGCTTTCACTGGAATTTTTCTCTCTCCCTTGGTAAGTTAAGGCTATATTAACATCATTGTTTTATTTTTCTTACATAGTCTTTTATTTCATGATAGAAATAGCTTTTCCCTGAAAAACACCCTTTTTTTCAGGGACCAGAAATTATTGCAATGGCATTGGATCATCAGGATGGATATCTCAATTAGTTTCATGATATACACATAGAAAGGCAATAAACTGTTGATATAAACATAAGGAATTTATTAGTTGACTGCATCTTTTGTCTTATTACAGGTGCATTTCACCACCTTTACTGCAATCCTTTTGAATTTTAGAGCTATTCACAGTTTATGGATACTAGTTGTTTTTTGAACCACAGATTACCAGATTAAAGACATTTCAGTGTACCATTAATCCTATTCCAAAATGCTTTTACCATATTCATAGGTTTCCTGATATTAGTTCATAGTCTTATGCTTGTACTCTGTGGTGTCATAGCTTATATTTTACTGCTATTCTCACCTACAGGCATTATGTAGAGAATGTTAGTCGATGCCAGTAGCAGTGTAAGTATTATTTTTCACTGTCTTTTTTCTTTGCAGATGATAACCACATCATCCAGCAAGATGGTGTGTTGATAAAAAATGTCACTGAAGCAGATGAAGGCATTTATAGGTGTCGTGCTCGTGTCCTTGCAATGGGTTCCATTGAATATAGAGACATTCAGGTGACAGTGTATATACCCCCTTTCATTGATAATCCCCCAGAAGATATAAATGGTGTTGAAAAGGAATCTGTTACCTTCCACTGTGGAGCTAGTGGCAAGCCAGCTCCCACTTATTCTTGGGTTAATAAGGATAATGAACCTCTAGAGGATCTGGATGATTATGTTGTTGATAGTGATAAAGGCATTCTGACAATCATGGCCTTACGACCTGAGCATTCTGGTACCTACCGATGCACAGCTAAAAGCCCTGCTGGAGAAGATTTCAAGACAGCTGTACTCAGGGTTCTCACAAAGCCTAAAGTGGAACAGTTCCTCAACATTACTCAGGCTGTTGAAAAGGAAGCAGAAATGCATTGTATTGCCACTGGTGATCCTGCTCCAGAGATAATCTTCCAAAAGGAGACAAATGATAGCCCATTTCAGGTTGGAATTAATCAAGATGATAGAATTGAGGTGCAGCAAACCACCGAAGATGGTCGTCAAGTTGGCATGTAAGGTCTAGTTTTGAGTTTTGCTAGTGTAGGTTTCATTTTTTGATTTTTAAGCACTGTTAGATAAGAAAAACAGAACATTTATATTTTGTCAGCCATCATTTTATCTTTTAATCTTTTTTCATGAAACAAAACATTAGAAATAGTAAGATGAAAGAAAAAACTTTATTAATGTGACATGGAAGTGTGTGTCTGAAGAAATAATTTTAATCATTGAGTTAAATATCTAAATGAATTTTGAATACTTTAATGAATTTTGAATACTGAGAAATATCTTGTTATGGTAGGCTGCTGCAAGTCATTTTTTTTTTTTTCTTTTCTTTCACTTATACTTAATTGCTATTTCCTGCCTGAACAAGGTAGTGGCAGGAACAGATGAAGAAAGGCCACATTCTCTCACATCCACCCTCTAGTTGTCATATCATTTTATTTTTCCTTTGAAATCCCTTTTAGGAAGGTAACCACAGCAGAAAGGTTTTTAGGTAGCCTCATGCATACATACCCCTCGAGCCTGCTCTGTTCCCCTTTATACTTTACTGGGTCTTTACATGATTTATTGACCTAAGTTTCCCATCCCAGGATGATGGCCTTCGTTCTTTCATTCTATTTTCATGAATGTCTTTTATGTATATTTTCTTTACTAAATATCATCATGCATCTTCTGCACATGACTAAGCCACTTTTAGGTTCTTAACTAACTCCACGCTTGACACCTTACTCTGTCTTTTCATCTGAATCTGAAATTTCATTTACTCCTTCCCATCTATTAACACTGTAGGCACCCTTCACATAGCTCATTTCAGCAGCTAGAATTTTAGAAATTTGCTCTGTTCCACTTCCATTTGTCACACAATAGGTTTTGGATGGAAGGCTTACAATGTCACTTTTTCACATTTTTTCTTGTAATGATTTTCCCAAAGATTCAGTTGTTTTCCTCCATTGGACAGCTTTTAACATTATTTCTCACGTTGTGTCAAGTGCATAGTATTGAGCACGGACATTTATATCCTCTCTGACATTAGTTTACTATGCATTTGACTTGTGTGGTACTACAGAATCTGCCACTTCCTTTCAATAACCATCTTTTTACCGTATGAGCATTTATTCCTCTTCTATGCACCATGTAAAACTTATTCACAGCTTATTTATTTTTTCTCCCCTAACAATATTGAATCATTTGTGAATTATTTACTGAAAACCTTGTCTTTCCATCTAAGATGAGCTCATATTTCTTCATTTTCTTTGCCTCAATCCAGAGAGAGAGAGTACAAAGCCCTGCTCATACTTTTCCATTAACAACCATTTTCTCGTGCTCTTTACTAATTTTGTAGAATTACATTGTTTTTCCCAATATCTAACCCCCAAACACATAAGATTTTCAGTACCTGTCAGTTTCTTTCAGTTTACATTATTATATGTTTGTTCTTAGTCCTGTACATTTTTGAGTTCATAATTGTTGTATATTCCTTTTTCTGAGTTTTGTTTAAAAAGCTAAACTTCTGCCTATGCATTGCTGTATTTTGCAAACCACTTGTATAATTGATTTTCTAATTCACATTCTCTGCCATTGTAAAATTATTAGAACTGTAGATTTAATCATCCAGTAATAGTGGAATATGTGGAAAAGATATTGGGAATGTTAGAAAATGCAGAAAGAAAACAAAAAAAATCTTCACATAATAATAGATGCAAAGGAAGATTAAAATAGAGATGGACATAGTTTAATTAATAAAAATCACGACCAAACAAGGAAATATTTCTCTGAAATGAACATAGCTGTGAAAACTGATGGAAAATAAAAGTCTGTTGAAGGAGAATGAAGATAAGTAGAAATGCATTGATAAAACAAGATGATGTATGGTCAGAACATGAATAGAGGGAATGACATATCAGACTCAGACAAAAGGCAAGAATGATATAATGGCGCGAGCCATTGCTGGCAAGATGATAAAAAATGTAATGTTAATCAAAGCAGGAGATGAAGATGGAATGAAAACCAAGACAGACTATGACAACTACAGAAGCATACTAAACCAATGTTTTTTTTTTTTTTTTTTTTTTGTACTGGAGAACCAAATGAAGAAAGTCCCAATGGACATGGGAATAGAACAGCATTGAAAACACTTATAGATTGTTATTTAATCCAAGAAAGCACCCATGAAACTCAGGAATGAACTAACTATGAATGAGAAATTAAAGAGTAAAATGAAGGAATACACAGTGCCTATAAAGAGGCAGAGAAGGTGACGAAGAGGGGAAGGAGCAGGGGGCTGGAAATCTTGCACTCCTGTTTTACTTTCCATGAGAAGGGACAGAGAAACTTAAGCGAAAACCTTTTATCCTCTAAGGCTTTGTCATCTCTTGTGGGCAATATCAAAAGTGTATGAAAGAAAGGAAAAATTCAGTCTTATGAGTAAGAAGTTTAGAATCAAAGTAAATTACTTAGATGGATACACTAGGAACAGCATCATAGTCCTGATCAGCATGACAGAAACTTGATGCAATGAGAGAGATGAAACAAATTTGGAACTGCTTGAAACATTCAGAGCAGAGAGAACCAAACTTGATCAGGGCAGTGTGGCATTATATTTCAATAATAAGCTAACTGATGATAAAGATCAGCCACAATAAATGTGAATGAATGTAATGAGCATCCCAGCCATAAATACAATAACTTATCATGAAAGCTATTAAAAACAAGTCAGATTAACATCGAAAATACATAAAAGTTGAGGAAATATTGAATGGATTAAAGAAGCCAGAGACAATAATTATATAGGAAGGTTACTATAACTCATGGGTTTCAGGAGAGAGAAATAGATTATGGATATGAATGAAGGTACAAATACAAGGAAAAGACTAATGAGTCAACAGGTGAAAGAGAACATTTCCAAAGGCTAATAATTCTTTGTGAATCATTCACCCATGTCCAGGTAAGTGACAGACTGGCAAAGTGTATGACGATTATTTTGATTGTGGTAGTGAATGATAAAAACTATCAAATCACGTGTTCTTTACTAATTTTGTAGAATTACATTGTTTTTCCCAATATCTAACCCCCAAACACATAAGATTTTCAGTACCTGTCAGTTCCTTTCAGTTTACATTATTATATGTTTGTTCTTAGTCCTGTACATTTTTGAGTTCATAATTGTTGTATATTCCTTTTTCTGAGTTTTGTTTAAAAAGCTAAACTTTTGCCTATGCATTGCTTTATTTTACAAACCACTTGTATAATTAATTTTCTAATTCACATTCTCTGCCATTGTAAAATTATTAGAACTGTAGATTTAATCATCCAGTAATAGTGGAATATGTGGAAAAGATATTGGGAATGTTAGAAAATGCAGAAAGAAAACAAAAAAATCTTCACATAATAATAGATGCAAAGGAAGATTAAAATAGAGATGGACATAGTTTAATTAATAAAAATCACGACCAAACAAGGAAATATTTCTCTGAAATGAACATAGCTGTGAAAACTGATGGAAAATAAAAGTCTGTTGAAGGAGAATGAAGATCAGTAGAAATGCATTGATAAAACAAGATGATGTATGGTCAGAACATGAATAGAGGGAATGACATATCAGACTCGGACAAAAGGCAAGAATGATATAATGGCGCGAGCCATTGCTGGCAAGATGATAAAAAATGTAATGTTAATCAAAGCAGGAGACGAAGATGGAATGAAAACCAAGACAGACTATGACAACTACAGAAACATACTAAACCAATGGGTTTTTTTTTTTTTTGTACTGGAGAACCAAATGAAGAATGTCCCAATGGACATGGGAATAGAACAGCATTGAAAACACTTATAGATTGTTATTTAATCCAAGAAAGCACCCATAAAACTCAGGAATGAACTAACTATGAATGAGAAATTAAAGAGTAAAATGAAGGAATACACAGTGCCCATAAAGAGGCAGAGAAGGTGACTAAGAGGGGAAGGAGCAGGGGGCTGGAAATCTTGCACTCCTGTTTTACTTTCCATGAGAAGGGACAGAGAAACTTAAGCGAAAACCTTTTATCCTCTAAGGCTTTGTCATCTCTTGTGGGCAATATCAAAAATGTATGAAAGAAAGGAAAAATTCAGTCTTATGAGTAAGAAGTTTAGAATCAAAGTAAATTATTTAGATGGATACACTAGGAACAGCATCATAGTCCTGATCAACATGACAGAAACTTGATGCAATGAGAGAGATGAAACAAATTTGGAACTGCTTGAAACATTCAGAGCAGAGAGAACCAAACTTGATCAGGGCAGTGTGGCAATATATTTCAATAATAAGCTAACTGATGATAAAGATCAGCCACAATAAATGTGAATGATTGTAATGAGCATCCCAGCCATAAATACAATAACTTATCATGAAAGCTATTAAAAACAAGTCAGATTAACATCGAAAAATACATAAAAGTTGAGGAAATATTGAATGGATTAAAGAAGCCAGAGACAATTATTATATAGGAAGGTTACTATAACTCATGGGTTTCAGTAGAGAGAAATAGATTATGGATATGAATGAAGGTACAAATACAAGGAAAAGACTAATGAGTCAACAGGTGAAAGAGAACATTTCCAAAGGCTAATAATTCTTTGTGAATCATTCAGCCATGTCCAGGTAAGTGACAGACTGGCAAAGTGTATGACGATTATTTTGATTGTGGTAGTGAATGATAAAAACTATCAAATCACAGTATCATACAAATTGCAACAGCATACTGTGTAAAAGCAAATGAATGTGAATGGAATATGGTAAATAAGGACAACATCAGAATTTCACCATGACAAATCAAATTCTAGAGAGATCACTGAAAGTATTTTGAACACAATTAGAAAAAGATCTTCAAAAGCAGTAAGCTAGTAACAGACAAGTTAATATATTTTGAGAAAATAAGATTAGTATTCACTGGGCTTGTACCAAACAAATAGATAGCACAAAGTGAAATGTAACGAAAGACAGGAAATGGTGGATGAATGGAAGTGCATAGAAAAAGGAAATGAGGTCAGCTTCAAAAGAAGCAAGATTAAAAGAACTTGTTTCGAAAATAAAGAACACAGATATGTAAATAATGAAATTCATTGACAAGAACAAAGAATTAATGAAGAGAGTTGCACAAAACATGGAAAGGAAGTCAGGTTTACTTTTCATGTATATAAACAAAGCAAAGAACAAAATCAGGTAATGGAACTTTTAGAATGGGGGAAAAATTATGAAAAAGACCCTAAGGAAATATGAAGGATTTATCTGAACAATACATAATGGTATTCCACTCTAAATGCAATGAAAGATAAAAGGGTGAACTGTTGCCTTATGAATGAAATGCACGCATTGAGATATAAAAAGATTCTGTAGTAAGATTGGTTGATTGTCTTAGAGAAAATTCAGCTTTAGGACCAGGTGGAAACCAAGCCATCTTTCCGAATATGACAGACAGCATTTGTGAAACATAACTGGAATTAATGAGGCAAAGTTTATACAAAAGAAATATTAAAATATTCACAGAGTGGCATATGCAACACAAAGGAAGATCCATGCAAACACCTTAGAATTACTGCCCAGTTACCATGACTTTACCCATAATATAAGTCTTTGAAAGAGTTATAAAAGAGTACACATAACATCTGGTTAAAAGATCCTGTATGAATGGCAGCGAACATGAATGTGTGCCAGGTAAAAGTAAGCAATGGAAACTCAATTATAAGCTCATACAGTGACTAACATGAAAGCCAAATGCAAGGGAAGAAAATAAAACATTATTTCTTTATTTTGCAAAGTCATCTGACAAATTCAACCAAAGGAAGTAGCTGAACAAAACAGTTGGGTAAGATTGGAAGATGATTAGTTTCTAACTACCAGAAAGTTCAAAGTAATTGCAAACAGAACCATTTCTGAGGAGGAGGATGTTTTGTCTGATACCTCAAGGAATGGTGTTAATATTGTTACATATGATATCATCAGTCAGTGAAATAGAAGTAAAAGAAAGCTTCATAAGTAGCTTTGCTGATGCCACCAGAGTAAGCATAATGAATGAATAAGAAGCTGATCAGGAGGAGCTGTGCCAAGACTGAGAAACTACTTTCCATTGTTTCTGTAGAGGCCAGCCACAGTAGGATTAATTGACATAACTCTGAACTATGAAGTGGTTAATCTATTCATTCTTTTGTCATTCCATCTTCATATTTGCTTTTCATTTTTGAGAGTCAGGTCTACAAACACAGAAGGAGCTCTAATTCATGTTTTTATATTCTTTTTCTCATACTCTTTAAAGTTCCTTTCATCTGAGATGTTCATGAATAGGTTATCTCTTTACCCATTCCCCATCAGGTGTTGTAAAAACATAGTATTAACTTTTTCTCTGCATATCAACAGGGATAGAGCTTTGATTTTATGTTCTTGTCGAAGTCATTTGAGATAGTTATGATCCAATGGTATAAATCTATTGATTGATATTTATATACAAATTGATGTATATTTTTAAGTTGTATATTTTTTTTTCCAGCCTGAAGATCCGAGGAGTTTCACGCTCAGATGATGGACTGTACTCTTGCACAGCAAAATCTGAAGGAGGAGAAACATTGGTTTGGGGACATATCACAGTTGAATTCATGCCTACATTTGAGGAACAATCACGTGAAGAAATGTGGTCCTGGGAGCAGAAACCTGTCAATCTTACCTGTCTTGCAACATCCATCCCAAATGCAACAAGTAAAATATTTTTTTATGTCCATGTTTGTGTTTATTATTTATTATTTATTTATACTTAGTCACTTTCTCCCACGTTAGCGAGGTAGCGCAAGGAAACAGACAAAAGAATGGCCCAACCCACCCACATATGCATGTATATACATAAACGCCTACACACGCCCATATACATACCTATACATTTCAACATATGCTTACATATACACACACAAACATATACACATGTCCATATTCATACTTGCTGCCTTCATCCATTCCCATCGCCACCCCGCTACCTCACATGAGGGCGCACGAGGTAGTGCTAAGGAAAGACAACAAAGGCCACATTCATTCACACTCAGTCTCTAGCTGTTATAAGTAATGCACTGAAACCACAGATCTCTTTCCACATCCAGGCCCCACAAAGCTTTCCATGGTTTACCCCAGACACTTCTTATGCCCTGGTTCAATCCATTAACAGCACGTCGAACCCGGTATACCACATCGTTCCAGTTCACTCTATTCCTTGCACACCTTTCATCCTCCTGTATGTTCAGGCCCCGATCGCTCAAAATCTTTTTCACTCCATCCTTCCACCCCCACCTCTTACACATATATCTTCTTTGTCAATCTTTCCTCACTCAATCTCTCCATGTGACCAAACCATTTCAATACACCCTCTTCTGCTCTCTCAACCACAGACTTTTTAGTGCCACACATCTCTCTTACCCTTTCATTACTTTCTCGATCAAACTACCTCACACCATATATTATCCTCAGACATTTCATTTCCCATATTTGAATAAATATCTATTTTCAAAATGAAGAAGATTATTATTAATATTATACTTTGTTGCTGTCTCCCGCGTTAGCGAGGTGGTGCGGGGAAGCAGGCGAAGGAGTGGCCCAGCCCACCCACATGCACATGTGTGTGCATACACGCCCACACACGCACATATACATACCTATACATTTCAACTATATATTTATATATATATACATACAGTATCCCTAGGGATAGGGGATTAAGAATACTTCCCACGTATTCCCTGCGTGTCGTAGAAGGCGACTAAAAGGGGAGGGAGCGGGGGACTGGAAATCCTCCCCTCTCGTTTTTTTTTTTTTAATTTTCCAAAAGAAGGAACAGAGGGGGCCAGGTGAGGATATTCCAAAAAAGGCCCAGTCCTCTGTTCCTAATGCTACCTCGCTAACGCGGGAAATGGCGAATAGTTTAAAAGAAAGAAATTTCATTTCCAGCACATCCACCCTCCTCTGCACAACCCTATCTATAGCCAATGCCTCACAGCCATACAACATTGTTGGAACCACCATTCCTTCAAACATACCCATTTTTGCTCTCCGAGATATCGTTCTCGCCTTCTATACATTCTTCAACGCTCCCAGATCCCTCGCCCCCTCCCCCACCCTGTGACTCAGTTCCACTCCCATGGTTCCATCTGCTGCTAAATCCACTCTCAGATATCTAAAACACTTCACTTCCTCTAGTTTTTCTCCATTCAAACTTACCTCCCAATTTACTTGTCCCTCAACCCTACTGAACCTAATAACCTTGCTCTTATTTTATTTACTCTCAGCTTTCTTCTTTCACACACTTTACCAAACTCAGTCTTCAGCTTCTGCAGTTTCTCACCCAAAGCAGCCACCAGCGCTGTGTCATTAGCAAACAACTAACTCACTTCCCAAGCCCTCTCATCCACAACAGATTGCATACTTGCCCCTCTCTCCAAAACTCTTGCATTCACCTCCCTAACAAATCCATCCATAAACAAATTAAGCAACCATGGAGACATCACGCACCCCTGCCGCAAATCATCATTCACTGGGATCCATTCACTTTCCTCTCTTTCTACTCGTACACATGCCTTACATCCTTGAAATGACTTTGCTTCCAGCAACTTACCTCCCACACCATATACTCTTAATACCTTCCACAGAGCATCTCTATCAGCTCTGTTATATGCTTTCTCCAGATCCATAAATGCTACATACAAATCCATCTGTTTTTCAAAGTATTTCTCGCATACATTCTTCAAAGCAAACACCTGATTCACACATCCTCTACCACTTCTGAAACCACACTACTCTTCCCCAATCTGATGCCCTGTACATGCCTTTATCCTTCTCTGTTCCTTCTTTTGGAAAAGTTAAAACGAGATAGGAGGATATTCCCTCTAAGGCTCAGTTCTCTGTTCTTGATGCTACCTCACTGATGCGGGAAATGGCTAATGCAGAAGACTGTGACTAAGTATGATAATAAAGAAAAGATGTTTCATACATATTCACCATATCCCAGTTTAGCTAGGTAGCATCAAGAAGAGATGACCAAGCCTTAGAGAGAAAAATCCTCAAGTGGCCCACTTCTCTATTCCTTCTTAATGAAAAGTAAAACAAGAGGAAAGTATTTCATCTTTCTTCTTTCTTATGGCTAGGTGCATAAGCACCAATAATCACCCATCTCTCTCCATCCTTTTTCAGTTTTACTCGCCTCAATCTACTACTGCTTCAGGAGTAGTGCTACCCCTTCTTTGTCTCTTGTTCTCCCAACTCTGACTTTACTGCTGAAACATTTCCAAACCATTCTTCCCTCTTACCCTTGAGCTTAATTTCACTCAGAGTCGGAACATCCATGTTTCTTTCCTTAAAGATACCACGTATGTCTCCTCTCTTCACATGTTGGTTACATCAATACTCATTCAGACACCTCAGTCTTAGTCTTCAAGGAGAAGGAGCACTCCCCACCGAGCTCCTTCTGTTCCCTCTTATAGAAATTGAAATACAAGGTGGGGAGGGTTTCCAGCCCCCTGCTCCCACACCATATAGTTGCCATTATGATACACAAGGAATTTGGAGGTAGAATTCTTTTTCCCCTACCCTAGAGATATAATCAGGAAATAAAAACACATAGATAATAATGTCTGGAGCTTCCATAGTAGCTAAAGAGTAGATGTGTACCAAAGAGGCCCTTGTTCATTGTCCTGATGCTTAAGTGCTAAGGCAGGAGAAGAAATTATGCATGAGAAAAGTAAAAATGACGACATGTTTCATAATGTAAAATGGCTTATCAGAGAATTTTATTTTTCCTATTCCTTTATAGCTTTATGTTTTGCATTACAATAAACCTTCAATTTAACGGACCCAGAGATAACAGATTTTGGATTTAACGGACCATGAAAAATAATAATGTATTTTATTATACTTAATCTCTGTTCCCACATCAGCAAGACAGCACCAGGAAACAGGCAAAGAATGGCCCATCCTCTCATATACACAAATATATACATAAACACCCATACATGCACATATACATACGTATACATATCAGTACTGACGCATATACATACACAGACATATACATATATACACATGTACATATTCATACTTGCTTGCCTTCAACCATTCCTGGTGCCACCCTGCCCCACAGGAAACAGCATCGCTATCCCCTGTTTCAGAGTGGTAATGCTGAGAAAATTGACAAAAAAATGATACATTGATTAATAATGATTTTTTGAAAATAAAAAAAGAACGAAAGGTCTCAAACGCAGCATCATGTGCATTTCATATTGCACTTGCTTTTGATAGCACAGGGTATACTTGCTTTATTTTCGGTCTCAGTCTGCTTCAAGCTGTTGTGCGGGCAGGTTGTATACAGATAATTGTGACTTTATTTTTAAATATTTTTGCAATACATACAGTTCAAGATGGCATCAGGTGATTATATTTTTTTATTTTTTATTATACTTTGTCGCTGTCTCCCACGTTTGCGAGGTAGCGCAAGGAAACAGACGAAAGAAATGGCCCAACCCACCCCCATACACATGTATATACATACGTCCACACATGCAAATATACATACCTACACAGCTTTCCATGGTTTACCCCAGACGCTTCACATACCTTGATTCAATCCACTGACAGCACGTCAACCCCGGTATACCACATCGCTCCAAATCACTCTATTCCTTGCCCTCCTTTCACCCTCCTGCATGTTCAGGCCCCGATCACACAAAATCTTTTTCACTCCATCTTTCCACCTCCAATTTGGTCTCCCTCTTCTCCTCGTTCCCTCCACCTCCGACACATATATCCTCTTGGTCAATCTTTCCTCACTCATTCTCTCCATGTGCCCAAACCACTTCAAAACACCCTCTTCTGCTCTCTCAACCACGCTCTTTTTATTTCCACACATCTCTCTTACCCTTCCGTTACTCACTCGATCAAACCACCTCACACCACACATTGTCCTCAAACATCTCATTTCCAGCACATCCATCCTCCTTCGCACAACTCTATCCATAGCCCACGCCTCGCAACCATACAACATTGTTGGAACCACTATTCCTTCAAACATACCCATTTTTGCTTTCCGAGATAATGTTCTCGACTTCCACACATTCTTCAAGGCCCCCAGAATTTTCGCCCCCTCCCCCACCCTATGATCCACTTCCGCTTCCATGGTTCCATCCGCTGCCAGATCCACTCCCAGATATCTAAAACACTTCACTTCCTCCAGTTTTTCTCCATTCAAACTCACCTCCCAATTGACTTGACCCTCAACCCTAATGTACCTAATAACCTTGCTCTTATTCACATTTACTCTTAACTTTCTTCTTCCACACACTTTACCGAACTCAGTCACCAGCTTCTGCAGTTTCTCACATGAATCAGCCACCAGCGCTGTATCATCAGCGAACAGCAACTGACTCACTTCCCAAGCTCTCTCATCCCCAACAGACTTCATACTTGCCCCTCTTTCCAAAACTCTTGCATTTACCTCCCTAACAACCCCATCCATAAACAAATTAAACAACCATGGAGACATCACACACCCCTGCCGCAAACCTACATTCACCGAGAACCAATCACTTTCCTCTCTTCCTACACGTACACATGCCTTACATCCTCGATAAAAACTTTTCACTGCTTCTAACAACTTTCCTCCCACACCATATATTCTTAATACCTTCCACAGAGCATCTCTATCAACTCTATCATATGCCTTCTCCAGATCCATAAATGCTACATACAAATCCATTTGCTTTTCTAAGTATTTCTCACATACATTCTTCAAAGCAAACACCTGATCCACACATCCTCTACCACTTCTGAAACCACACTGCTCTTCCCCAATCTGATGCTCTGTACATGCCTTCACCCTCTCAATCAATACCCTCCCATATAATTTACCAGCAATACTCAACAAACTTATACCTCTGTAATTTGAGCACTCACTCTTATCCCCTTTGCCTTTGTACAATGGCACTATGCACGCATTCCGCCAATCCTCAGGCACCTCACCATGAGTCATACATACATTAAATAACCTTACCAACCAGTCAACAATACAGTCACCCCCTTTTTTAATAAATTCCACTGCAATACCATCCAAACCTGCTGCCTTGCCGGCTTTCATCTTCCGCAAAGCTTTCACTACCTCTTCTCTGTTTACCAAATCATTTTCCCTAACCCTCTCACTTTGCACACCACCTCGACCAAAACACCCTATATCTGCCACTCTATCATCAAACACATTCAACAAACCTTCAAAATACTCACTCCATCTCCTTCTCACATCACCACTACTTGTTATCACCTCCCCATTTGCGCCCTTCACTGAAGTTCCCATTTGCTCCCTTGTCTTACGCACTTTATTTACCTCCTTCCAGAACATCTTTTTATTCTCCCTAAAATTTAATGATACTCTCTCACCCCAACTCTCATTTGCCCTTTTTTTTCACCTCTTGCACCTTTCTCTTGACCTCCTGTCTCTTTCTTTTATACATCTCCCACTCAATTGCATTTTTTCCCTGCAAAAATCGTGCAAATGCCTCTCTCTTCTCTTTCACTAATACTCTTACTTCTTCATCCCACCACTCACTACCCTTTCTAATCAACCCACCTCCCACTCTTCTCATGCCACAAGCATCTTTTGCGCAATCCATCACTGATTCCCTAAATACATCCCATTCCTCCCCCACTCCCCTTACTTCCATTGTTCTCACCTTTTTCCATTCTGTACTCAGTCTCTCCTGGTACTTCCTCAGGTGATCAGGCATCAGGTGATATAGGAGTTAAAAGAAAGCATGTGAACTTTATATTGTATCACTGTATATTGTTGTATTAAAGAGTGGCCCATAGGTTACACTTGATTTAATGGACTTTCAGCATTTATGGACACCCCTCCCCCCATTAGTCTGCTAAATCAAGGGTTGACTGTACTTTGCTGCTAGACATGGAGGGACTGTTGCCCATTATGTGAACTATTTCCAAAAAGTCATAGATGATATTTATCTAATTTCAGATAAACTCTCTGATCAAGTGTTTAATTTTTTTTTTTATTTTACAGTACAGTGGTACCTTCATAATAAAGAAATTGATGCAAATGACCCAAATCTTGAGGTACTTAGCTATGGTCCACTTGGTGTCCTGCGAGTTAACCCTATTCATCAAACCTACTTTGGAGATTATACTTGCCAAGCTACCAACTCTCTGGGGTTAGCAGAATGGAACTTGAAACTGAATGAGGCACATGTTCCAGGACCAGTTTCATCTGCCAAGGTAAGAAATGGTTATAAAGATTGTTCATTGATAGATGATTGCTTTTATCTTGGATGTGAATATGAAGAGGTGTAGTGATATGAATTAGTCAGCACATAATATATTGATAGAAAGACAGGTTGCTGTTTCCCCCATATCTCTCTTCTCTCTTTTTTTTCTCTTTTCTTTTCTCCTCCATCTTTTATCTCAGATTAAAATGATCTTTCTTGGATTAAACAGGTAGAGAAAATGACAGCAACCACCATCACCTGGAGTATCATTGACCCTATGGACGATGGGGGGCTTGCTATCCAAGGATATGTCGTAGAATACCGCCCTATGGATCAAACTTGGAACGAGGCTCAAAGCAACTTCTGGACTAAAGGTATACCATCTGTTTACAGATTTTGTAAGGTAGTAAAGCATATGATTGCTCCAGAGAATGAGACATACCTGTATTTTGCCCCTGCTGGCGAAGTTGAGCCTTAGAATTCCAGAATGGCATATGATTATTTCTTCTAAGTCCACATTTGGCTTTAGATACAACTTTTCACTGTCAAGTGACTGAGTAGGGTATGTGAAAATTAGATGAAGAAAGTGGATAGACTTGATAGAATTTGTAGAAAGGTAATTTGAATATTTGCGTTTGAGAGAAAACTGACAGTTAATGGAACAATGATTGAGATGGAGTAAATTATTTGAAATAGGCTTTTGAATAATATAAATTATGATGAAAGACAATGGTTTTTGATAAAGAAAATTTGTTGAGAAAATTATTTCTTTTTTCAAATGGTAATTTATGTATCAGTAAAAAGGGATGCCACCCATATATCATCTCATTTTTTAAAAGGTGATAAAGAGGCACAGGCGGGGGGGACTAGAAATCTTCCTCTTTTGCTTTATCAGTCTTTGGAAGGTCTAACAAATGAGAGGACCAAACGAGGATTTTCCCTCAGTGGATCAGGATATGGTAGCCAAATGGAGATGATTTTAACCCCCTTACAGTAAAACCCTTTCCTAATGGACTAATTAGGAGAAAAGGTGGTTTCTTTAGAGGCCAAATTCAGAAAACATGAATTTTTCCTTGGAGTGTGAGTAAATTGAAACATTTACAGTCAGAATCTTGCAGAGGTGAAGGTGAAGATTTGTAGAGGTTATCAGAAAAGAAGAGAGAATGCTGGGGAGAAGAGAATGGTGAGAGTAAGTGAGCTTGGAAAGGAAACTTGTGTAAGGAAGTCCCAGGAGAGATTGAATGTAGAATGGCAAAAGGTGAGAGCAAATGACATAAGGGAAGTGGATGAGGAATGGGATGTATTGAGGGAAGCTGTGATGGCTTGCGCAAAAGATGCATGTAGCGTGAGAAAGGTGGGAGGTGAGCAGATTAGAAAGGATTGTGAGTTGTGGGATGAGGAAAGGTTGTTAGTGAAAGAGGAAAGAGAGGTGTTTGGATGATACTTGCAAGGAAGGAGTGCAGATAACTGGGAGATGTATAAAAGAAAGTAGCAGGTCAAGAGAAAGGTGCAAGGGTTGAAAAAGAGGGCAAATGAGAGTTGGGGTGAGAGAGTATCATTAAATTTTAGGGAGAATAAAAAGGATGTTTTGGAAGGAGGTAAATAATGTGCATAAGAAAAGAGAACAAATGGGAACATCGGTGAAGGTGGCAAGTGGGGAAGTAATAATAGGTAGTGATGAAGTGAGAAGGAGATGGAGTGAGTATTTTAAAGATTTGTTGAATGTGTTTGATGATAGAGTGGCAGATATAGGGTGTTTTGGTTGGGTTGGTGTGTGAAGAGAAATGTTCAGGGAGAATGTTTTTGTTAAGAGAGAAGAGGTAGTGAAAGGTTTGCTGAAGATGAAATGGGCGGGTTTGGATGGTATTGCAGTGGAATTTATAAAAAAAAAAAGTAGTGTGACTGTGTTGCTGATTGGTTGGTAAGGATATTTATTGTATGTATGGACCATGGTTAAGTACCTGAGAATTGGAGGAATGCATGCATAGTGCCATTGTACAAAGGCAAAGGGGATTGATAGAGATGCTTTGTATAACGTCTTGATAGTATATGGAGTGGGAGGTGAGTTGCTAGAAACAGTGAAAAGTTTTTACCAAGGATGAAAGGCATATGTATGAGTAGGAAGAGAGGAGAGTGATTGGTTCCCAGCGAAGGTCAGTTACTGACAAGGGTGTGTCATGTCCCCATGGTTATTTTATTTGTTTATGGATGGGGTGGTTAGGGAGGTAAATGCAAGAGTTTTGGAGAGAGGGGCCAAGTATGCTGTGTGTTGGGGATGAGAGGGCCTGGGAAGTAAGTCTGTTGTTGTTCACTGATGATACAGTTCTAGTGGCTGATTCAAGTAAGAAACTGCAGAAGTTGGTAATTGAGTTTGGAAAAGTGTGTGAAAGGAGAAAGTCAAGAGTAAATGTGAATAAGAGCAAGGTTGATAGGTTGAGTAGGGTTGAGGGACAAGTTGATTGGGATGTAAGTTTGAATGGAGAAAAATTGGAGGACGTTAAGTGTTTTAGGTATCTGGGAGTGGACTTAGCAGCGAATGGAACCATGGACGCGGGAGTGAGTCACAAGGTGGTGGAAGGGGCGAAGGTTCTGGGACTGATGAAGAATGTGTGGAAGGAAAGGATGTTATCTTGGAGAGCAAAAATGGGTATGTTTGAAGGAATAGTAGTTCCATCAATGTTATATGGTTGCAAGGTATGAGATATAAATAGGGTTGTACGATGGAGGGTGAATGCATTGGAAATGGAATGTTTGAGGACAAAATGTGGTGTGAGGTGGTTTGACCAAGTAAGTAATGAAAGGGTAAGAGAAATGTGTGGAAATAAAAAGAGTGTGGTTAAGAGAGCAAAAGAGGATGTGTTGAAATGATTTGGGCTTATGGAGAGAATGAGTGAGGATTTATGTGTCAGAGGTGGACAGAACAAGGAGAAGCAGGAGACCAAATTAGAGGTGGAAGGATGGAATGAAAAAGATTTTGAGCATTCAAGGACTGAACATACAGGAGGGTGAGAGGCGTGCAAGGAATAGAGTGAATTGGAGCGATGTTGTATACCAGTGTCGAGCTGCTGGTAGTGGACTGAACCAGGGCATGTGAAACATCTGGGGTGAACCATGGAAAGGTCTCTGTGGTCTGTATGTGAGTGCCCAACCCACCCACATACACATGTATATCCATACACGTCCACACACACAAATATACATACCTATACATCTCAATGTATACATATATATACAAACACAGACATATACATATATACACATGTACATAATACATACTCTCTGCCTTTATTCATTCCCATCGCCACCCCGCCACACATGAAATAACAACCCCCTCCCTCAGCATGTGCACGAGGTAGCGCTAGGAAAAGACAACAAAGGCCGCATTCATTCACACTCAGTCTCTAGCTGTCATGTAATAATGCACCGAAACCACAGCTCCCTTTCGACATCCAGGCCCCACAGAACTTTCCATGGTTTACCCCAGACGCTTCACATGCCCAGGTTCAATCCATTGACAGCACGTCGACCCCAGTTTACCGCATTGTTCCAGTTCACTCTATTCCTTACACGCCTTTCACCCTCCTGCATGTTCAGGCCCCGATCACTCAAAATCTTTTTCACTCCGTCTTTCCAACTCCAATTTGGTCTCCCACTTCTCGTTCCCTCCACCTCTGACACATATATCCTCTTTGTCAATCTTTCTCTCTCATTCTCTCCATGTGACCAAACCATTTCAAAACACCCTCTTCTGCTCTCTCAACCACACTCTTTTAATTACCACACATCTCTCTTACCCTATTATTACTTATTTGATCAAACCACCTCGCACCATATATTGTCCTCAAACATCTCATTTCCAGCACATCCACCCACCTCTGCACAACTCTATCTATAGCCCATGCCTCGCAACCATATAACATTGTTGGAAACACTATTCCTTCAAACATATCCATTTTTGCTTTCCGAGATAATGTTCTCGACTTCCACATATATATATATAGCTTTCTTTTTCTTTTCTTTCGTACTATTCGCCATTTCTCGCTTCAGCGAGGTAGCGTTAAGAACAGAGGACTGGGCCTTTGAGGAAACATCCTCACCCGGCCCCCTTCTCTGTTCCTTCCTTTGGAAAATTAAAAAAAATGAGAGGGGAAGATTTCCAGCCCCCCGCTCCCTTCCCTTTTAGTCGCCTTCTACGACACGCAGGGAATACGTGAGAAGTATTCTTTCTCCCCTATCCCCAGGGATAATATATATATATCCCTGGGGATAGGGGATTAAGAATACTTCCCACGTATTCCCTGCGTGTCGTAGAAGGCGACTAAAAGGGGAGGGAGCGGGGGGCTGGAAATCCTCCCCTCTCGTTTTTTTTTTTAATTTTCCAAAATATATCACCTGGGGATAGGGGATTAAGAATACTTCCCACGTATTCCCTGCGTGTCGTAGAAGGCGACTAAAAGGGGAGGGAGCGGGGGGCTGGAAATCCTCCCCTCTCGTTTTTTTTTTAATTTTCCAAAAGAAGGAACAGAGTGGGCCGGTGAGGATATTCCAAAAAAGGCCCAGTCCTCTGTTCTTAACGCTACCTCGCTAACGCGGGAAATGGTGAATAGTTTGAAAAAAAAAAAATATATATATATATATATATATATATATATATCTTTTCTTTTCTTTTAAACTATTCGCTATTTCCCGCGTTAGCGAGGTAGCATTAAGAACAGAGGACTGGGCCTTTGAGGGAATACCCTCACCTGGCCCAATTCTCTGCTCCTTCTTTTGGAAAATTAAAAAAAGAAACGAGAGGGGAGGATTTCCAGCCCCCCGCTCCCTCCCCTTTTAGTCGCCTTCTACGACACGCAGGGAATACGTGGGAAGTATTCTTAATCCCCTATCCCCAGGGATATATATATATATATATATATATATATATATAGCAATACTCCTGAAACAGGAGTTGTGGGAGTATGTGATAGAATGTAAGAAAGTAAATTCTCGATTAATATGGGTAAAACTGAAAGTTGATGGAGAGAGATGGGTGATTATTGGTGCATATGCACCTGGGCATGAGAAGAAAGATCATGAGAGGCAAGTGTTTTGGGAGCAGCTGAATGAGTGTGTTAGTGGTTTTGATGCACGAGACCGGGTTATAGTGATGGGTGATTTGAATGCAAAGGTGAGTAATGTGGCAGTTGAGGGAATAATTGGTATACATGGGGTGTTCAGTGTTGTAAATGGAAATGGTGAAGAGCTTGTAGATTTATGTGCTGAAAAAGGACTGGTGATTGGGAATACCTGGTTTAAAAAGCGAGATATACATAAGTATACGTATATAAGTAGGAGAGATGGCCAGAGAGCGTTATTGGATTACGTGTTAATTGACAGGCGCACAAAAGAGAGACTTTTGGATGTTAATGTGCTGAGAGGTGCAACTGGAGGGATGTCTGATCATTATCTTGTGGAGGCTAAGGTGAAGATTTGTATGGGTTTTCAGAAAAGAAGAGTGAATGTTGGGGTGAAGAGGGTGGTGAGAGTTAGTGAGCTTGGGAAGGAGACTTGTGTGAGGAAGTACCAGGAGAGACTGAGTACAGAATGGAAAAAGGTGAGAACAATGGAAGTAAGGGGAGTGGGGGAGGAATGGGATGTATTTAGGGAATCAGTGATGGATTGCACAAAAGATGCTTGTGGCATGAGAAGAGTGGGAGGTGGGTTGATTAGAAAGGGTAGTGAGGGATGAAGAAGTAAGATTATTAGTGAAAGAGAAGAGAGAGGCATTTGGACAATTTTTGCAGGGAAAAAATGCAATTGAGTGGGAGATGTATAAAAGAAAGAGACAGGAGGTCAAGAGAAAAGTGCAAGAGGTGAAAAAGAGGGCAAATGAGATTTTGGGATGAGAGAGTATCATTAAATTTTAGGGAGAATAAAAAGATGTTCTGGAAGGAGGTAAATAAAGTGCGTAAGACAAGGGAGCAAATGGGAACTTCAGTGAAGGGCGCAAATGGGGAGATGATAACAAGTAGTGGTGATGTGAGAAGGAGATGGAGTGAGTATTTTGAAGGTTTGTTGAATGTGTTTGATGATAGAGTGGCAGATATAGGGTGTTTTGGTCGAGGTGGTGTGCAAAGTGAGAGGGTTAGGGAAAATGATTTGGTAAACAGAGAAGAGGTAGTAAAAGCTTTGCGGAAGATGAAAGCCGGCAAGGCAGCAGGTTTGGATGGTATTGTGGTGGAATTTATTAGAAAAGTGGGTGACTGTATTGTTGACTGGTTGGTAAGGTTATTTAATGTATGTATGACTCATGGTGAGGTGCCTGAGGATTGGCGGAATGCGTGCATAGTGCCATTGTACAAAGGCAAAGGGGATAAGAGTGAGTGTTCAAATTACAGAGGTATAAGTTTGTTGAGTATTCCTGGTAAATTATATGGGAGGGTATTGCTTGAGAGGGTGAAGGCATGCACAGAGCATCAAATTGGGGAAGAGCAGTGTGGTTTCAGAAGTGGTAGAGGATGTGTGGATCAGGTGTTTGCTTTGAAGAATGTATGTGAGAAATACTTAGAAAAGCAAATGGATTTGTATGTAGCATTTATGGATCTGGAGAAGGCATATGATAGAGTTGATTGAAATGCTGTGTGGAAGGTATTAAGAATATATGGTGTGGGAGGCAAGTTGTTAGAAGCAGTGAAAAGTTTTTATCGAGGATGTAAGGCATGTGTACGTGTAGGAAGAGAGGAAAGTGATTGGTTCTCAGTGAATGTAGGTTTGCAGCAGGGGTGTGTGATGTCTCCATGGTTGTTTAATTTGTTTATGGATGGGTTTTTTAGGGGAGGTGAATGCAAGAGTTTTGGAAAGAGGGGCAAGTATGAAGTCAGTTGTGGATGAGAGAGCTTGGGAAGTGAGTCAGTTGTTGTTCGCTGATGATACAGCGCTGGTGGCTGATTCATGTGAGAAACTGCAGAAGCTGGTGACTGAGTTTGGTAAAGTGTGTGAAAGAAGAAAGTTAAGAGTAAATGTGAATAAGAGCAAGGTTATTAGGTACAGTAGGGTTGAGGGTCAAGTCAATTGGGAGGTAAGTTTGAATGGAGAAAAACTGGAGGAAGTAAAGTGTTTTAGATATCTGGGAGTGGATCTGGTAGTGGATGGAACCATGGAAATGGAAGTGAATCATAGGGTGGGGGAGGGGGTGAAAATCCTGGGAGCCTTGAAGAATGTATGGAAGTCAAGAACATTATCTCGGAAAGCAAAAATGGGTATGTTTGAAGGAATAGTTGTTCCAACAATGTTGTATGGTTGTAAGGCGTGAGCTATGGATAGAGTTGTGCGCAGGAAGGTGGATGTGCTGGAAATGAGATGTTTGAGGACAATGTGTGGTGTGAGGTGGTTTGATCGAGTAAGTAATGTAAGGGTAAGAGAGATGTGTGGAAATAAAAAGAGCGTGGTTGAGAGAGCAGAAGAGGGTGTTTTGAAATGGTTTGGGCACAAGGAGAGAATGAGTGAGGAAAGATTGACCAAGAGGATATATGTGTCGGAGGTGGAGGGAACGAGGAGAAGTGGGAGACCAAATTGGAGGTGGAAAGATGGAGTGAAAAAGATTTGGAGTGATCGGGGCCTGAACATGCAGGAGGGTGAAAGGAGGGCAAGGAATAGAGTGAATTGGATCGATGTGGTATACGATGTGTGAACGAATGGGGCCTTTGTTGTCTTTTCCTAGCGCTACCTCGCACACATGAGGGGGGAGGGGGATGTTATTCCATGTGTGGTGAGGTGGCGATGGGAATGAATAAAGGCAGACAGTGTGAATTGTGTGCATGTGTATATATGTATGTGTCTGTGTGTGTATATATATGTGTACATTGAGATGTATGGGTATGTATATTTATGTGTGTGGACGTGTATGTATATACATGTGTATGGGGGTGGGTTGGGCCATTTCTTTCGTCTGTTTCCTTGCACTACCTCGCAAACGCGGGAGACAGCGACAAAGTAAAATAATAATAAAAAATAGATATATAATGTATGTGTGTGTGTGTGTGTGTGTATGGGCGTTTATGTGTATATGAGTGGATGGGCCATTCTTCATCTTTCCTGGCGCTACCTCACTGTCACAGGGAACAGCGATTAAGAATCATAAGTAAATAATTAAGATTTATGCATTATTGTAGAACTAAGTGCATTATGTGCAGGGAGAACATTGTATGTGAAACAAGGAAAACTGGCATTAAGATGATGCTCTCCAGGTATGCTACTTTTCGTGATGCCCAGCATCCTGGCATGCCTGGACTGATGTCCGGATCAGTGATATTGAAGTATGACATTTGTTCAATAGGAGCTACCATTTTAAGATAATTCTTTGTCATCTGAGACTTCTTCACACTGCATTGACCCCAGGTCATTTACTGAAGATGTTACCATGGAGTATTTATAAACAGAATGCCACACATTCCTCAGTACTCCCTGGAACCTTTGTCGCCTTTCCCACTTTGTAACTCTTCATAGCACACATCGTTTCATTTCTATGTCCGCTCCCAAGTTTCTTGGGCACTTTCCGTCTTCAAAGTTTTCTCCACTTAAGAATTCTGCCCAACTAAATCCTCTTTACACTGCTAAAGCAGATAACCTTGCTTTACTCATGTTTACTCTTAACTTTCTCCTTTCATGCACACTCCCAAACTTAGAAACTACTTTCTGCCATTTGCCACTCTAATCTGCCTCCAGTGCTGTGTAATCAGGAAGTAAATGATTCATCTTCCAGGCCCCCTCATCCCCCAGTAAATTTCATGTCTACCCCTTTCTTCAGACCCTTTCATTTATCTCCCTTAGCATGCCATCCATAAAAGATTAAACAGCCATGTTAATGTCATTCATCCGTGCCACAGTCTCACACACGCCATACACTCTTGATAAAAACTGCTTCTGATGGCATTCTCTGAACACCATATATTCATAGCACCTTCCACAAAGCATCTCTCTCAAGCCAGTTATATGCTTTCTCCAGGTCCATAATTATCTGTGCAAATCCTTGTTTCCCTTCGTACTTTTTTTTACGTGAACTGAGATGGAATGGGCAGCTGAGGCCCTCATCAAGGCCATCCCATTAACATTATACATTGACCAACCCCTAGGAGTGGATGAACAGCTGGGTTGACTGTGGACCAACTGCTGCAACCAGGATTTGAACTTAAGCACTTAACCCTGGGCGACCTGTGAATGCATCATTTCTCGCACATTCTTCAAAGCAATCATAAGAATTATACTTTTATAGGATTTTTTTTCCCAGCATCAGACATGTTGATTGCCCTCCTTGACATTGATTCATCCAGGTTCATGCAGACTGTTGGGGCTGTAGTGGGAGTATTTGTTATGTTGGCCAGTCATTAAGTGTTGATGTTTGCAAAGCAGGCAGTTAAAGTGAGTGTTTCATTTGTGATTTGTAGTTTGCTTTTGGAAAACCAGTAAACAGGTGCAGCATAGTTTAGGGTGAATTGAGTGGACTGTTTGTAGAGGATGTTCATGGATTCCATCTCTTTCCTGAAACTGGTGCTGGTGAGTGTTTTGGGGGCATGTGTGATTTGTAGTTTGCCTTTGAAAAACCAGTAAACAGGAGAGGCATAGTTTAGGGTGAATTGGGTGGACTGTTTATAGAGGATGCTCATGGATTCCATCTCTTTCCTGAAACTGGTGTTGGTGAGTGTTTTGGGGGCATTTACTTTATTTATGGCCTTTGTGTTTATGTATGTGGCATGAGGGTTGATAGTCATATTTATCATATTTGTTCTTATATATATACTTTTGCTTATATATGGCATGTTTTATTCTCAAAAATGTACATTGCAGGTTCTTCATACACATTGGATGGACTGATGCCACAAGAAACATACGTTTTCCGGTTTGCTGCTCGTAGTGAGGCTGGGGATGGAGAGTGGGGTGGTGAGAAGGTTAGTATTGATTATCATTTAATATCTGAATTTTCCATCTACTATGATTAACCAGTTCAATAGATAACATGAAATTACATTACTCAAAGAACTATTGTAGAACATAGTTGAGCTAATATTTAATGATAAATGTTCATGTGTATTGCATGCAGTGTAAGGTATACATTATATATTATTTTTATTTTTTTTTATTATACTTTGTCGCTGTCTCCCGCGTTTGCGAGGTAGCGCAAGGAAACAGACGAAAGAAATGGCCCAACCCCCCCCATACACATGTATATACATACGTCCACACACGCAAATATACATACCTACACAGCTTTCCATGGTTTACCCCAGACGCTTCACATGCCTTGATTCAATCCACTGACAGCACGTCAACCCCGGTATACCACATCACTCCAATTCACTCTATTCCTTGCCCTCCTTTCACCCTCCTGCATGTTCAGGCCCCGATCACACAAAATCTTTTTCACTCCATCTTTCCACCTCCAATTTGGTCTCCCTCTTCTCCTTGTTCCCTCCACCTCCGACACATATATCCTCTTGGTCAATCTTTCCTCACTCATCCTCTCCAAGTGCCCAAACCACTTCAAAACACCCTCTTCTGCTCTCTCAACCACACTCTTTTTATTTCCACACATCTCTCTTACCCTTACGTTACTCACTCGATCAAACCACCTCACACCACACATTGTCCTCAAACATCTCATTTCCAGCACATCCATCCTCCTGCGCACAACTCTATCCATAGCCCACGCCTCGCAACCATACAACATTGTTGGAACAACTATTCCTTCAAACATACCCATTTTTGCTTTCCGAGATAATGTTCTCGACTTCCACACATTCTTCAAGGCCCCCAGAATTTTCGCCCTCTCCCCCACCCTATATATATATATATATTTTATTTTTTATTATATTATACTTTGTCGCTGTCTCCCGCGTTTGCGAGGTAGCGCAAGGAAACAGACGAAAGAAATGGCCCAACCCCCCCCATACACATGTATATACATACGTCCACACACGCAAATATACATACCTACACAGCTTTCCATGGTTTACCCCAGACGCTTCACATGCCCTGCTTCAATCCACTGACAGCACGTCAACCCCAGTATACCACATCGCTCCAATTCACTCTATTCCTTGCCCTCCTTTCACCCTCCTGCATGTTCAGGCCCCGATCACACAAAATCTTTTTCACTCCATCTTTCCACCTCCAATTTGGTCTCCCTCTTCTCCTTGTTCCCTCCACCTCCGACACATATATCCTCTTGGTCAATCTTTCCTCACTCATCCTCTCCATGTGCCCAAACCACTTCAAAACACCCTCTTCTGCTCTCTCAACCACACTCTTTTTATTTCCACACATCTCTCTTACCCTTACGTTACTCACTCGATCAAACCACCTCACACCACACATTGTCCTCAAACATCTCATTTCCAGCACATCCATCCTCCTGCGCACAACTCTATCCATAGCCCACGCCTCGCAACCATACAACATTGTTGGAACCACTATTCCTTCAAACATACCCATTTTTGCTTTCCGAGATAATGTTCTCGACTTCCACACATTCTTCAAGGCCCCCAGGATTTTCACCCCCTCCCCCACCGTATGATCCACTTCCGCTTCCCATGGTTCATCCGCTGCCAGATCACTCCCAGATATCTAAAACACTATCAACTTCTCAGTTTTTCTCCATTCAAACTCACCTCCAATTGGACTTGACCCTCAACCCCACTGTACTAATAAACTTGCTCTTATTCACATTTACTCTTAACTTTCTTCTTCACCACTTTCCAAACTCAGTCACCAGCTCTGCGTTTCACACATGAATCAGCCACCAGCGCTGTATCATCAGCGGAACAACCAACTGACTCACTTCCCCCAAGCTCTCTCATCCCCAACAGACTTTATACTTGCCCCTCTTTCCAAAACTCTTGATTTTACCCCTAACAAAACCCCATTCCATAGAAAAATTATAGAAGAAAGATCATGAGAGGCAAGTGTTTTGGAGCAGCTGAATGAGTGTGTTAGTGGTTTTGATGCACGAAAACGGGGTTATAGTGATGGGTGATTTGAATCCCAAAAAGGTTTGAGAAAATGTGGATAGGGGGAAATTTTTTTGGTTACATGGGGGTTCAGTGTTGTAAATGGAAATGGTGAAGAGCTTTTTAGATTTATGTGTTAAAAAAAGGGACTGGGTAAATTGGGGAAATACCGGGTTTTAAAAAAAGCGAAAAATTTTAATAAGTTTAGGGTAAAAAAGTAGGAGAGAGGGCCCAGAGGGGCGTTTTTGGGGATTACTTTTTAAATTTGGGACGGGGCCACCAAAAAAAAAGGAAAAGGGGATTTTTTGGATTGTTAATGTGTGAGAGGTGAAAATGGGGGGAGCCCTGATCATTAATTTTGGGGGCCCTAAGGTGAAGATTTGTATGGGTTTTTCAGAAAAGAAGTGAATGTTGGGGTAAAGAGGGGGGGTGAGAGTTTTGAGCGGGGGAAAAGGAGACTTGTTTGGGAAGTACCAGGGGGAAAAACTGAGTACAGAATAAAAAAAGGTAAGAAAAATTTGGAAGTAAGGGGGGGTTTGGGGGGGGGAAATGGGATGTATTTAGGGAATCATTTGTTTTTGGTTTTGCAAAAAAAGATGCTTTGGGCAGGGAGAAGGGGGGGTTTTGGGTTTGATTAGAAAGGGAAAGTGAGGGTTTGAAAAAGTAAGATTATTATTTGAAAGAGAAGGGAGAGGGGGCATTTTGGACAATTTTTGCGGGGGAAAAAAAATTTGAAATTGGGGGGATGTATAAAAAAAAGGCCCAGGAGGGTCAAGAGAAAATTTGAAAGGGGGGAAAAAAGGGGGAAAAGGGGGGCAAATGAGGGAATTTTGGGATTGAGAAAAAGGTTTTTTTTTTTTAAAATTTTTTAGGGAAAATTTTAAAAAGATTTTTTCTGGGAAGGAGGTAAAAAAAAGTGCGTAAAGACAAGGGAGAAAATTTGGGGAACTTCAGTAAAGGGGCGAAAATTTGGGGGGAAAAAAAGGGGGGTTTTTAAAAGGGAAGTGGGGGGGGGTTTGGGTTTGGGGGAAAGGGGGGGGGAGGGAAATTTTGAAGTTTTTTTGAAGTTTTTTTAAATTTTTGTGTTTTGTGATAGAGGGGGGCAGTATAGGGTGTTTTTGGGCAAAGGTGGTGTGCAAAGTGAGGGGGGTTTTGGGGGAAAAAAATGATTTTTTAAACGGAGAAGAGGTAGAAAAAAGGTTTTTGGGGAAAAGTTTTAAAAAGCCGGCAAGGCAGCAGGTTTGGAGGGGTTTTTTGTGGTGGAAATTTATTAAAAAAGGGGTTGGGGGGGTGTATTGTTCCCTTTTTGGAAAGGGTTATTTAAGGGATGTAGGGATCATGGTGGGGTTTGCCTGAGGTTTTGGGGGGGAATGCGTGCATAGTCCCAAAGGGTTAAAAAGGGAAAAGGGGGGTAAGAGTGAGTGTTAAAATTACAGGGGGTTAAAAAGTTTGTTGAGTTTTTGGGGAAATTTTTATGGAAAGGGGTATTGTTTGGGAGGGGGGGGGCATGCACAGAGCATCAAATTTTTGGGGGGAGAGCAGTTTTTGGTTTCAGAGTGGTAGAGGATGTGTGGATCAGGGTTTGTTTTTAAAGGGAAATGTATGTGAGAAAATATTTTGAAAAGCAAATTTGGTTTTGTATGTAGCTTTATGGATTTGGAGAAGGCATTTTTGATTGGGGTTGTTTTGAAATGCGGGTGTGGAAGGAATTAAGAATATAGGGTGTGGGGGGCAAGTTGTTAGAAGCAGTGAAAAGTTTTTTTTTGGGGGATGTAAAGGGATTTTGTAAAGTGTAGGAAGAGGGGAAAGTGATTGGTTCTCAGTGAATGTTTGGGGTTTTAGCAGGGGTTTTTGTTTTTGTCTCCCCTGGGTTTTTTAATTTGTTTATGGATGGGTTTTTTAGGGGAGGTGAATGCCCAAAAGGGTTTTGGGGAAAAAAGGGGCAAATATGGGAAAATCAGTTGTGGATGGAAAAGTTGGGTTGGGAAAATGAGTCAGTTGTTGTTCGCTGTTTATTTCAGCGCTGGTGGTGATTCATGTGAGAAATGCAGAAGCTGGTGACTGAGTTTGGGAAAGTGTGTGAAAAAGAAAGTTAAGAGGTAAAAGTGAATAAGAGGGAAGGTTATTAGGTTTCAGTAGGGGTTTTAGGGGGTAAGTCAATTGGGAGGGAAATTTGAATGGAGAAAAAAAAAAACCCTTTTTTTTTTTGGAAGTTAAAATGTTTTTTTTTTATCGGGGGGTGGATTGGTAGTGGATGGAACCTGGAAATGGAAGTGAATATAGGGTGGGGGAGGGGGTTTAAAATCCTGGGGGCCTTGAAGGAAAGTATGGGGAATCAAAGGGAAAATTATCTCGGAAAGCAAAAAAGGGTAAGTTTTAAGGGAAAAGTTTTTTCCAACAATGTTGTTTGGTTGTAAGGCTGTGGCTATGGATAGAGTTTGGTTTCGCAGGAAGGGGGGTGTGCTTTGGGAAAAGAGATGTTTGGGGACAAGTGTGGTTTTGAGGTGGTTTGATCGAGTAAGTAATTTTTAAGGGGGAAGAGGATTTTGGGGAAATAAAAAGAGCGTGGTTGAGAGAGAGAAAAAGGGTGTTTTGAAAAGGTTTGGGCACAAGGAGGGAATGAGTGGGGAAAGGGTTGACCAAGGGGATATATTTTGTCGGGGTTTGGGGGGAAAGAGGAGAAGTGGGAGGACCCAAAATTGGGGGGTGGAAAGATGGAAATGAAAAAAAAAATTTTAGGGGATCGGGGCCCCGAACATGCAGGAGGGTGAAAAAGGGGGCAAGGAATAGAGTGAAATTTGGGTGGGTGTGGGTTTTCGGGTGTTTTTGAAGAAGGGGGGCCCTTTTTTGGGCTTTTCCTTTGCGCTTTCCTCGCACACATGAGGGGGGAGGGGGTTGTTTTCCCTGTTTTGGTGAGGTGGCGTTTGGGGAAAGAAATAAAGGCAGCCGTGTGAATTGGGGTGCATGTGTTTATATTATGTGTCTGTGTGTTTTATATTATGGGTACTTGAGATGTTTTTTTGGGGATGTATTTTATGTGTTGGACGTGTATGTATATACATGTGTATGGGGGTGGGTTGGGGGCCCTTTTTTTTCGTCTGTTTTCCCTTTCCCCCTACCTCGCAAACGCGGGAGACAGCGGACAAAGTTTTAAAAAAAATTTAAAAAAAAAATAGTTTTATAATTTTTTTGTGTTTTGTGGGGTTATTTGGGGGTTTATTTGTATATGAGTTTGGGGGGGCCATTCTTCTTTTTTCCTGGCGTAACCCCACTGCCCAGGGAAAAAGGATTAAAAACAAAGTAAAAAATTAAGATTTATGCATTATTGTAAAAAACTAGTGCTTTGTGCGGGGAGAACTTTGTATGTGAAAAAAGGAAAACTGGCTTTAAGTGATGCTCTCCGGGTATGCTCTTTTCGTGATCCCCAAATCCGGGCATGCCTGGACTGTTCCGGGATCAGTGATATTGAAGTATGACATTTGTTCAATAGGGCTCCATTTTAAGATAATCTTTGTCTTGAGACTTCTTCACACTGCATTGACCCCAGGTCATTTATAAAGTGTTCCCATGGAGTTTTTTAAAAACAGAATCCCAAACACCCCTCGTACCCCCGGAACCTTTGTCCCCTTTTCCCACTTTGAAATCTTCTAGCACAATTTTTCATTTTAGCCCGTCCAAGTTTCTGGGACTTTCCGTCTTCAAGTTTTCTCCCTTAAAAAATTGCCCAACTAAATCCTTTTTACACTGCAAAAGCAGATAACCTTGTTTTACCCATGTTTTATCTTAACTTTCTTTTTTCATGCACACTCCCAAATTTAGAAACTATTTTCTGCCTTTTGCCACTCTAATTGCCCCAGTGCTGTGTAATCGGAAGTAAATGATTCATTTCCGGCCCCTCACCCCCCAGTAAATTTCATGTCAACCCCTTTCTTCAGCCCCTTTCTTTTATCCCCCTTAGCATGCCATCCATAAAAGATTAAAAAAGCCATGTTAATGTCATTATCGTGCCACAGTCTCACACACCCCATACACTCTTGATAAAAATGCTTCTGTTGGCTTTCCTGAACACCAAATTCTAGACCTTCCAAAAGCATTTCTAAAGCCTTTTATATCTTTCTCCAGGCCTAATTACTGTGCAAACCCTTGTTTCCCTTCGTACTTTTTTTTACGTGAACTGGATGGAAGGGGCAGCTGACCCCTCATCAGGCCATCCCATTAACATTATACATTGACCAACCCCTGGAGTGGATGAACAGCGGGGTTGACTGTGGCCAACTCTGAAACCCGGGATTTGAACTTAAAACTTAACCCTGGGCACCCGTGAATGCATCATTTTTTTGCACATTCTTCAAAGCAATCATAAGAAATTTTCTTTATAGGATTTTTTTTCCCCCGCATCAGACATGTTGATTGCCCTCCTTGACATTGATTTTTCCGGTTCATGCAGATGTTGGGTTAAATGGGGGGTATTTGTTATGTGGCCATCATTTAAATGTTGATGTTTTTCAAAGCAGGCAGTTAAAGGAGTGTTTCATTTTTGATTTGTAGTTTGCTTTTGGGAAAACCCGTAAAAAAGGTGCGCATGTTTAGGGGGAATTTAGTGGACGTTTGTGAGGATGTTCATGGATTCCATCCTTTCCTGAAACTGGTGTGGGGAGTGTTTTGGGGGGATGTTGATTTGTAGTTTGCCTTTTAAAAAAATAAACAGGAAGGCATAGTTTAGGGTGAAATTTGGGTGGCTGTTTATAGGGATGCTCTGGTTCCTCCTTCCTGAAACTGGTGTTGGTGAGTGTTTTGGGGCTTTACTTTTTTTTGGCCCTTTTTGGGTTTTTGTATGTGGGATGAGGGGTTTATAGTCTATTTTTCATATTTTTTTTTCTTATATATACTTTTGCTTATTATGGCTGTTTTTTTTTCTCAAAAATGACTTGCAGGTTCTTCAACACATTGGTGGTGATGCCAAAAGAAACATACGTTTTCCGGTTTGCTGCGTAGTGAGGTGGGGGTGGAGATGGGGTGGTGGAAGGGTTAGTATTTATTTTCATTTAAAATCTGAATTTTCCCTCTACTATGATTAACCAGTTCAAAGATAACATGAAAATTACATTACTCAAAAAACTATTGTAGAACTTGTTGAGCTAAAATTTTTTGATAAATGTTCATGTGTATTGCATGCAGGTAAGGTTAAAATTATATATTTTTTTTTTTTTTTTATTAATTTTTCGTGTCCCCGCGTTTTTCGAGGGGGCGCAAGGAAACAGACGAAAGAAATCCCCAACCCCCCCCCCTTACACGGGTATTCATAGTCCCACACCAAATATACATACCTACAAAAGTTTTCCGGGGTTTCCCCCAGCGCTTCACATCCCCTTGTTTCAATCCACTGACTAACGTAAACCCCCGGGTATCCCACATCACTAAATTTTTACTCTATTCCTTGCCCCCCTTTAACCCCCGCATGTTCGGGCCCCCGCCCACAAAATTTCTTTTTCACTCCATTTTTCCACCTAAATTTGGTCCCCCTCTTCCCCTTGTTCCCTCCCCCTCCGACCCCAATATCCTTTTGGGTTAAATTCTTTTCCTCCTCCCCTTTCTCCAAGTCCCCAAAACCACTTAAAAACCCCTCTTTGCTCTCTAAACCCCAAAATTTTTTTTTTTTTCCCCCAAACTTCTTCTTACCCTTCCCTTACTCACCGTTAAAAACCCCCTTTTCACACCACCATTGTCTCAACATTCTTTTCCCAGAAACTTTCCCCAACCCCCTGCGAAAAAATTCTATCCATACCCCAAACCCCTCGAAACCCTTTACAACATTTTTAAAAACCCACTTTTCCTTCAAAATCCCCTTTTTTGTTTTTCAGAGATAATGTTCTCGACTTCCACACATTCTTAAAGGGCCCCCCGGGAATTTTTCGCCCTCTCCCCCACCCTATTTTATTTATATTTTTTTTTATTTTTTATTATATTTTTCTTTGTCGCTGTTCCCGGGGTTTGCGAGGTAGCGCAAGGAAACAGAGAAAAAAAGGGCCCCAAACCCCCCCATCCCACATGTTAAAATACGTCCACACACGAAAAAATTTTTACTTTACCTACACAGTTTTTCCTGGTTTACCCCAAAAGCTTCACATCCCTGTTCAATCCACGGGCAGCACGTAAACCCCCCGGTATACCATCTGTCCAATTCCCCTCTTTTCCTTGCCCCCTTTAAACCCTTCCCATGTTGGGGCCCCGATACAAAAAATCTTTTTCACTCCTTTTTCCCACCCCCAAATTTTTGGTTCCCCCTCTTCTCCTTTTCCCTCCACCCGACACATATACCCTTTGGTAAATCCCCTTTAAATCTTTCCTCTCCATGTCCCCAAAACCACTTAAAAACCACCCTCTTCTTTCTTCCCCCAACCACACTTTTTTATTTTTTCCCCAATCTCTCTTACCCTTACGTTTTCTCACTGATCAAACCCCTCCCCACCACACATTGTCCTCAAAATCTCAAATTTTCCCCCCCCAAACCTTCCCCCTGCGAAAAACTCTATCCCTGGCCCCCGCCCCCGCAACCTTTCAAAAATTGTTGGAAAAACCCCTAACCTTCAAACTTTTCCCCTTTTTTCTTTCCGAGATAATGTTCTCGACTTCCACACATTTTCAAGGCCCCCCGGTTTTTTACCCCCTCCCCAGTATGATCCCCTTCCGCTTCCCCTGGGTTCCCTCCGCTGCCAGATCCCCTCCCAGATATCTAAAACCCCTTTTTAAATTCTCCCGTTTTTCTCCATTCAAATCACCTCCCCAAATTGGGCTTGACCCTCAACCCCCCTGTACCCAATAAAATTGCTCTTATTCCATTTACTCTTAACTTTCTTCTTTCCCCCCACTTTTTCCAAAATCAGTCCCAGCTTTTGCGTTTTTTCCCCATGAATCAGCCACCAGCGCTGTATCATCAGCGGGAAAAACCCAATGGGGGCTCACTTCCCCCCAAACTCTCTCCCTCCCCAACAGACTTTATACTTGCCCCTCTTTCCAAAAACTCTTGATTTTTCCCCCTAACAAAAACCCCTTCCCTAAAAAAATTATAGAAGAAAAATCATGAGAGGGGGAAGTGTTTTGGGAGCAGGTATTTTAGATTTTTTTTGTTAGTGGTTTTTTTATGCCGAGACCGGGTTATAGTGAGGGGGGATTTTGGGGGTGCAAAAGGGGAGTAATTGTGGCGTTGAGGGAAAAAAATTGGTATACATGGGGTGTTCATGTTGGGAAATGGGGGTGGTGAAAAGCTTGTTTGTTTTTTGTGCTGAAAAAGGACTGATGGATTAGGAATACATAGGTTTAAAAGCGAGATATACCATAAGTGTACTTATGTAAGTAGGAGAGATGGCCCCGAGAGCGTTATTGGATTACGTGTTAATTGACAGGCGTGCGAAAAGATGAGACTTTTGGACGTTAATGTGCTGAGAGGTGCAACTGTAGGGATGTCTGATCATTATCTTGTGGAGGCTTAAAGGGGAAGTTTTTTATGGGTTTTCAGGGAAAAAAAAGAGTGAATGTTGGGGTTGGGAAAAGGGTGGTGATGGTTTTTTGAAGGTTTGTTGAATGTTTTTGATGATAGGTGGCAGATTTGGGGGTTTTTTTGGGTCGAGGTGGTGGGGCAAAGGGGAGGGGGTTTGGGGAAAAAAATTGATTTGGAAAAACAGAGAAGAGGTTTAGAAAAAGCTTTGGGGAAGATGAAAGCCGGCAAGGCAGCGGTTTGGTTTGGTTTTTGTGGGGGAAAATTTATTAAAAAAAGGGGGGACGGGTATTTTTTGACGGGTTTGGTAAGGTTATTTAATGTAAAATACTAAAGGGTTTTGAGGTGCCTGAGGATTGGCGGAAGGGTTTTTTTGAATAGTGCCTTTGTACAAAGGCAAAGGGGAAAGGTGGTGTTCAAATTAAAAGGGGGTTATAAGTTTGTTAAAGTATTCCTGGTAAATTATATGGGGGGGGAAATTGTTGAGGGTTTTGGGCATGACAGGCATCAGAGGGGGGAAAGGGAGAGTGTGGTTTCAGAAGGGGGTTGGGGGATGTGTGGATCGGTGTTTGCTTTGAAGAATGTATGTGAAAAATATATTTAAAGAAAAGCAAATGGTTTTGGGATGTAGCATTTTTTGGTTTGGGAAGAAGGCATAGGATAGGTTGTTGAAATGCTGTGTGGAAGGTATTAAGAATATAGGGTGGGGGGGGGGCAATTTTTTAGAAGCAGTAAAAAGGGTTTTTATTGAGGTTTTGTAAGGCATGTGTACGTGTGGGAAGAAGGAAAGTGTTTGGGTTCCCCAGTGAATTTTGGTTTGCGGGCCGGGGGTTGGGGATGTTTTCCATGGTTTTTTTAATTTGTTTAGGGAAATGGGTTTTTTGGGGGGAGGTGAATGCAAGAGTTTTGGAAAAGAGGGGAAAGTATGAAGTCTTTTGTGGAGAGAGAGTTTGGGGAAGTGGGTCAGTTTTTGTTCGTGTTGATACAGGCGGGTTTGGTGTTTTAATGTTGGGAAACGGGCAGAAGCTGGGGGACTGAGTTTGGTAAATTTTTGTTGTAAAAGAAGAAAGTTAAGAGAAAAAATGGGGAAAAAAAGAGCAAGGTTTTTTGGTTCCGTGGGTTGGGGGTAAATTTCAATTGGGAGGAAAGTTTTAAAATGGAGAAAAACTGGAGGGAAAAGGGTTTTTTTTGATATCTGGGAGGGGAAATTTTGGTAGTGGGAGGGAAAATGGAAAGGGAAGGGGAATCATAGGGGGGGGAAGGGGGTAAAAAAATCCTGGGACCCTTGAAAAAAGTAGGGAATCAAGAACATTATTCGGAAAGCAAAAATGGGTATTTTTGAAGGAATAGTTGTTCCAAAAAAGTTGTATGGTTGTAAGGCGTGAGCTATGGATAGAGTTTGTGGGCAGGAAGGGGGATGTGTGGAAATGAGATGTTTGGGCAAGTGTGGTGGAGGGGGTTTGTTTGAGTTTGTTAAAGTAAGGGTAAGAGGATTTTTGGGAAATAAAAAGAGCGTGGTTGAGGGGAGCAGAAAGATGTTTTGAAAAGGTTTGGGCCCCAAAAAAAGAGAATGAGTGGGGAAAGATTGACCAAGAGGATATATGTGTCGGAGGTGGAGGGAACGAGGAGAAGTGGGAGACCAAATTGGAGGTGGAAAGATGGAGTGAAAAAGATTTGGAGTGATCGGGGCCTGAACATGCAGGAGGGTGAAAGGAGGGCAAGGAATAGAGTGAATTGGATCGATGTGGTATACGATGTGTGAACGAATGGGGCCTTTGTTGTCTTTTCCTAGCGCTACCTCGCACACATGAGGGGGGAGGGGGATGTTATTCCATGTGTGGTGAGGTGGCGATGGGAATGAATAAAGGCAGACAGTGTGAATTGTGTGCATGTGTATATATGTATGTGTCTGTGTGTGTATATATATGTGTACATTGAGATGTATGGGTATGTATATTTATGTGTGTGGACGTGTATGTATATACATGTGTATGGGGGTGGGTTGGGCCATTTCTTTCGTCTGTTTCCTTGCACTACCTCGCAAACGCGGGAGACAGCGACAAAGTAAAATAATAATAAAAAATAGATATATAATGTATGTGTGTGTGTGTATGGGCGTTTATGTGTATATGAGTGGATGGGCCATTCTTCATCTTTCCTGGCGCTACCTCACTGTCACAGGGAACAGCGATTAAGAATCATAAGTAAATAATTAAGATTTATGCATTATTGTAGAACTAAGTGCATTATGTGCAGGGAGAACATTGTATGTGAAACAAGGAAAACTGGCATTAAGATGATGCTCTCCAGGTATGCTACTTTTCGTGATGCCCAGCATCCTGGCATGCCTGGACTGATGTCCGGATCAGTGATATTGAAGTATGACATTTGTTCAATAGGAGCTACCATTTTAAGATAATTCTTTGTCATCTGAGACTTCTTCACACTGCATTGACCCCAGGTCATTTACTGAAGATGTTACCATGGAGTATTTATAAACAGAATGCCACACATTCCTCAGTACTCCTGGAACCTTTGTCGCCTTTCCCACTTTGTAACTCTTCATAGCACACATCGTTTCATTTCTATGTCCGCTCCCAAGTTTCTTGGGCACTTTCCGTCTTCAAAGTTTTCTCCACTTAAGAATTCTGCCCAACTAAATCCTCTTTACACTGCTAAAGCAGATAACCTTGCTTTACTCATGTTTACTCTTAACTTTCTCCTTTCATGCACACTCCCAAACTTAGAAACTACTTTCTGCCATTTGCCACTCTAATCTGCCTCCAGTGCTGTGTAATCAGGAAGTAAATGATTCATCTTCCAGGCCCCCTCATCCCCCAGTAAATTTCATGTCTACCCCTTTCTTCAGACCCTTTCATTTATCTCCCTTAGCATGCCATCCATAAAAGATTAAACAGCCATGTTAATGTCATTCATCCGTGCCACAGTCTCACACACGCCATACACTCTTGATAAAAACTGCTTCTGATGGCATTCTCTGAACACCATATATTCATAGCACCTTCCACAAAGCATCTCTCTCAAGCCATTTATATGCTTTCTCCAGGTCCATAATTATCTGTGCAAATCCTTGTTTCCCTTCGTACTTTTTTTTACGTGAACTGAGATGGAATGGGCAGCTGAGGCCCTCATCAAGGCCATCCCATTAACATTATACATTGACCAACCCCTAGGAGTGGATGAACAGCTGGGTTGACTGTGGACCAACTGCTGCAACCAGGATTTGAACTTAAGCACTTAACCCTGGGCGACCTGTGAATGCATCATTTCTCGCACATTCTTCAAAGCAATCATAAGAATTATACTTTTATAGGATTTTTTTTCCCAGCATCAGACATGTTGATTGCCCTCCTTGACATTGATTCATCCAGGTTCATGCAGACTGTTGGGGCTGTAGTGGGAGTATTTGTTATGTTGGCCAGTCATTAAGTGTTGATGTTTGCAAAGCAGGCAGTTAAAGTGAGTGTTTCATTTGTGATTTGTAGTTTGCTTTTGGAAAACCAGTAAACAGGTGCAGCATAGTTTAGGGTGAATTGAGTGGACTGTTTGTAGAGGATGTTCATGGATTCCATCTCTTTCCTGAAACTGGTGCTGGTGAGTGTTTTGGGGGCATGTGTGATTTGTAGTTTGCCTTTGAAAAACCAGTAAACAGGAGAGGCATAGTTTAGGGTGAATTGGGTGGACTGTTTATAGAGGATGCTCATGGATTCCATCTCTTTCCTGAAACTGGTGTTGGTGAGTGTTTTGGGGGCATTTACTTTATTTATGGCCTTTGTGTTTATGTATGTGGCATGAGGGTTGATAGTCATATTTATCATATTTGTTCTTATATATATACTTTTGCTTATATATGGCATGTTTTATTCTCAAAAATGTACATTGCAGGTTCTTCATACACATTGGATGGACTGATGCCACAAGAAACATACGTTTTCCGGTTTGCTGCTCGTAGTGAGGCTGGGGATGGAGAGTGGGGTGGTGAGAAGGTTAGTATTGATTATCATTTAATATCTGAATTTTCCATCTACTATGATTAACCAGTTCAATAGATAACATGAAATTACATTACTCAAAGAACTATTGTAGAACATAGTTGAGCTAATATTTAATGATAAATGTTCATGTGTATTGCATGCAGTGTAAGGTATACATTATATATTATTTTTATTTTTTTTTATTATACTTTGTCGCTGTCTCCCGCGTTTGCGAGGTAGCGCAAGGAAACAGACGAAAGAAATGGCCCAACCCCCCCCATACACATGTATATACATACGTCCACACACGCAAATATACATACCTACACAGCTTTCCATGGTTTACCCCAGACGCTTCACATGCCTTGATTCAATCCACTGACAGCACGTCAACCCCGGTATACCACATCACTCCAATTCACTCTATTCCTTGCCCTCCTTTCACCCTCCTGCATGTTCAGGCCCCGATCACACAAAATCTTTTTCACTCCATCTTTCCACCTCCAATTTGGTCTCCCTCTTCTCCTTGTTCCCTCCACCTCCGACACATATATCCTCTTGGTCAATCTTTCCTCACTCATCCTCTCCAAGTGCCCAAACCACTTCAAAACACCCTCTTCTGCTCTCTCAACCACACTTTTTTTATTTCCACACATCTCTCTTACCCTTACGTTACTCACTCGATCAAACCACCTCACACCACACATTGTCGTCAAACATCTCATTTCCAGCACATCCATCCTCCTGCGCACAACTCTATCCATAGCCCACGCCTCGCAACCATACAACATTGTTGGAACCACTATTCCTTCAAACATACCCATTTTTGCTTTCCGAGATAATGTTCTCGACTTCCACACATTCTTCAAGGCCCCCAGAATTTTCGCCCTCTCCCCCACCCTATATATATATATATATTTTATTTTTTATTATATTATACTTTGTCGCTGTCTCCCGCGTTTGCGAGGTAGCGCAAGGAAACAGACGAAAGAAATGGCCCAACCCCCCCCATACACATGTATATACATACGTCCACACACGCAAATATACATACCTACACAGCTTTCCATGGTTTACCCCAGACGCTTCACATGCCCTGCTTCAATCCACTGACAGCACGTCAACCCCGGTATACCACATCGCTCCAATTCACTCTATTCCTTGCCCTCCTTTCACCCTCCTGCATGCTCAGGCCCCGATCACACAAAATCTTTTTCACTCCATCTTTCCACCTCCAATTTGGTCTCCCTCTTCTCCTTGTTCCCTCCACCTCCGACACATATATCCTCTTGGTCAATCTTTCCTCACTCATCCTCTCCATGTGCCCAAACCACTTCAAAACACCCTCTTCTGCTCTCTCAACCACACTCTTTTTATTTCCACACATCTCTCTTACCCTTACGTTACTCACTCGATCAAACCACCTCACACCACACATTGTCCTCAAACATCTCATTTCCAGCACATCCATCCTCCTGCGCACAACTCTATCCATAGCCCACGCCTCGCAACCATACAACATTGTTGGAACCACTATTCCTTCAAACATACCCATTTTTGCTTTCCGAGATAATGTTCTCGACTTCCACACATTCTTCAAGGCCCCCAGGATTTTCACCCCCTCCCCCACCGTATGATCCACTTCCGCTTCCATGGTTCCATCCGCTGCCAGATCCACTCCCAGATATCTAAAACACTTCACTTCCTCCAGTTTTTCTCCATTCAAACTCACCTCCCAATTGACTTGACCCTCAACCCCACTGTACCTAATAACCTTGCTCTTATTCACATTTACTCTTAACTTTCTTCTTCCACACACTTTTCCAAACTCAGTCACCAGCTTCTGCAGTTTCTCACATGAATCAGCCACCAGCGCTGTATCATCAGCGAACAACAACTGACTCACTTCCCAAGCTCTCTCATCCCCAACAGACTTTATACTTGCCCCTCTTTCCAAAACTCTTGCATTTACCTCCCTAACAACCCCATCCATAGACAAATTATAGAAGAAAGATCATGAGAGGCAAGTGTTTTGGGAGCAGCTGAATGAGTGTGTTAGTGGTTTTGATGCACGAGACCGGGTTATAGTGATGGGTGATTTGAATGCAAAGGTGAGTAATGTGGCAGTTGAGGGAATAATTGGTATACATGGGGTGTTCAGTGTTGTAAATGGAAATGGTGAAGAGCTTGTAGATTTATGTGCTGAAAAAGGACTGATGATTAGGAATACCTGGTTTAAAAAGCGAGATATACATAAGTGTACTTATGTAAGTAGGAGAGATGGCCAGAGAGCGTTATTGGATTACGTGTTAATTGACAGGCGTGCGAAAGAGAGACTTTTGGATGTTAATGTGCTGAGAGGTGCAACTGTAGGGATGTCTGATCATTATCTTGTGGAGGCTAAGGTGAAGATTTGTATGTGTTTTCAGAAAAGAAGAGTGAATGTTGGGGTGAAGAGGGTGGTGAGAGTAAGTGAGCTTGGGAAGGAGACCTGTGTGAGGAAGTACCAGGAGAGACTGAGTACAGAATGGAAAAAGGTGAGAACAATGGAAGTAAGGGGAGTGGGGGAGGAATGGGATGTATTTAGGGAATCAGTGATGGATTGCACAAAAGATGCTTGTGGCATGAGAAGAGTGGGAGGTGGGTTGATTAGAAAGGGTAGTGAGTGGTGGGATGAAGAAGTAAGAGTATTAGTGAAAGAGAAGAGAGAGGCATTTGCACGATTTTTGCAGGGAAAAAATGCAATTGAGTGGGAGATGTATAAAAGAAAGAGACAGGAGGTCAAGAGAAAGGTGCAAGAGGTGAAAAAAAGGGCAAATGAGAGTTGGGGTGAGAGAGTATCATTAAATTTTAGGGAGAACAAAAGGATGTTCTGGAAGGAGGTAAATAAAGTGCGTAAGACAAGGGAGCAAATGGGAACTTCAGTGAAGGGCGCAAATGGGGAGGTGATAACAAGTAGTGGTGATGTGAGAAGGAGATGGAGTGAGTATTTTGAAGGTTTGTTGAATGTGTTTAATGATAGAGTGGCAGATATAGGGTGTTTTGGTCGAGGTGGTGTGCAAAGTGAGAGGGTTAGGGAAAATGATTTGGTAAACAGAGAAGAGGTAGTGAAAGCTTTGCGGAAGATGAAAGCCGGCAAGGCAGCAGGTTTGGATGGTATTGCAGTGGAATTTATTAAAAAAGGGGGTGACTGTATTGTTGACTGGTTGGTAAGGTTATTTAATGTATGTATGACTCATGGTGAGGTGCCTGAGGATTGGCGGAATGCGTGCATAGTGCCATTGTACAGAGGCAAAGGGGATAAGAGTGAGTGCTCAAATTACAGAGGTATAAGTTTGTTGAGTATTCCTGGTAAATTATATGGGAGGGTATTGATTGAGAGGGTGAAGGCATGTACAGAGCATCAGATTAGGGAAGAGCAGTGTGGTTTCAGAAGTGGTAGAGGATGTGTGGATCAGGTGTTTGCTTTGAAGAATGTATGTGAGAAATACTTAGAAAAGCAAATAGATTTGTATGTAGCATTTATGGATCTGGAGAAGGCATATGATAGAGTTGATAGAGATGCTCTGTGGAAGGTATTAAGAATATATGGTGTGGGAGGAAAGTTGTTAGAAGCAGTGAAAAGTTTTTATCGAGGATGTAAGGTATGTGTACGTGTAGGAAGAGAGGAAAGTGATTGGTTCTCAGTGAATGTAGGTTTGCGGCAGGGGTGTGTGATGTCTCCATGGTTGTTTAATTTGTTTATGGATGGGGTTGTTAGGGAGGTAAATGCAAGAGTTTTGGAAAGAGGGGCAAGTATGAAGTCTGTTGGGGATGAGAGAGCTTGGGAAGTGAGTCAGTTGTTGTTCGCTGATGATACAGCGCTGGTGGCTGATTCATGTGAGAAACTGCAGAAGCTGGTGACTGAGTTTGGTAAAGTGTGTGGAAGAAGAAAGTTAAGAGTAAATGTGAATAAGAGCAAGGTTATTAGGTACAGTAGGGTTGAGGGTCAAGTCAATTGGGAGGTGAGTTTGAATGGAGAAAAACTGGAGGAAGTGAAGTGTTTTAGATATCTGGGAGTGGATCTGGCAGCGGATGGAACCATGGAAGCGGAAGTGGATCATAGGGTGGGGGAGGGGGCAAAAATTCTGGGGGCCTTGAAGAATGTGTGGAAGTCGAGAACATTATCTCGGAAAGCAAAAATGGGTATGTTTGAAGGAATAGTGGTTCCAACAATGTTGTATGGTTGCGAGGCGTGGGCTATGGATAGAGTTGTGCGCAGGAGGATGGATGTGCTGGAAATGAGATGTTTGAGGACAATGTGTGGTGTGAGGTGGTTTGATCGAGTGAGTAACGTAAGGGTAAGAGAGATGTGTGGAAATAAAAAGAGCGTGGTTGAGAGAGCAGAAGAGGGTGTTTTGAAGTGGTTTGGGCACATGGAGAGAATGAGTGAGGAAAGATTGACCAAGAGGATATATGTGTCGGAGGTGGAGGGAACGAGGAGAAGAGGGAGACCAAATTGGAGGTGGAAAGATGGAGTGAAAAAGATTTTGTGTGATCGGGGCCTGAACATGCAGGAGGGTGAAAGGAGGGCAAGGAATAGAGTGAATTGGAGCGATGTGGTATACTGGGGTTGACGTGCTGTCAGTGGATTGAATCAAGGCATGTGAAGCGTCTGGGGTAAACCATGGAAAGCTGTGTAGGTATGTATATTTGCGTGTGTGGACGTGTGTATGTACATGTGTATGAGGGGGGGTTGGGCCATGTATATATATAATGTATATAATGTATATAGCTGTCATGTAATAATGCACCGAAACCACAGCTCCCTTTCCACATCCAGGCCCCACAGACTTTCCATGGTTTACCCCAGACGCTTCACATGCCCTGATTCAATCCATTGACAGCACGTCGACCCCGGTATACCACATCGTTCCAATTCACTCTATTCCTTGCACGCCTTTCACCATCCTGCATGTTCAGGCTCCAATCACTCAAAATCTTTTTCACTCCATCTTTCCACCTCCAATTTGGTCCCCCACTTCTCCTCATTCCCTCCACCTCTGATGCATATATCCTCTTGGTCAATCTTTCCTCACTCATTCTCTCCATGTGACCAAACCATTTCAAAACACCCTCTTCTGCTCTCTCAACCACAGTCTTTTCATTACCACACATCTCTCTTACCCTTACATTACTTACTCGATCAAACCACCTCACACCACATATTGTCCTCAAACATCTCATTTCCAGCACATCCACCCTTCTCCGCACAACTCTATCTATAACCCACGCCTCGCAACCATATAACATTGTTGGAACCACTATTCCTTCAAACATACCCATTTTTGCTTTCCGAGATAATGTTCTCGACTTCCACACATTCTTAAACACTCCCAGAATCTCTCTCTCTCTCTCTCTCTCTCTCTCTCTCTCTCTCTCTCTCTCTCTCTCTCTCTCTCTCTCTCTCTCATTATTTGTATATGTTGAAAAAATGCCTCTAAGATTATACCTCACATGTCTTATGATTTTTTTCTACTGTCTAGAGTGAAGAAATGCCAAGGCGGGCAGCACCAGAGGAGCCTCTGATCTTTAATGTTGATAAAGGTGTAACAGAAATACCATACCCAAACCAGTATATGTTGCAGTGGCAAGTGCCTCTTGACAATGGAGAAAAAATTAACTTCTTCCAGATTGTGTATTACCAGGTAATGTTTGGATTTACTTAAAGTGTTAATGAAAGATATTTATTGAATTTTTTCAACAACATTGTCAACTGCTTTATGGAGACCTTTTAATGAGAGTAAGACTTGTTTCATTGATACTTTCCCCCTGGACAAACATAATTAATGTTTCCACTTTTGTTTTACTTAAAACACTTGTTAATATGTTATTATCAAAAGGTAGTTTACATGCATGCATGCATATATACCTGCAAAAAATTAGATAGTACATAAACAGAAAGTTGGTTTAAGAAATCTGAATGTTGATATATTTGTTTTCTTAAAAGTATTTGCTGACAGTAGGCTTATTTCACCACTTATGACTTTGATGTCTACATCTTATTCCGTCTCTCTTTTGTTAAAGGTACATAATGTATCAGGAAAATGGGAGAGCGCTGGAACCAAGACAACAAGGGAGGTAGAGTACCCAGGGCCAACCACACACACCATAGAATCTCTACGCAGTAATGCTTATTACAGGATTGAACTACGTGCCCATAATGATATAGGCTTCTCTACTCCATCTGAGGCAGTTATCAAGACTCCTAATGGTATGTGTACAATCTTCATGTTATCAATGAGCAGAATCCTATTAATTATTAGATAAAATTTTCTAATTATTAACCATTATAAATGTTTTGTGTAGATTACTAGATTCTTTTTAAACCGAGAGCTTAATGTACCTTATAATCTTAGTCAGTGTGTACAAAAAAGTGTTTATGGTCTGATAACTGATACCTTTGATCAATAACTGCTAAAGAAAAATTAGTTTCTTTGGCACTTTTTATTATAGATCTCATTTTGTGAGGCACTTTAGGTGAATATGACACTGATATAGTTGTTTATTAAAAAGCATTTGGAGGACATTTTGATTAATTACTTTTGCTTATATAGGAAGCAGACAATACAGTTTTGGTATATTGAAAGAATAGTTTATGTATAGCCTTACACATGATAGCTAGAGAATGGATGTAAGTGAATGCAGCCTCTCTTTGTCTATTCCTGGTGCTACCTCACAGATGCGGGAAAACAGCAGTCAAGTACAAAATAATATGCACATTTATGTAAATAGGCAAAATTAGGTATATTTGAAGGTATAGTAGTACCAAAATGTTACAGATAAGGATGGTTGTGTTGGAAATGGAATGTTTAAGGATGGTATGAGGTGTGAGGTGGTTTGCTCAGGTTAGTACGTAATAAAAGGGTGAAAGAGGTTTGGTAATGTAAAGTATGTTTTTAGAGAGCAGAAGAAGGTATGCCGAAATGGTTTGGATATATGGAGAGAATGAGTGAGGAGAGGTTGACATAGAGGACAGATGTGTCAGAAATTGAGAAAGCATGGAGAATGGGGAACCAGATCGGAGATGGAAAGATTGAGTGAAAAAGATTTTGAGTGATCAGGACCAGAACATGCAGGAGGATAAAAATACGTGCATGGGATAGAGTAAATTGGAATGATATGGTATACAGAAGTTGACATACTGTCACTGGGCTGAACCAGGGAATGTGAAGCAGCTGGGGTAATCCATAGAAAGTTCTGTGGGGCCTGGTTGTGGATAGGGAGCTGTAGTTTCAGTGTTTTACATGTGAGAGCTAGATGATGAATATAAACAAATGTGGCCTTTCTTGTCTATTCCTGGCACTACCTAGCCAATGCAGGAAAGTACAATCAATTATGAAAATATATGAACAGTAAAACCTGCAACTGATAAAAATCTTTTTTATTCACTCACTTTAATTTCAAAGCAAACTTCCTCCATCATTCAAACTGTAGAACAAAACCATTCATGGCATAAAAACTTGCTTCTGTTCATGATATTACTTAAACCTGACAAACAACAAAAGTTATTAGTAAACTTATAAACATAATGAAATACACTGCTAGAACAAAGTAATCCACACTTAAACCTCACATAAAAACCAGACAGTGTTTGGTCTTTACAGGAAGTGCACAGAACTTCAGGTAGGGGAGGAACAATATGGTGTCAGAAGTGATATGGGATGTGCGCTTTAGGAGTTTGCTTGAATAGTTTGTTGGAGAAATACTTATATAAACAGAAGAATTTGTATTTGGCATATATGGATCTGAAGGAAGCATATGATGGGGTTGATTGAGAAGCTTTGTAGAGGATTTGAAGAAAGCATATGATGGGGTTGATTGAGATGCTTTGTAGATGGTTTATGAGTATATGATGTGGGAAGAGGCTTATTAGAAGCAGCGAGGTGTTTTCCCAAGAAAAGGCATGTGTGTGATTAGTTAAGAGGGAAAGATGAGTAGATCAATTGAAGGTGGGTCTGCAGCATGGTTGTGTGGTGTTACCATTGTTGTTTAATCTGTTTATGGATGGGCTGGTGAGGGTGAAGGAAATGAGTGCTAGGGTTTTGTGGGAGAGGGGCAGGTGTGCAGTCTGTCATGGGTAGGGAACTTGGGAGGTGAGTCAGTTACTATTTGCTGAAGGCAGATTTGAATGAAAAACTCTTGAAGTTTTTTTCTGAGTTTAGCAGGGTATTTAAAAGGAGAAAGCTCTGAGTAATTTTGATTAAAAGTAAGGCTATTCAGTTTAGCATTGCAAAGATACAGGTAAGTTGGGGTGAGAACTTGAATGGAGAAAACTTAAAAGTAAAATATTTCAGATAATGCAAAGTTAACAGCAGCTAATAAAACCATGGTAGCTAAGATGAATCATATGGTGGATAAGGAGGGGTTTAGGTCTTGGGCACATTGAGGATTGAGTGAAAAGAGAGGTCACTGTTTGCAAGGGCAAAGATGTCATGTTTGTTATATGGACACAAGGCATGAGATTGAGGTGAGATTGTACCAAAGAGAGCAGAATATGTTGGAAGTGAAATGTTTGCAAAGAGAATGTGGTATGAGAAAGACTGATTATGTAAGAAGGATAGGGTAAGAGAGAGATGTAGTAAGAAGAGTTTGGTTGAGAGAGCTGAAAAAGATGTGCTGGAATGTTTTAGACTTATGGAGAGAATGAGGAAGTAGAGGTTGACAAAGAGGGTATATATGTCAGAAGTGGAAGGGACAAGAAGAAAGGGGAGACAAAATTGGAGATGGAAGGATGGAGTGGAAAAAATTTTGAGGACTCGCGGAATGAACATGCAGGAAAGTTTAAAGCATGCATGGAATAGAGTGAATTAGAGTGGTATGGTATACAAGTTGGTGTGATATGTTGTCAGTGGATTGATCCAGGGCATGTGAAGTGTTCAGATTAAAAGGGAAAAGTCTGTGAGGTCTGGTTGTTGATAGATGGCTATGGTTTCAGTACAATACACATGACAGCTACAATTGGAGCAAAATGCAGCAAACCAGCTAGAGTAGATGGGGTTGCAGGTAAACTTATTAGGAAAGGGGATTATTATATTGTTGATTGTTTAGTTAGGATTTTTATTGTATATTTGGCTTATGGTGAGATGCCTGAGGATTGGATGAAGGCATGTACAGTGATTACATTCCCGATACAGCCTCCATCACCCAAACCAACTTCTCTCTTTGCTCTGTAAAACCCAATAACCTAACTTTTATTTATATGTACTCTCAACTTTCTCCTTCAACACACACTGGCCAGACTCAGACACCAACGCCTGCAGTTTTCCACTCAAATTTGCTACCAGTACTAACAACAATTGATGCACTTCCCATGCCCCTTCACCCTGAACGGACTGCATACTTGCCCCTCTCTCCAGGCCCTTGTTTTTACCTCCCTTACACCCTATCCATAAATTAAGTTACCATGGTGGCATCAGACACCTCTGCCACAGACCAACCTTCAGCTTAGAATCTTGCTAGAATTTTAGCACTGTTTCTAGTAGCTCTCCTCCCTCACCATATATCTACAAGACCTTCCATAAGGGATATCTATGAACCTTATCATATGCTTTCTCCAGATCCATAAATGTCACGTGCAAATCCTCTTTGTTTCTCTGAGTCATAAGTCTTTGTATACAGTCCTTTGGCTGACATTACTATCATTTAACATTCCTGACCTTTCTGGAGTGCTGTTGGGGGTGGGCTGTCCTTTTCGTTTCTTTAATGTCGTCCATCTTTTACCGTCTGACTGCTTTTTCTCTCTCATTCTTGGATGTATCATGCTTGATGAATACTCCACTAGTCAACCTTTTTTAGGTTTCTATGCCTGCCAAAGTACTTCTTGATTAAATTACTCCAAATCATACATAACCATAACTGTTCATCCCTTAATATCTTGATTATAATCACAAATTATTCTAAATCAAACATAACCAAAACTGTTCATCCCTTTATATCTTGATCATAACCACAAATTTGTCTAAACTTTATCACAAAAATTGCCATGTTCTCCTTATCTGGTGTTTGTTCTTCATCCAGCTTAAGAGAAGAAAATGATAATCAGAGATGTACTGTCAAATTCCTGGTTAATCTTTATTTAGGTATTACCCACCTTACAGTTAAGTCCATCAGAAAAGCATAGATCCTGTGTGCTCTGTACTCTTGTAAATTTTTCATTGACTTGGCTTTAGCTTTTGCTAATTCTGTCTCTAATAATACATATTGTTCTATCTACAGCTTCACTTAATTCCCTCGGTACCTCAGTTTCAGTGTTCTTAGGTTCCTGTCCCTCTTCATCAATCAACATACTGTGTCTTTTGACCACCCCTTGAAGCTGCTCCTCCCTTCCTACTACTTTTATTAGTTTCTGTACTGTATGTCATGGGCATTTCCTCTAGTTCAACAACCTTTACAACACTTAAGAATACCGCCTTCTGGCCTTTCTTGCCATTTGATCATTTTAATTTCCTCTGGTTATGTTATCAGCCACATCATATGATGGAAATTTGTGTTCATGATCATTAATTCTACTTTTGTTCTGAAAGTTCTCTTATCTTGTGATGCTTTTCATGAATTTTGAATAGATTCTTTACTCTCATTACTGCCATTAGTAATTGTGTTCATTTTTTCCCATCTGTCATATCCAAACTTATTATCTGGTGATGCATGTTTTCTTTTCTCTTGCTTCCTTTTTATATCTAATCACAGCTGCTAGGTTCTAATGCTCTCCCTTATCTGAATCCATATCTGGTTAATGTTAGAATTCAGGAAAAAATGTGTGTAATTATCTGTCCATCCTGTACAGGATGGAACATTCTCTCTCATACACTCTCTTGAATATTATGCAAGCTGTCTGCTTGAATAATGTCTTCAATCATTTTCGTTCATTCATCTGCTGCTCATATACTATGAAAGTACTTTCTCATATCTTTTTGTAACAAGTTTCTTGCTTCAATTCATGTTCTTTCTACTGATTGTTGTATCCCTTCAGTCAAAGAACTGATCACTGTCTGTGTCATCAATCTGTTTTAAAAACTTGAGACTGTGATTAGGTCATCTGTCACACTTGATTCTTCCATCTTTTTTCTTTTGTGTGTATGTGTGTGTTTGTACATGCTATAATGGTTACAGTCCTTAAGATGAGGTGGGGAGGATGGAGGGGCAGCCTATAGGAAATAACCCGTACGATGAACAGAGCTGGTTTGTAGGAATAGTCCTGGGAACACAAGTCCTTGAGATAAGCATGATGGAGAGGCAGTCTTGGGATACAGTCCTTGGGATGAGTGAGGTGGGCCTAAAAGGGTAGTGCCTGGCATACAGTGTCTTAGTTATCCTTGGGATGATTAGCACCTAGAGGCTCCAAAGTTTGGTTACAGGTACTTCAGAATCGGGCTAGGATTTAAGCTATTGCACGTGGGCCTAAAAGACCATTTGAGGCCATCAAAGGCTGCCATTTTTTTCCTAAACAACACTAGGGACTCCTGTTTTTTTCATGTTGAGAACCCATATGATATATGGCAAAAATTCAATCTATGATCATGAGTATTAAGTAGAAAATTATAATCAGAGTAATTGAACTGATATACATGTACTAATACCTTTTTTTCAGTTTTTTATCATAGCCCACTTTTCATTTCCTCTACCATAATTTTCATCTGAATTAAGTTCTGCTGTACTTTAAATTAGTCACAGATGCCTGACACTTGATGTTTCTTTGTAGATAAACTCATTTTGATTTTATATTTTGTACAAGTTGTACATACAGTATATTTGATCAACCTTTTTTCCAATTCATAAGTAAGCAGATTGTGACTTTGATGTTATATACCTTGCATGGCTACCAAGAATTGCTTGCATATATTGTTAGATACTGCTTTGGTATCTTATTAGTGAGTAAATTAATATAGGGAAGACTAGAAACTTGTTTCCAAGGGTATAATAACACGAGTGCTAGCCTTAATGTTTTCATAATGCCATACTGCATACTTAATCTAGTTAGTTCCTTAATGGTCATGATACCCATAATAATGTCATCAGATGTGGCATGGATTGAAATCATTTAAAGCATAAGTATTAATCAAACTGCATAGAATTTTGACTGTTATCTCTACATTGTCATACCTAAACTAGTTAAAAATCCATTGTATTTTTATGTGTTGGTATTCATTGAGCAAAAATGCATTAATGATAGAGCTAGTAAAGTAGTACATATCAAAATGAAGTCAATGAAAGAATTAGAATTTTACTTTGAATCTGATTTGTAGATAATCTAGTTTTATGATATACACCCATTAGTAAGTGGTCTGTTACTTTAGTGTTTTATATTTTCCTTCACTTTAACTACAAATGACCCTTGCTGTTGATCTGGCAGAAAATTTTAAGTAAAACTTTCACCTTGGGAAAAGTAAAATACTTGTTCAAGTAGTTGTTAAAGTTACTTAAAGTATTAGCTCTGTTATGATTTAGCAACTGCAATTATGTGCATGGTCTTTTTTGACCTCAGTATTATAGTTTATTACAAACTGGAAAAGACTTTTTGTTTTAGAATGTATTCAAGATGATAGCAAAGCAGAATCTAACCGTTTATAGATTTTCCAGTATGTGAATTTTTCTTTATCCACTTTATGTGAATGAGTGTTCTCTTTTATAAACTGTATATATCATTGTGTTGATGTAAACTTTCAGTGTTTTGCAGAGTACTGTTTTAAGGGTTTAATAACTGTTTGTGCTTCACTGGGCAGTTTTGATAATGCCTGTTTAGGATCATGTTCAAGAGTGTACACTGGCAAGTGTAATAATTGTGGTATGGTTGATTAGAAGTGAATAGTACTCATGAATAGAGTACTTAGTACATAACATGGGTAGCTTATGGGTTCAGGGTTTTTGCATCAAATTATCTTGCACAGTTGTAAATTTACTTTTATAAAGCATTTTCTGTATCCGTGAGTCGGTATTTTATTCTTATCTTTGCTGTATAGATAAGTGTGGGTGTGTTTTTGATTCAGGTTAATTGTGTGTATTTGTTTAAAAGTGGGAGATGTGTATATGTTGTGTTTGCTGTCAAAAAATTTTTGTTGGTAAGCATTCCCCACTATACCTCCATGTTTTTGTGTGGGGTGTTGTTGCTGAGTGTGGGGTTGTGTGTGTTACAGATCCAACGGCAGAGACAGGTAGCGGGTCGGGGTCATCCGTGCAGTTCAGTAGCGTTGCCCCCTCCACCAGTGCCCCCGCCCACGGTACCTTTCTGCTTACTGTCTGCTGCTGCTGCCTTCTCTCTGCCCTCACCGCCGCCACTACGCATTAGGCTACATCACTACTACTACATGCCCTTAACAATACTCATTATGAATAGAAGTCTTTTTAATTTTGACATCAGAACCAAACTTATAAGAAATGATAGGAATGAGTGATTTTTTGGTGGCAGCACACCCAGTTTTCAATTGGCGTCGGTTTTTCTTTGTTCACATGTAACGGATCTTTTTGTTAAACATGTGTCTAGCAGATCAGGTGATTCTGTGAATATAGTCATCACCTCATACTTAGATAAATTTTTTGTACATCCATACTTGTAGTTAAAGTGATTAGCAAAGATTTTGATGCTATGGATGGAAAAAAACATGATGAATAAAATCAACATGCTCAGGGCAGTAGATGAGCATTGGACATTAAGAAGTAGTAAATAACATTTATTTAGTGTAATTCGGTTTTGAGTTAATGAAAGAAAGCTGAATATTAATGAAAGTGTTCAATAAGTAACAGTGAATTTGATAATTTTATTGACTTTCAATTCCATGGGTGACAGGAATATTAGAATGCGTGGATATGTGATCTTAAACCCCAAAGCTTCAGAGGTACACAGCTGGGGAGTTGTACAGTATAGTTAATATGCCTCATATGGAGGCAGTTATCCAAAGACTTTCCTCTGGTGTACATTTGTGTGAACTGTTTGTGATATAAGTAGTAATTCTTAGATTAGGTTTTAGTGAATGAGGAAGATATCTTTTTTCTTTTTTTGCTTCTGTATTGTGTACAGAGCATGAAAGGACAGCTTTTTTCTATGAGGATGTGCTAAGCACCTAGAACTTGCAGCACACCATTGTTTTGATAGGATTATATATCTGAATATTTCCTCTTTTCTTCATAGTGTCATAACATGGTTATTAAAGTTTTTCATATTGAAATAATTTGTTTACAAAGATCTAATTTATTTGTTACTCCTTAAACTTAGTTTCTAGTGCACATAAAAAAAATCAATGAAAATCTTTGGTTTTTAAGACAAGGGATTAGTTTTTGAAACCTGGAGCATTTTATCAGGTTAACTGATAGTGTAGATGCAAGACTAGTATTTGTGAGATTAGTTTTTATCAGCATGCCAGAAAATGTGCCAAGAAGAAGCAGTTCTGACCTCAAGATGATGATGACCATAAGTATTTTATGGATTCAGGCAGTTCATTTGTCCTTTGATGGGATATTTCTTTTTTGATAATCTCTTTGGATGCTTTGTAAACTCTGCACTGAGATATAAGAATTTACAGAAGTTCTTGTATAATTGATCAAGCAAGTTATCTAATAGTTGTTAATTATACAGATCTTATCCCACTGCCACGAGGAAACCTTACTAAGTTGCACAGTTGCTTATGCACAACATTGCATTGATTTTAAAAGGAAAGAAAGAATTTCTGATGTTATGAACTGCTGTGGCCAATCTGCATTGCTAGTGTTTTTTCCGTTTTCTCCCTCCTTCACTATGACAACAGTTAGGTTAGTTTCACCAGAATAGGTGATATACTGTCTAAAAATAAAGATTTTCACTTTACAGTGAACCTGTTTAGGCAAAAATGGAGTGATTATGTATAATTCTTATATGATAGGACCCCTTTCAAAAGATTCTAGGACTCCTACAGCCCTAAAGCTGCACTATACTCAGTAACAGGGACTAAGTGGACTTCTTTGAAGCAAGAGATTTTCTGATGTGACCATACTCTGTTCCAATAACTGGTGATGACATAAGCATTGACAAAGGTGACTTTTCACTTCATGTTACTTCAGGCAGGTGAAAGTATATATAAAGTATGATATAAAAAAGAGATAATATACATATTTTTTTCATACATATTCGCCTTACCCCACATTAGCGAGGTAGCGTTAAGAACAGAGGAGTGAGCCTTAGAGGGTATATCCTCACTTGGCCCACCTCTCCATTCCTTCTTTTGGAAAATTATAAACGGGATGGGAGAATTTCTATTGCATGCTGAAAAAGGACTGGTGTTTGGGAATAACTGGTTTAAGACCAGTGATATACACTAGTATTGGAAATGATCACAATTTTGCACATGATCAAGATATTCCTATGAGTCCACGGGGAAAGTTGCATGCTGAAAAGGACTGGTGTTTGGGAATAACTAGTTTAAGAACAGTGATATACACTAGTATTGGAAAGGATCACAATTTTGCGTGTGATCAAGATATTCCTATGAGTCCACGGGGAAAATGAAACACGAAAAGTTCCCAAGTGCACTTTCGTGTAATAATCACATCATCATTTGGTAAACATGTGATTGTCCACATGTCCACATGTTTACCAAATGGCGTCCTAGCTTCGTCTCTTCGATGTAAATCAACTGACTGTTATATTCCTCTCTTGTGTCTCCCCTGATGATGTGATTATTACACGAAAGTGCACTTGGGAACTTTTCGTGTTTCATTTTCCCCTTGGACTCATAGGAATACACTAGTATATGTTGATGGGCAGGAAAGATGGTAAGTGGGCATTATTGGTTTACATGTTGATTGATAGGCACGCAAAAGAGAGAGACTTGGATATGAATGTGCTGAGAGGGGCAGCAGTTGGAACGTCTGATCTTTACTTGGTGGAAGCAAGGGTGAAGATGTTAAGAGGTTTTGGAAAAGAGGAAATGATGTGATTTAAGAGAGGATAGAGAAATTAAGTGAGCATGGGAAAGAGATGTGAAGAAGTACAAAGAGAGATTGAGTGTAAAATGGCCAAAGGTGAAAGTAAATAGAGCTAGGGGAATGAGTGAAAAATGGGAGATATTTAGGGAAGCAGCATGGAATGTGTGAAAGAATGGTGTGGCATGCAGAAAGTGGGAGGTGGGCAGGTGAGAAAGGGTAGTGAGTAATAGAATGACAAATTAAAGTGGCTCGTAAAAGAGAAAAAAGTGGTGCATGGGTAGGACTTACAGAGGAGTATTGAGAATGCTTGAGAAACGTACAAGAGGAAGCAGCTGGAAGCCAAGAGAAAGTTTAGGGGCAAAAGATAAGGAAAGGAAGAGTTGGGGTGAACAGGTATTAGCAAACATCAGGGAGAATAAGATGTTTTGTAAGGAGGTGAAGAATGAGAAAAGCAACAGAAGAAATAGAAATGTCAATGAAGAGGTCTAACGAAGAAGTGTTAAAAGGCAGTGATGAGGTGAAGAGGGGATAGAATGAGTATTTTGAAGGATCGTTGACTGTTTGATGAAAGGGTGGCAGATGTAGGCTCTGTCCTCTGTTCAACAGAGTTCCCATTTGTACTCTTGTTTTTGTCCCACTGTTAACCTCCTTCCAAAACATTTTACTCCCCCTGAAATTTATTGGTGCTTTCTCATCCCAACTCTCATTTGGCCTTTCTTCAACCCCTTCCATTTTTTGTTGTGCATCTCCTAATCATCTGCATTCCTTCCCCGCAAGTACTACCTAGTATGTAGTATGTTTATATTATCCCTGGGGATGGGGAGAAAGAGTACTTTCCACGTATTCCCTGTGTGTTGTAAAAGGCTGGAAATCGTCCCTTCCTGTTTTTTAATTTTCCAAAAGAAGGAACAAAGAAGGGGGCCAAGTGAGGATATTCCCTCAAAGGCCCAGTCCTCTGTTCTTAATGCTACCTCGCTAATGTGGGAAATGGCGAATAGTATGAAAAAAAGAAAAAAAAGAAACACATATATCCATATAGGTGTTATTTGGACTTGTCTGCATGAGGTTATATTATAAGTAAAAAGTCACCTTTGGGGAGACTATATTATCATCAGTTGGAAGAGAATGCAGTCCCAGTAAAGAACTTCAAATGAATCCATCTTTTCCTTGCAGCCGAGTGTAGTACAGCTCTAGTGCTGCAGAAGCTCCTTGATAGGGAGTCATGAGGTTATATGATGATATATGAGAATATATTTATATACCACACACACACATACACACATTGTTACTGAATTCTGCTTGTATGTGTTTACAGTTCAAGCAGGAAGTCATCTTTGATAAGGCTGCATCATTGTCAGCAGAAGAAAAAAGTACATTCTCGTAAAGGACCGTATCACTTTTAATGAGACCATCTTGTATAGTATTGATTGCAGCCTTTATACAGAAGTAGCACCATGAAAGGGGTCCTGAGGTTGTGATAATTGATAATAATGATTATGATAATGATGTAAGAGTAATAATGACTACTATTATTTTTATTGCTATTGTTATTATTATTATTTATCATTATTATTATTATTATTAGGCTCCAGAAGGTTTATGCTACAGCAGGAAAATTATTTATTCTTTTGGAGCAAAAAGGTGCTAAACAAGATTATTCCTTTCCCTCCTTTGGCAATGATGCAGGCCCACCAAAGGTGTCTCCTTGCATGTGGTGTAACCACTGGCAAGTGGAATCCAATAATTCCTTAATGATTGTATATATATATATATATATATATATATATATATATATATATATATATATATATATGTATATATATATATATATAGGGAGCGGGGGGGCTGGAAATCCTCCCCTCTCGTTTTTTTTTTCATTTTCCAAAAGAAGGAACAGAGGGGGCCAGGTGAGGATATTCCAAAAAAGGCCCAGTCCTCTGTTCTTAACGCTACCTCGCTAACACGGGAAATGGCGAATAGTTTAAAAGAAGAAATGATATATATATATATATATATATATATATATATATATATATATATAACGTGTGTGTGTGTGTACTTTGTGCTTGCGACATGAACACACTCCATTGAAAGCCACTAAATTCATGAAAATACATTCTCACACATATAGGAGTACATGAAATTCGTTAATTCTTCTGTAGTTGTTTTATTACATCACTGATGTTGAGTCAAGGCTTTTAAACCAATGTGTCGAGTGTTATGTAGTGTCTAAGCCTAACAGGAGCTCGGAAAACTGACTTATAGGTATGAATTTGATGAAATATTTTGATACAGTCTTGAGATCTCAAATATGTTGGTGGTGATGATGAAAAGCTAAATATTTCTCTGTTAAAAGATTTGAATGATAATTATGGTACTCTCAATCATAGCTTGTCACTGTATAAAGTTCAGCTCATTGTTAGTAATAATCATTAGGAATTTTAAGAAGTTTTCAATAGTTCTTTGTGTGGTGTAGTGGCGGCGTGAAAGAAAAACTCAAAAGGGCTACTCTTTCTTCATTATGCATTGTTGTGTTTGCTGAAGCTCAATCACTGTTTTTCTCCACACTTTTTCTCCTCCACTTAATATTTAACAATCTCATACTACTACGCGGAGGATTTGAGGTAGGAGTCCAGCCTCATTCTTCTCATATTATACCCTTCACCTTCTGTGGAATGGTGGCGCCGGAGGAGGAACCTGAAGCAGTGAGGGAACATTTGAATGATTGCGCTTGAAACATTTTGGTCCTCTGGTTTACCATCCACTCTGTGCTTGCTGTCTTTCTTGTGGTTATTTTACTTATAAGTTAACAGGCCTACACCTTGGAGTGTTTCCGTTTGGAACTTAATTGATTTAATACAAAAGTGGATCTTGTAATATTCTGAAAAGATCTTTTACTGAGACTTTGTTAGACATGTGATAAATATAGTAAAGAATTTAAGTTCTCATTTTAACAGAAACTGATTTAGTGGATGTGTTTTAACTAACTGAAATATTTATTTTCATTCCTTGATTTAATTATGTCCTTCAGTATTGAACAGTTGCTGTCATTGGTTTTCATGAATTAATTTGAAATATAGAAAATTTTAATTAAGATAATAAACTACTGAAAGCTTTGAGAACCACTTTTGTGTGAATGCTAAATTTTAGAATCCAGAAGAGGAATTCAAGACAAAAAATTTTTTCCGGCAAACTGTTTTGTTTGACCATGATAACAATATGTAACTTAAATGATACACAAGATCACAGTAAAGCATGAGTCATGGGCAGTGCTAAATATTTAATATGGGAAGTGCAGTATTTGAACATCCCAGGCTCAAAATTTAATTGATCCTAAATAAAGAATGAAAAATTAATTGATCTAGGTCAGTATAAAGTAATCTGATTTGTGCCATTTAGTCAGTGCATTATATGTCTTAAGTTTATTGCATGCCTTTTTTTTTCTGAATTCCTTACTGTAATTATTGGACCAGCTTTATTAGGATAGTGTTTAGTGGAAGCTACTTTAGTTTTACACAAATTTCCATTAATTTCTGCATATTTGTAAAACTTGTAGTTTGGCAACTACATAGGTATCACTCCGGCGCCACTTACCCCAGCACCCTAGCATGAGTGTTTAAATTAGCACCCAGTAAGTTTTTCACCACATATTTATATTGTTTTCATCCTGGGGATTAAACTCTACACCTAGTATTACTATTTTGTAAATTTTCCTTAATGTAGTAATGTGATATACTTGACTGCTTTCACCATAGCAGTAATTATTTTTATTAGAATTTTATTGTACAATTTATGGTAAGACTCAGATAATAGGCATACATGTAGAGGTTATCCCCATGGTTATCACTGATCAGTTTGCATGTGTTGTTCATACACTAGTGGATTGCTGTATCAGTCTCTCCACAAGTGCTGTCATCTGTGCCAACTGTTTTGTCTTAAGATTGCTAAGTAAACTTGAATGTTTGTTTCACTGGTTTATGTTTTATAGCACACTCCTTCTATATTTAGTTTACTTTGTCCATGAATCTTAATGTCTTGTTTTGCATATATTTGTGTTGTATAAGTATTATAACTCTATATCAGTCGTAGGGAAATCCGTTTTTGTTTCTTGAACAACTAAAATATCCACAAAATCTGACAGTCGTCAGTTCTAGGTAAGGGGAAACATAATTTTCTTTACCTCAATGATTGGAAACTCAGTTATTTTTAATCATTCATGTATGCAACCCAACCACTTCATATTTTATGAAGATTGAGAAATGTATATATGAGTAGATGAAAAATCAGATGTCATGCTGAGCTTGTGTGCTGGATAATATCTCCATTTGTTCTCTTCCAGGTATTTTATTACCACTTTTTGTAATTAGAATCATAATACTTTGTACACTTCGTTTTCCACTGCACATGCGAAGTATAGTGATATAGTTTTGTATCAGAGAGAATACTTGAATACCAATACACTCAAAGCGCCTTGGTGGTCTAATCTTCCATGAAATACTGACAGGGCTTTAGATTATTGATAGCCTGTATAGCTTAACAACTTCAGGAATTGCTTTATGTATCTTTAAGGAAGAAGTTCTGTGGAAATAAAAGATATCCTTTAATACATAAACAGCTATTAAATGCCATTATATATAACAGACACATCTCTTGCTTTGATTATAGAAAAGGGTGACAAAGATAAATGTATCTTTTATCGTTGAAATTGCTGGTTTATTGCTATGATTACACAAAAAGGCTATTGTATAGATGCCCACATCATGAATGTGCGAACTTCATGTTGCTTTCAGTATTATTAGTACGTAAAGGGGAGTATATTTATAAGACAGTGGTTCATGATCCTCCTAAGAAGTGTGTAGTGCCAGTCTTCCCCAGCAGCTGAGCTTCTTGTTAAGTATTCCTAACCATTGCTGCTGAAGAGTGATTAGAAATACTTTTGTGTGAGCATTTTCACTGAGGACTGTATTCCCAGTGGCTACTATATACCCATATTCCCCCAAATTTGTATTGCAGCTGACGATTCTTCAAAACTTTTCAATTATTGCGAGTAGAACTGGCGGTCAGTTTTAATTATATGGGCTAAGCAACCATTATAACTATTTGTATAACAAGAAACATCTTCAGTTGATTTATTAAAATTAGATAAGGCACTATGATTTTTGTGATACATATCTGTTTGCTTTACCATACAAATTATTTAATCAAACATACTAGAACAGCAGCAGTTATTGTACAGTGAAGCTTTCACCATGGTGGTACACCCCTTCAATTATCCATTCCAGTGAGGAATTATGTTTTTGGCCTACCTTCAGTAAAAAAAAAAAAATTATTCTCCAAAACTTTTCACCTTCACTCCGTGTAGAATTGGCAGTTACTATCTTATTTACTTACGCTAAACTACATTTATAACCATTTGTATGATAGGAACATCATCAGTTGATATTAACACATTATTTCCTTCAGATTAGATAAGGCACTATGATTTTTATGATATATTACTCTGTATATTTACAATACTAATTATTGAATCAGATGTACTGGAACAGTAGCTATTCCTGTACAGTAAAGTTTTGCTGTGGTGGTACACCCTTTCATCACCCTTTTAGGGTAGTGATATTTTGTCCTCCCCTCAGTGAAAAAAAAATCTTGAGAGAGAGCAATGATGCGAAAATATCCAAATCACTGTTTTTATTAGTCACTTAAGAGTCCAGAATCACTGTTATGAAAGGGAAACTCTTCCACTCCACTCTCCTTCTCAGATAAATCAGATTTGATGTATTTTTTCCTCACTGATCCTCACTGTTGAGGTCATCCAGCATTCTCCTTGATTTTGAGGGCACAAAAATTTTTATATGGGGAGTGGGAGTGCAGCTTGCTCTGTGAGGAGGAGTGAGATAGCTGTCCTAAGGACACATGACATGGCTACAGTCTATAGTCATGGAGTGCTACAGTATTTTGTGATGCAGCATACTGTATATTGCATGTGTTTTGCTCCTTGCATCATGCCATCAAAGCATCTTTGAAGTTCTCTTGATGCCTGTGGTGCTAAGAAGTGTAGGGCTATCACCATTGAGGTCAAGATGGATATGCTCAAACATTGTGAAAGAGGTGACAGACAGCTGACTTGGTGAATCTACTTTACAGACTATTTATGATAGTGCAGAGAAGATCAAAGAGAATGCCAAGAGTGAAACATAAATCAGTGCATTGATGACCTTGTTTTCCTAAAATTTGATTATGGAGAGAACGGAACGAATGTTGTGCACATGGATTGAACACTAGACTCACAAAAATTTTTGTCAGCATGCTTGTGTTACAAGCAAAGGCCCAGAGTGTATATGATGTCAACAGAGGAAGGAGCAGTGAAGACTTTTCAAGCAGGTCATGGTTGGTTCAGGAATTGTTGGAAGCACTGCAATTACCACAACTTAAAGATGACTGGTGAAGTTGCTCCTGATGATGTGCAGCCAAAAACTTTCCCATGAACCATCAAGACCATTATCAAGGAAGGAGGTTATTCTTGTGTTCAAAAATATACATTTCCAGTGAAATGAAGACTGCATCTAGATTCATATTTTAATATTTTTTGTTTTATTGATAGAATTCATCATACAGTATGTATTTTTTAGTATTTGATATTTCCCAGTGTTTGTATACTGTAGTTTATCAGTGGTATGATATTCAATTCCATCTTATTGATGAAAAAACTCTCAGATCTCCATTACTTTATTTGATTTACATATTTTTGATATTTGTGGTCATTTTCAGAATGTAAATCGCATAAATCGAGAGATCACTGTTTATATTTCTTTTCTTTCGTGCATGTTTTCTATTTCCCATGGGAGTAAGATAGTGTCCAGAACGTTTGATAGCCACAGAAGAAAAAATATTCTCATTTGGCTTTTTCACTTGTTACTTCTTTTGGAAAGAAATACAGTAGGAGGGGATTTCTAGCCACAGAAGAAAAAATATCATTTGGCTTTTTCACTTGTTACTTCTTTTGGAAAGAAATGCCGTAGGAGAAGATTTCCAGCCCCTCATTCCTGCCTGACTTGATTGCCTTCTGCAACATGCAGGAGTTATGTGGGCAGTTTTTTCCTCCCCTATTCCTACGACACGCAGGGAATACGTGGGAAGTATTCTTTCTCCCCTATCCCCAGGGATATTTTTTTTTTTTTTTTTTTTTTATACTTTGTCGCTGTCTCCCGCGTTTGCGAGGTAGCGCAAGGAAACAGACGAAAGAAATGGCCCAACCCCCCCATACACATGTACATACACACGTCCACACACGCAAAATACACACCTACACAGCTTTCCATGGTTCACCCCAGACGCTTCACATGCCTTGATTCAATCCACTGACAGCACGTCAACCCCTGTATACCACATCGCTCCAATTCACTCTATTCCTTGCCCTCCTTTCACCCTCCTGCATGTTTAGGCCCCGATCACACAAAATCCTTTTCACTCCATCTTTCCACCTCCAATTTGGTCTCCCTCTTCTCCTCGTTCCCTCCACCTCCGACACATATATCCTCTTGGTCAATCTTTCCTCACTCATTCTCTCCATGTGCCCAAACCACTTCAAAACACCCTCTTCTGCTCTCTCAACCACCCTCTTTTTATTTCCACACATCTCTCTTACCCTTACGTTACTCACTCGATCAAACCACCTCACACCACACATTGTCCTCAAACATATCATTTCCAGCACATCCATCCTCCTGCGCACAACTCTATCCATAGCCCACGCCTCGCAACCATACAACATTGTTGGAACCACTATTCCTTCAAACATACCCATTTTTGCTTTCCGAGATAATGTTCTCGACTTCCACACATTCTTCAAGGCCCCCAGAATTATTGCCCCCTCCCCCACCGTATGATCCACTTCCGCTTCCATGGTTCCATCCGCTGCCAGATCCACTCCCAGATATCTAAAACACTTCACTTCCTCCAGTTTTTCTCCATTCAAACTCACCTCCCAATTGACTTGACCCTCAACCCTACTGTACCTAATAATAATATATGTATATATATATATATATATATATATATATATATATATATATATATATATATATATATATATATATATATATATTTTTATTTTTTTTTTGCTGTCTCCTGCATTTGCGAGGTAGCGCAAGGAAACAGACGAAAGAAATGGCCCAACCCACCCCCATACACATGTATATACATACGTCCACACACGCAAATATTCATACCTACACAGCTTTCCATGGTTTACCCCAGACGTTTCACATGCCCTGATTCAATCCACTGACAGCACGTCAACCCCGGTATACCACATCGATCCAATTCACTCTATTCCTTGCCCTCCTTTCACCCTCCTGCATGTTCAGGCCCCGATCACACAAAATCTTTTTCACTCCATCTTTCCACCTCCAATCTGGTCTCCCACTTCTCCTCGTTCCCTTTACCTCCGACACATATATCCTCTTGGTCAATCTTTCCTCACTCATTCTCTCCATGTGCCCAAACCATTTCAAAACACCCTCTTCTGCTCTCTCAACCACGCTCTTTTTATTTCCACACATCTCTCTTACCTTACGTTACTTACTCGATCAAACCACCTCACACCACACATTGTCCTCAAACATCTCATTTCCAGCACATCCATCCTCCTGCGCACAACTCTATCCATAGCCCACGCCTCGCAACCATACAACATTGTTGGAACCACTATTCCTTCAAACATACCCATTTTTGCTTTCCAAGATAATGTTCTCGACTTCCACACGTTCTTCAAGGCTCCCAGGATTTCCGCCCCCTCCCCCACCTTATGATCCACTTCCGCTTCCATGGTTCCATCCGCTGCCAGATCCACTCCCAGATATCTAAAACACTTTACTTCCTCCAGTTTTTCTCCATTCAAACTTACCTCCCAATTGACTTGACCCTCAACCCTACTGTACCTAATTACCTTGCTCTTATTCACATTTACTCTTAACTTTCTTCTTTCACACACTTTACCAAACTCAGTCACCAGCTTCTGCAGTTTCTCACATGAATCAGCCACCAGCGCTGTATCATCAGCGAACAACATCTGACTCACTTCCCAAGCTCTCTCATCCCCAACAGACTTCATACTTGCTCCTCTTTCCAAAACTCTTGCAGTCACCTCCCTAACAACCCCATCCATAAACAAATTAAACAACCATGGAGACATCACACACCCCTGCCGCAAACCTACATTCACTAGGAACCAATCACTTTCCTCTCTTCCTACACGTACACATGCCTTACATCCTCGATAAAAACTTTTCACTGCTTCTAACAACTTGCCTCCCACACCATATATTCTTAATACCTTCCACAGAGCATCTCTATCAACTCTATATATATATATATATATATATATATATATATATATATATATATATATATATATATATATATATATATATATATATATTTTTTGATTTTCCAAAAGAAGGAACAGAGAACGAGGCCAGGTGAGGATATTCCCTCAGAGGCCCAGTCCTCTGTTCTTAACGCTACCTTGCTAACGCGGGAAATGGCGAATAGTATGAAAGAAAAGAAAATATATATTGGAAAGGATCACAATTTTGTGCGTGATCAAGATATTCCTATGAGTCCAAGGGGAAAATGAAACACGTGTTTCATATATATATATATATATATATATATATATATATATATATATATATATATATATCTTTCTTTTCTTTTCTTTCATACTATTCACCATTTCCCGCATTAGCGAGGTTGCTTTAAGAACAGAGGACTGGACCTTTGAGGGAATATCCTCACCTGGTCCCCTTCTTTGTCCCTTCTTTTGGAAAATTAAAAAAAAAACGAGAGGGAAGGATTTCCAGCCCCCTGCTCCCTTCCCTTTTAGTCGCCTTCTACGACACGCAGGGAATACGTGGGAAGTATTCTTTCTCCCCTATCCCCAGGGATATTTTTTTTTTTTTTTTTTTTTATACTTTGTCGCTGTCTCCCGCGTCTTGCGAGGTAGCGCAAGGAAACAGACGAAAGAAATGGCCCAACCCCCCCATACACATGTACATACACACGTCCACACACGCAAAATACACACCTACACAGCTTTCCATGGTTCACCCCAGACGCTTCACATGCCTTGATTCAATCCACTGACAGCACGTCAACCCCTGTATACCACATCGCTCCAATTCACTCTATTCCTTGCCCTCCTTTCACCCTCCTGCATGTTCAGGCCCCGATCACACAAAATCTTTTTCACTCCATCTTTCCACCTCCAATTTGGTCTCCCTCTTCTCCTCGTTCCCTCCACCTCCGACACATATATCCTCTTGGTCAATCTTTCCTCACTCATTCTCTCCATGTGCCCAAACCACTTCAAAACACCCTCTTCTGCTCTCTCAACACCCTCTTTTTATTTCCACACATCTCTCTTACCTTACGTTACTCACTCGATCAAACCACCTCACACCACACATTGTCCTCAAACATATCATTTCCAGCACATCCATCCTCCTGCGCACAACTCTATCCATAGCCACGCCTCGCAACCATTACAACATTGTTGGAACCACTATTCCTTCAAACATACCCATTTTTGCTTTCCGAGGATAATGTTCTCGACTTCCACACATTCTTCAAGGCCCCAGAATTATTGCCCCCTCCCCCACCTTATGATCCACTTCCGCTTCCATGGTTCCATCCGCTGCCAGATCCACTCCCAGATATCTAAAACACTTCACTTCCTCCAGTTTTTCTCCATTCAAACTCACCTCCCAATTGACTTGACCCTCAACCCTACTGTACCTAATAATAATGATGTATATATATATATATTTATATATATATATATATATATATATATTATATATATATTATATATTTATATATATTATATATATATATATTTTTATTTTTTTTTTGCTGTCTCCTGCATTTGCGAGGTAGCGCAAGGAAACAGACGAAAGAAATGGCCCAACCCCCCCATACACATGTACATACACACGTCCACACACGCAAAATACACACCTACACAGCTTTCCATGGTTCACCCCAGACGCTTCACATGCCTTGATTCAATCCACTGACAGCACGTCAACCCCTGTATACCACATCGCTCCAATTCACTCTATTCCTTGCCCTCCTTTCACCCTCCTGCATGTTTAGGCCCCGATCACACAAAATCCTTTTCACTCCATCTTTCCACCTCCAATTTGGTCTCCCTCTTCTCCTCGTTCCCTCCACCTCCGACACATATATCCTCTTGGTCAATCTTTCCTCACTCATTCTCTCCATGTGCCCAAACCACTTCAAAACACCCTCTTCTGCTCTCTCAACCACCCTCTTTTTATTTCCACACATCTCTCTTACCCTTACGTTACTCACTCGATCAAACCACCTCACACCACACATTGTCCTCAAACATATCATTTCCAGCACATCCATCCTCCTGCGCACAACTCTATCCATAGCCCACGCCTCGCAACCATACAACATTGTTGGAACCACTATTCCTTCAAACATACCCATTTTTGCTTTCCGAGATAATGTTCTCGACTTCCACACATTCTTCAAGGCCCCCAGAATTATTGCCCCCTCCCCCACCGTATGATCCACTTCCGCTTCCATGGTTCCATCCGCTGCCAGATCCACTCCCAGATATCTAAAACACTTCACTTCCTCCAGTTTTTCTCCATTCAAACTCACCTCCCAATTGACTTGACCCTCAACCCTACTGTACCTAATAATAATATATGTATATATATATATATATATATATATATATATATATATATATATATATATATATATATATATATATATATTTTTATTTTTTTTTTGCTGTCTCCTGCATTTGCGAGGTAGCGCAAGGAAACAGACGAAAGAAATGGCCCAACCCACCCCCATACACATGTATATACATACGTCCACACACGCAAATATTCATACCTACACAGCTTTCCATGGTTTACCCCAGACGTTTCACATGCCCTGATTCAATCCACTGACAGCACGTCAACCCCGGTATACCACATCGATCCAATTCACTCTATTCCTTGCCCTCCTTTCACCCTCCTGCATGTTCAGGCCCCGATCACACAAAATCTTTTTCACTCCATCTTTCCACCTCCAATCTGGTCTCCCACTTCTCCTCGTTCCCTTTACCTCCGACACATATATCCTCTTGGTCAATCTTTCCTCACTCATTCTCTCCATGTGCCCAAACCATTTCAAAACACCCTCTTCTGCTCTCTCAACCACGCTCTTTTTATTTCCACACATCTCTCTTACCTTACGTTACTTACTCGATCAAACCACCTCACACCACACATTGTCCTCAAACATCTCATTTCCAGCACATCCATCCTCCTGCGCACAACTCTATCCATAGCCCACGCCTCGCAACCATACAACATTGTTGGAACCACTATTCCTTCAAACATACCCATTTTTGCTTTCCAAGATAATGTTCTCGACTTCCACACGTTCTTCAAGGCTCCCAGGATTTCCGCCCCCTCCCCCACCTTATGATCCACTTCCGCTTCCATGGTTCCATCCGCTGCCAGATCCACTCCCAGATATCTAAAACACTTTACTTCCTCCAGTTTTTCTCCATTCAAACTTACCTCCCAATTGACTTGACCCTCAACCCTACTGTACCTAATTACCTTGCTCTTATTCACATTTACTCTTAACTTTCTTCTTTCACACACTTTACCAAACTCAGTCACCAGCTTCTGCAGTTTCTCACATGAATCAGCCACCAGCGCTGTATCATCAGCGAACAACATCTGACTCACTTCCCAAGCTCTCTCATCCCCAACAGACTTCATACTTGCTCCTCTTTCCAAAACTCTTGCAGTCACCTCCCTAACAACCCCATCCATAAACAAATTAAACAACCATGGAGACATCACACACCCCTGCCGCAAACCTACATTCACTAGGAACCAATCACTTTCCTCTCTTCCTACACGTACACATGCCTTACATCCTCGATAAAAACTTTTCACTGCTTCTAACAACTTGCCTCCCACACCATATATTCTTAATACCTTCCACAGAGCATCTCTATCAACTCTATATATATATATATATATATATATATATATATATATATATATATATATATATATATATATATATATATATTTTTTGATTTTCCAAAAGAAGGAACAGAGAACGAGGCCAGGTGAGGATATTCCCTCAGAGGCCCAGTCCTCTGTTCTTAACGCTACCTTGCTAACGCGGGAAATGGCGAATAGTATGAAAGAAAAGAAAATATATATTGGAAAGGATCACAATTTTGTGCGTGATCAAGATATTCCTATGAGTCCAAGGGGAAAATGAAACACGTGTTTCATATATATATATATATATATATATATATATATATATATATATATATATATATCTTTCTTTTCTTTTCTTTCATACTATTCACCATTTCCCGCATTAGCGAGGTTGCTTTAAGAACAGAGGACTGGACCTTTGAGGGAATATCCTCACCTGGTCCCCTTCTTTGTCCCTTCTTTTGGAAAATTAAAAAAAAAACGAGAGGGAAGGATTTCCAGCCCCCTGCTCCCTTCCCTTTTAGTCGCCTTCTACGACACGCAGGGAATACGTGGGAAGTATTCTTTCTCCCCTATCCCCAAAGAGAAGGGAGCCAAGTGAGGATATTCCCTCAAAGGCTCAGTCTTCTGTTCTTAACGCTACCTCGCCAACGCGGGAAATGGCGAATAGTATGAAAAAAAAAAATATATATATATATATATATATATATATATATATATATATATATATATATATATATATATATATATAGTGCCGTTGTACAAAGGCAAAGAGGATAAAAGTGAGTGCTCAGATTTCAGAGTTATAAGTTTTTTGAGTATCCCTGGGAAATTATATGGGAGGGTATTGATTGAGAAGGTGAAGGCATGTACAGAGCATCAGATTGGGGAAGAGCAGTTTGGTTTCGGAAGTGGTAGAGGATGTTTGGATCAGGTGTTTGCTTTGAAGGATGTATGTGAGAAATACTTAGAAAAGCAAATGGATTTGTATGTAGCATTTATGGATCTGGATAGAGATGCTCTGTGGAAGGTATTAAGAATATATGGTGTGGGAGGCAAGCTGTTAGAAGCAATGAAAAGTTTTTATTGAGGATGTAAGGCATGTTTACGTGTAGGAAGAGAGGAAAGTGATTGGTTCCCAGTGAATGTAGGTTTGCGGCAGGGGTGTGTGATGTCTCCATGGTTGTTGAATTTGTTTATGAATGGGGTTGTTAGGGAGGTGAATGGAAGAGTTTTGGAAAGGGGCAAGTGTGCAGTCTGTTGTGGATAAGAGAGCTTGGGAAGTGAGTCAGTTGTTGTTCGCTGATGATACAGCGCTGGTGGCTGATTCTTGTGAGAAACTGCAGAAGCTGGTGACTGAGTTTGGTAGAGTGTGTGAAAGAAGAACGCTGAGAGTAATTGTGAATAAGAGCAAGGTTATTAGGTACAGTAGGGTTGAGGGACAAGTCAATTGGGAGGTAAGTTTGAATGGAGAATAACTCGAGGAAGTGAAGTGTTTTAGATATCTGAGAGTGGATCTGGCAGCGGATCGAACAATGGAAGTGGAAGTAAATCATAGGGTTAGTGAGGGGGTGAAAGTCCTGGGAGCGTTGAAGAATGTGTGGAAGTCGAGAACATTATCTCGGAAAGCAAAAATGGGTATGTTTGAAGGAATAGTGGTTCCATCAATGTCATATGGTTGCGAGGTGTTGGGTATAGATAGAGTTGTGCAGAGGAGGGTGGATGTGCTGGAAATGAGATGTTTGAGGACATGGTGTGAGGTGATTTGATCAAGTAAATAATAATAGGTTAAGAGAGATGTGTGGTAATAAAAAGTGTGGTTGAGAGAGCATAAGAGGGTGTTCTGAAATAGTGGTCACATGGAGAGAATGAGTGAGGAAAGATTGACAAAGAGGATATATGTGTCAGAGGTGGAGGGAACGAGGAGAAGTGGGAGACCAAATTGGAGGGGGAAAGATGGAGTGAAAAAAATTTTGAGTGATCGGGGCCTGAACATGCAGGAGGGTGAAAGGCGTGCAAGTAATAGAGTGAATTGGAACGATGTGGTATACCGGGGTCGACGTGCTGTCAATGGATTGAACCAGGGCATGTGAAGCGTCTGGGGTAAGCACTGGAAAGTTCTATAGGGCCTGGATGTGGAAAGGGAACTGTGATTTCGGTGCATTATTACATGACTGTTAGAGACTGAGTGTGAACGAATGTGGCCTTTGTTGTCTTTTCCTAGCACCACCTCGTGCACATGAGGGGGGGAGGGGGTTGTTATTTCATGTGTGGCGGGGTGGCGATGGGAATGAGTAAAGGCAGACTATGAATTATGTACATGTGTATATATGTATATGTCTGTGTGTGTATATATATGTTACGTTGAGATGTATAGGTATGTATATATGATTGTGTGGATGTGTATGTATATACATGTGTATGTGGGTGGGTTTGGCCATTCTTTCGTCTGTTTCCTTGCTCTATATATATATATGTATATGTATATGTGTGTGTGTGTTTTAGGAAAACCCTCTGCAAGAGGTTACATTCTGAGTTCAAATACACTTTTGGCAAAGCTGTATTGATGGATGGGAATTCACCATTTCCTTGATCCTTTATGGAGTGCAGCCTCAAAATTTTTCTCATGATTAGAGGGATCCAGAATTATCGAAGTTGCTCTATCTTTCTCACAATTTGAGGGGTCCAGAACTGAAATGCATGATGTATCGCACTATTAGATGATTTATGGAATATCATGAACCACTGAAGCATGTTAAGGGTAAGATCAGTGCTGTTTTAGTAGTAAAGAATGCTACTGATTTTATGACTTGGACCATTTTCACTGCAATTATCACAGTAATCAGTAGCCCTTTATTGTTGAATACTATATATAGAATGAACAAAATATGACAGCTTTTGTTGAATGGTTGTGGTTTTGTTTAAAGTTTATGATGGAATTCATAGTAATATTTCAGAGACTCAGCCATATACAATTCACAATCTATGGAACTGGGCTTAGTTAATGTGGTGCTGGTATATCGAGCAGTTTCCCCAAATTATTGTGGGTATAAGTTTGCGATTACAGCATGCATATAAGTGGCATGCATTGGTAGTAAAAAGCAACTACATACATCCTTGTAGTGTGCCAACAAGAGATTGGCATCAACATTTCAGAATTTCAAAAAATGAAAATAACCAGGTACTGGTGGAGATGCTCGTTGTTAAATTTCTCAGTTCATTAGAAGCTTTTTACCCATGTACCCACTACTTAGACCTGCCTCTTTGGCCTTGTCCCTTGTTTCTCTGTGGTGGTTCATATCCACTGTTTGTTAATTGTGTAGTGCAGGTGACTGTAGCACTAGCAGTAATTAGGACTGCCCTTAGCTAAGGGCCATTTGCCCTTTTACTATGCTGATGCTGATTGTAATTGATACTGTACAAATGGTTTGGAAATACAAGATATTCTTAAGGTGGAACTTTTATTTATCATTCTAAGAATGAAAATAAGCTCTGATAGTTACTTAATAGTTTTAACTAAACTTTTCCAAGTAGCATCTTTTGAAATATAGTAAATCAGTTCTGTGTCATTAAGGCTAACTAGAAAGTTTTGTGTAGTGGATTTAGCAATTTGCAAGCCATGATTTTCAAGAAAATGCTTGTGTCTACTTTGATGACAGTAATACCAAGCCTTTTTTTTTCCTGAGGTAGTGTTTTAGTTTTCAGTGTTGTCCAAATTACTTTACTGATCTCTAACCTTTTGGTGATTTTTCTTCATGCTTCCGCCTGTATGTGCACATTTTGTCCAGTGCTGCTTTTATCCAAATTCTTTTTTCACACCATTCTTACCTTAATTTTTGTTATCACAGTTGCCAAATAAAGTGTACCTAGACCTTAAGCCAGTCTCGCACTTGATGCAACTAACATACCCCAAAACAAGTCCTTACCTTCCACCCATTCTCCGTACCCAGTTTTTCCGTAGATTATTTCTACCAAATTTATATCCCTCAGCTCTACTGCTGATAGGTGGCAACACTACCCTCCCTCCTGAAAAAATGTGTTCTTAATTTTCCTCAGCCTACCACCAAAACTTATCATTAATCAGAGTAATAGACCACATTTCACCTGAAATATTCAAGAAATTTTAATCATATTATTTGTATGATCCCTTCTCGTGCAGCTGCAACAATTTTTTTTATATTTCTTTGTATATATCTCTTGAAGCTAAAGTAAAGTATTGTACATCATATGGGAGAGAATTCGAATATTTACCATATTTTTATATCTATATGGCCAGTGCAGAGTTTAATGTGATTTTTCCAATGGACCGTTCGCTGCATCATGTCAGTCCTGCACAAGCTAAAAAGAATATTAAAGAGAGTTTACTGTTGCTGAATAGTTAAGCCCAGGTTGACGTATACTTATAGGTGCTGAATATTTCCAGTAATTCTGATGGGTTAGCAAAGTATAGAGTTTAATAATACAAACATTGTGTTAATAAAATGCTTTTATCTAATTCAGATCATTCATACTACAGTGGTTCTTTGTTTAATGTACTGGATGCATTCCTGAAAAGTGTTAATTGAAAGTGAGATCACTGTAAACAAAACCAATGTTATCAAAGATATAATTTTTTGAGATAGAGATATTCCCCTAAAGATTATTTCGGAACACGTTTCCTCATATGCTGTTCTGTGTGTTAAGTACAATAAAGATTACCATAGAATTGAAAATAAAGTTCTTACCAAATATCAATAGGGGATTATATACCATTATATTGCATTATCACATTATTGTCATTTTGTTAACACAACCACAACTTCTGCACCAAATGCTTAGTGCTTCTTACTCATTTTAGAAGGGCCATAATACTTATCTGTCATGCAGGAAGTGGACTTGAGCATTGGGGAACAAAAGCATCACATTTTTTTCTATATCAAATGTGGATGCAAGGACAGATGAATGCTCTGCAAATGCTTCTGTAATTTAAGGGGTTAAACATTTAATATATGTTTATGCTAGGAAGTACTTGTTTAATCCATTCACTTCCACTGACTGTAGGGTTTCTTATGATAACACCTTGATAAATTTCATGCCTGAGGTATTAGCAGGAAGAAGAATAGTGACAGTATTAAGAAATAGCAATACATGAAACTGATGCTAGACAATGAGCCAATTGCCATCACAATGTCAGAGAGACTTGTATCCACTTGCTTTCACACAATCTTTGGCCCTTGCTGGCCCATCTAAAGCCCAAGGAGTGGTACTGTAAGAAATTATTGATATCCTGGGTGAAGTAGAGTCTGATGAACTCAGTGAGTTAGAGTGAAAAAGAAAAATGAGAAAAGTGAAATTGAAGACAGTAACATCTCTGAAATTGACAATCCATGTGCCACACAAAAGACAAAGAAAACAGATAGGGGAAATCAGCTGAGGTTGGCTGACCACATTATATTGAAAAATTAATTATATTCACATAAATGTAATGAAAGAAAATTGAAGAAAGAATGTAAATAACCAAACTTATAATTGCAGATCCTTGCTGAGTTGCCAGGAGGTGGAAACTGTACAGTATGTTTGAAATCATTATAGCCTGTTCCTTTACTTTCTTCTGACAAATTTATTTTTTTTATGGAGTAACTCACTCTTTATAGTGCAAAAATACTTGAGAGAGACTGCTAGGGCTTACATAAGTAAATAAACGAAACTGTGGTCTGAAATAACTTTGTTGGAAAGATCTCTGAATTTTTCCAATATGTATCAAGAGTATTACATATACCCATGCCTCACTTTATGTGGATTTCTTATTGCACAAAGAGAAACATATATAGCAAACCAATAAACATGCCGAGAAAAATGAGATGTGAGCATCAGCTTCGTGGTCAGCACAGAGGGATTCTCCCGTTATCTTCATATTATGTAGCTTCTGACATCGAATAAACTTATATAGCCATCCATCACTTGATTGAATTGGCTCTGGCTCAGCTGCATTGTCTTCTTCACATAAAAGCTCATAAATCTTTAAAGATTTAGACCTGAGCTTAAGGTTACTGAGGCTGCTTTTCTTCTTCATCTCATACTCTGAATAACTAGAGTATTTTCTGTCTTCATAAGTGGATTTTTAACCCATGTGGTTTCCCTGGCAGACAATGGAGTAGATTGGACTACAGTACTTAAGAGTTTTTTGTGGATTCTTCTTTATGAGGTTTATTGTAGATCCACCCAGGTTGTAAGCACACTTAAGCACTGATGCTCCCTTACCAGCAACAGCATGTCTGAGATTTCTAGTTTTATTTCTAAGGTGAGAGTGGTTCTCTTCATAAATATCTAATTACTGACTCAAGAGTAGGAGATTTGCTGGATGTTTGGATGCCATATTACACAATCACAGTGGGTTGCAGGAAAACCATACTAGCAAATATACTCAAATCATGTGGGTTACACAGATCTACACACAATGATGGTAACTGCAAGACTGACCCTTTATTGGAACCTGGTGCACTTGAGACCCATGTTTACTTTGCCCACCAGCCCATACTAAAGTTTTGGCATACTTTCTATTGCTTGCACCCACATAGTGGGAATTTTGACTGCATAAAAAGGAGGACTGGAAGAAGTAGGTTCTTCGCAAAAATAGCAAAATTGTGTATGGTAATCCCACATAAAGCAAGGATTGGGTGTATTCATAAAAAAATATTCAAATTGATTTATGCTGAAGTAAACACTAAAGAATCTAAATGTATTAGCAAAATGAAAGTAAGAAGTGGATGTGGAAAGGGAAAACTCCAAAGAATACTCGTGTATCTGGCAGTGCTGACAGGAATATCACCTCATATACAAGCAAACTTTGATCCTCTGAGAGGTTAGGCAAGCTATTGGAACATAATATATACAAAAATGGGTATGTTTGAAGGAATAGTGGTTCCAACAATGTTGTATGGTTGAGAGGCGTGGGCTATGGATAGAGTTGTGCGCAAGAGGGTGGATGTGCTGGAAATGAGATGTTTGGGGACAATATGTGGTGAGGTGGTTTAATTGAGTAAGTAATGTAAGAGTAAGAGAGATGTGTGGAAATAAGAAGAGCGTGGTTGAGAGAGCAGAAGAGGGTGTTTTGAAATGGTTTGGGCACATGGAGAGAATGAGTGAGGAAAGATTGACCAAGAGGATATATGTGTCATAGGTGGAGGGAACGAGGAGAAGTGGGAGACCAAATTGGAGGTGGAAAGATAGAGTGAAAAAGATTTTGAGTGATTGGGGCCTGAACATGCAGGAGGGTGAAGGGTGAGCAAGGAATCAAGCGAATTGGATCGATGTGGTATACTGGGGTCGACGTGCTGTCAGTGCATTGAATCAGGGCATGTGAAGCATCTGGGGTAAACCATGGAAAGTTCTGTGGGGCCTGGATGTGGAAAGGGAGCTGTGGTTTCGGGCATTATTGCATGACAGCTAGAGACTGAGTGTGAACGAATGGGGCCTTTGTTGTCCTTTCCTAGCACTACCTCGCACACATGAGGGGGGAGGGGGATGTTATTCCATGTGTGGCGAGGTGGCGATGGGAATAGATAAAGGCAGACAGTATGAACTATGTACATGTGTATATATGTATATGTGTGTGTGTGTGTATATATATGTGTACAATGAGATGTATAGGTATGTATATTTGCGTGTGTGGACGTGTATGTATATACATGTGTATGGGGGTGGGTTGGGCCATTTCTTTCGTCTGTTTCCTTGCGCTACCTCGCAAACGCGGGAGACAGCGACAAAGCAAAATAAATAAATAAATGAATGAATATGAATATATATATATATATATATATATTTCTTTCTTTTTTTCTTTCATACTGTTCGCCATTTCCCGCACTAGCAAGGTAGCGTTAAGAACAGAGGACTGGACCTTTGAGGGAATATCCTCACCTGGCCCCCTTCTCTGTTCCTTCTTTTGGAAAATTAAAAAAAAACTGAGAGGGGAGGACTTCCAGCCCCCTGCTCCCTTCCCTTTTAGTCGCCTTCTACGACATGCAGGGAATACGTGGGAAGTATATATATATATATATATATATATATATATATATATATATATATATATATATATATATATATATATATATATATCCATTCCATATATATATATATATATATATATATATATATATATATATATATATATATATCCATTCCATATATATATATATATATATATATATATATCTTTTCTTTTCTTTCAAACTATTCGCCATTTCCCGCATTAGCGAGGTAGCGTTAAGAACAGAGGACTGGGCCTTTGAGGGAATACCCTCACCTGGCCCAATTCTCTGTTCCTTCTTTTAGAAAAAAAAAAAAACGAGAGGGGAGGATTTCCAACCCCCCGCTCCCTCCCCTTTTAGTCGCCTTCTACGACACGCAGGGAATACGTGGGAAGTATTCTTAATCCCCTATCCCCAGGGATAATATATATATATATATATATATATATATATATATATATATATATATATATATATATATATATATATATCCATTCCATATATACATATGGATTGATCCAGGGCATGTGAAGCGTGTGGGATAAACCATGGAAAGTTTTGTGGGGCCTGAACATGGAAAGGGAGCTGTGGTTTCAGTGCATTATACATGACAGCTAGAGACTGAGTTTGAAGGAATGTGGTCATTGTTGTCTTTTCTTAGTGCTACCTCGCGTGTGTGCGGGGGGGAGGGGTGTCATTTCATGTGTGGTGGGGTGGCGACGGGAATGAATAAAGGCAGCAAGTTTGAGTATTGTACATGTTTATATATGTGTGTCTGTGTATGTATATATATGTATAAGTTGAAATGTATAGGTATGTATATGCGTGTGTGGACATGTATGTATGAACAAGTGTATGTGAGTGGGTTGTGCCAATCATTCGTCTGTTTCCTTGCTCTACCTCGCTAACGCAGGAGACAGGGTGTGAGAGAAGAAAGTTGAGAGTAAATGTGAATAAGAGCAAGGTTATTAGGTACAGTAGGGTTGAGGGTCAAGTCAATTGGGAGGTAAGTTTGAATGGAGAAAAACTGGAGGAAGTGAAGTGTTTTAGATATCTGGGAGTGGATTTGGCAGTGGATGGAACCATGGAAGCATAAGTGAATTATAGGGTGGGGAGGGGGCAAAAATTCTGGGAGTGTTGAAGAGTGTGTGGAAGTCGCGAACATTATCTCGGAAAGCAAAATTGGGTATGTTTGAAGGAATAGTGGTTCCAACAATGTTGTATGTTTGCAAGGCGTGGGCTATGGATAGAGTTGTGTGCAGGAGGGTGGATGTGCTGGAAATGAGATGTTTGAGGACAATATGTGGTGTGAGGTGGTTTGATCGAGTAAGTAATGATAGGGTAAGAGAGATGTGTGGTAATAAAAAGAGTGTGGTTGAGAGAGCAGAAGAGGGTGTTTTGAAATGGTTTGGGCACATGGAGAGAATGAGTGAGGAAAGATTGACAAAGAGGATATATGTGTCAGAGGTGGAGGGAATGAGGAGAAGTGAGAGACCAAATTGGAGGTGGAAAGATGGAGTGAAAAAGATTTTGTGTGATCGGGGCCTGAACATGCAGGAGGGTGAAAGGTGTGCAAGGAATAGAGTGAATTTGAACAATGTGGTATACCGGGGCCGACGTGCTGTCAGTGGATTGAATCAGGGCATGTGAAGCGTCTGGGGTAAACCATGGAAAGCTGTGTAGGTATGTATATTTGCGTGTGTGGACGTATGTATATACATGTGTATGGGGGTGGGTTGGGCCATTTCTTTCGTCTGTTTCCTTGCGCTACCTCGCAAATGCAGGAGACAGCGACAAAGCAAAAAAAAAAAAGAAAAAAAAAAAATGTACATCCCAGTCTGGGCCTTTGGGGATGATGAGCGCTCCCTGCATGACTCCTTCTGTTTCCCCTTTTAGAAAGTTGAAATACAGGGAGGGGAGCGTTTCTGTCCCCCGCTCCTGTCTCCTTTAGTTGCCTTCTACGACGCGCGGGAATGCTTGGGAAGTATTCTTTCCCCCGTATCCCCCATATTCAAAAGCCACAGTGACATCACACATCCCTGCCTCACACCTACATGTGTCCCGGAACTTTCGCTCAGCTCTCCATCCACTCTTACGCGTGCATCTGCTCCTCCGTAGAAGGCTTTTACACAGTCCAACAGTTTTCCCCTATACCAGGGCTATTCAATTACTTTAGGATTAGGGCTGGATTATAAAACTAAAATTGATGGAAGGCCATATGTTTATTGTAACTACTACATTTAGTCATGATAAAAATTATATATATATATATATATATATATATATATATATATATATATATATATCCCTGGGGATAGGGGAGAAAGAATACTTCCCACATATTCCCTGCGTGTCGTAGAAGGCGACTAAAAGGGGAGGGAGCGGGTGGCTGGAAATCCTCCCCTCTCGTTTTTTTTTTTTTAATTTTCCAAAAGAAGGAACAGAGAAGGGGGCCAGGTGAGGATTTTCCCTCTAAGGCCCAGTCCTCTGTTCTTAACGCTACCTCGCAAATGCGGGAAACGGCGAATCGTATGAAAAAAAATATATATATATATATGTGTGTGTGTGTGTGTGTGTCTGTCTGTCTGTCTGTCTGTCTGTATTTTACTCTGGGATGATTACTCTACCAGTTTCCAAAATTAGAATATAAAAAGTAGCCCTTTGCTTTCTTGAAATCCCTTGGCACACTTGGGTATCTTTATATGTATTGCAGATCACAGTGAATGGGTTGAACTCTTAACTTCATGTATTCCCTGTATGTCAAAGAGGTGACTAAGTGGGACTGGAACCCCCTTTCCTGTATTTCATTTTCTACAAAAGATAAAGCCAATATGTAGTGTGTGGGTGTAATCAAGATGAGAAGCGAGGAGAGAGAGGTAGTATATTTGAGAAAGGAATCTGGATGTTATTGCTTTAATTAAAGTGAAACAAAACTAAAGGGTGCTTGGGGCTTGAACATGCAGGAGGTATGCTGCACAGGATAAAGTGAATTGGAGATATGTTGTATACACTGGATTGAAGAAGGGCACATGAAGCAGCCTGGGGAGTCCATATGAAGTTGTATAATTCCTGGTTGTGAATTGGGGGCTGTGGTTTTCATGCATTACACATGACAGCTATAGAATAGAAGTGAACAATTGAGGCCTTTTCATCAGCTTTTCCTGATGCTTCCTCATTGACACAGGAAAGAGTGAACAAGTATGCAAGTGTGGGAGGAAAGCAGCTTGAGGCAGTTGGAAGTTTTTATCAGAGGTGTAAGGCATATGTAAGAAAGAAGAGAGGAGAATGAATTGTTCCAATGAAGGTTAGTCTGTGCCAGGGGTGTGTGATATCACCATGGTTGCTCATTTTGTTAATGGGAGGAGTGTAGATGGGGATAAATGCAGTATGCAGTCTTTGGTTAATCAAAGGGCCTGAGAAGTGAGTCATTTGTTAGCTGATGATACATCACTGGTGTCACATTTGAGAGAAACTGCAGATGCTGGGGACTTAATTTAGAAGTATGTGAGAAAGGAGGAAGTTGAAAGTAAATGTGAATAAAAGCGAGGTTATTAGATTTAGCAGGTTTGAGGGACAGGTTAGTTAGTTTTAGATGCCTGGGAGTGGACTTGGCAGTGAATGTAACCATAGTAGTGGAAGTGTGTGAAGAACTTGTGGAAAGAGAGAACATTATGTGGGAGGGCAAAAATGGGTATGTTTGAAGTTATACTGTATAGTAGTCTCAACAATATTATGTGGATGCAAGGCATGGACTAAAGATAAAGCTGTGCAGAGGGTAGATGTTGGAAATGAAATGTTTGAAGGTAACATATGGTGTGAGGTGGTATAATCGAGTAAGTAATGAAAGGATGAGAGAGAGTTGTGGTTATGAAAAGAGTGTTGGAGAAAGAGCTTAAGTGCATGTGCTGAAATGGTTTGGACATATGGAAAGAATGAGTGAGGAAAAGCTGACCACATGTATATATGTGCCTGAAGTGGAGGGAACAAGGACAACAGGAATACCAAATTAAAGATGGAAGGATGAAGTGAAAAGGATTTTGAGCAATTGGGGCCTGAATGTGCAGGAGGATGAAAGGTATGCACAGGACAGAGTAAGCTGGAACAATGTGATTTACATGTATAGGGATCAACATGCTGTCAGTGGACTGAAATAAGGCATGTGAAGTGACTAGGGGAAACCTTGGAAAATTTTGTGGGGCCCAGTTGTGGAAAGGGAGCTGTGTTTTGGTGCTTTGCATATGACAGCTACAGAATGGATGTGATCAAATGCAGCCTTTCTTTGTCTGTCTGCACTACTTCCTAAATATGGGAAACAGCAATCAGGTATGAAATATCTATAAGACATATGGAGTAATTTTTTATGTGTTATTAGGGGCCACTGGTCCTTAACCCTGTATTTACAATGAAACCACTGAACTGACCTTCAAGCAACTGAGATTATGATTTTTCTGTCTGTTGTAAAGTAAAAAAAAAATGAAATATTGCGACAGCAGTGTATGCCTGCAAATGAAGCCATTTTTTGTTCCCAAAAGTGCCTTCCTATAACAGGAATGGCAGTTAAAAAGATATTGAAGCACTATCCACTGCAACAGGCAGCAGTTTAGTAGGACTTGATGTCGTTTTAGCTGTGTTTTGATTGGAAACAATCTGGGTTTTGAGTAACCTTTCCCAGTTATGTTGAATTTTTATTAAATTCTATATACCAGACGTTATTTCTTGTATGGCATTTTCGTAGATATACTGCGCTAGTCTCAGTGTAATTGTGTGTTTTTATGATGCACTTTTTACATTGATTCTGAAATACCAGGTATTGGCTGTAGCATAGCTGTAACAAAAAAGTATTTGTGGAAATTTTTCCTTAGTAACATAGGTTTTGCAGTTGAAATCTTTCTGAAAGTGCAAATTTGTTACTACTTTGAATGTGAGAAATACATATCACTTTTTTAATTATATGAAAGAAATATGAAACATCCTAATTCATGCTACGCACAATACTTTTCAAGAAACAGGGCAGTGTTGAAGATACAGCAAGCTGACCATTGCTTTCTCTTTAATGATTTTTTATGAATGATTCACCTCAAATATTTGCTCCCAGCTTTTCTTAGGGTGAATACGTAGTAGCACTTACGTTGCAAGTTTTATACGATCATCTTGTGAGGATATTATTGAGAAATTAGAGAGGCTGCCTGTATTGAAGACAATATTCAGGTTCATATAACTGACCTATAATAGTTCTAAAGTTGAACCCCGTCAGCCATATCACCAATGTAGTGAATAATACGGATGCAAGTTTATCCCATAGTTTGATGTGCCATTTATCTCTGGTAGATTGCATTTTCACTCTAGCAGTAGGTGAGCAGATCATGCAAGTGTATCCATGGAGTGAAGTTGAAAGTGACTGGCAATAGTAACCCTATCATTAGGTGTGATTTAGAATTGACACATGACTGAAACTGCAGGAATTTGAATTGATAGAACCCAGTTACTGTGGCAATAAATCAGTGACTTCTGTGAAACAAAAATGTGTTAGTCACAAAAGAATATTCCTCACATTCATGTTTTTATTTGAGGGCTGCTGGCTTTGCTGCACCAGGCTTGATTGACTGTTATTGTTCACCAAGCACTAGTAATTTTCAGGGGACTATGGTTCCACTTGAGAGTCCCAAAACCATATCATGGTAAGTGCTTTTATAAGAATTCTCCTCTGAGGTCTGTAAGACCATTGCTACTGGCTGTCTCCTTATTTGACAGTTTACTATATGGGCGTTATTATCTTAAAATACTAATTGGTATGAGCATTTAATCGCTTTTACTCTCAAATATATTGCGCCACTAGACATAGCTTCTTTCCAAAGGATTTCTTCATGGTTCTACCTCGTACTACAGTATATCTCTGTGAATATGTGCTACACCTGACTATGCTTGGGAGCCTTCCCTATGAGGACTCTTGTCCTAACCATCATCAGAAAATCTGTTTCTGTCATATTATCTCAATTTACTTATAAGTACTAAAGTTGCTTTTTAAAAATACTGCATCTCTTGGGTCATCTCATTTCGACTTTAACTCAATGTTTGTACGACGTGTCTTTTCAACAGTCTAGCTCCTTTGCTGCTAGATTGTAATGAAAAACTATCTCTGCATCTTCTAAACTGAATCCTCACCACTTTTAATACCCTCCACCTACCCCCATCCCACCCTTAATATTATCCAGTTTGTCACCACGCCCCAACCGCGCCCCTCAGTAGTTGGCGTTTTCTGGATGGGACCTAGGTTAACCAGGCTTGGGTCCTGGCCACCTACTGTCAACTATCACCACTCTCAACCAGTGCTACCGTCTACCTTACTTCAGTCTTGGAACACCAGAGCAACGCACAGTAGTGTAAGTGAGGGCATCATAAACGGATTTCCCTACAGCAGCATATGTTAACTCTTGAGCATTACAACTATTGTAGTGGCTGTCAGTGTTTAATACTTGTTCTCTTTCTCACATTCTCTCTCCATCTCTCTCTCTCTCATTTTCTTTCTCTATCTCTCACCAGATGGGCAGGAGGGTTCTTATTGTTAATGTGTCTGTTTAATGTTAACAAGTTTATTAACGTGCAGTTTTCTTTTCCAAGAACAAATTTAATGAATTAACTAAGATTTGATGACAAAATACACACACTAATTTACATTGCAAAAGTAAATACTGCAAAGAAATAGCTTACCCCTTACTTGTTTAGTTGTATGCAACACAAACTGACAGTAGTATAATATAGTCCTGAAAGATGACAGATTTTAATGTAGGTGCCAGTGTCATTATTCTTGGTAATTTGAAAGGGTTGCTTAAAACTTTCTCAGAATTGAATTTGCATGAGAACCCAAGTATCCATATACATAGATATAAACTAGCAATCAAAATGTTTTTGTTGTGTGCAACAAGCAAGTTAGGAATTAGAGCTGTCGCTACCAGTAGACTGAGAGCTTGGCAGAATAAAATCTGGTGTTACTTGTTGCAAGCAGGTTACCAGTCAAGATTTCAGTGGTGGCGGTAGCCTGCTGGTGATGGTTGTAGCTGATGCTGTCTTGTCCTCAGGCCCCAACACTGAGGAAACCACGGAACCTGGTCTTGGAATTGGAATCATCATTGCAATTGTTGTCATCGCAGTGCTTGTCACTGCAGTTGTTGTTGATGTGGCTTGCTTCTTTACAAAAAATGCTGGTTTAACTGCAACCATCGTTGGAAAACAGAGCGTGAAAGATAAAGATAAGGAAGCGATGCTTGAGGATGGGCAAAATGCCAGGTAAGTCGTTTATATTTACGTTTTCTCTTGCTTCCCTTTTCCTATGATAGCCCTTAAATAGTAGGTATTGTAGATGCTTTGTAAATATGTAGTTTATCAACTTTCCAGTTTTAGTATTAGGTATATCTTTTCAGAACTTTCCTAACATAGAGACTTATGGTATGCACAATAAAGTAGTGTAATACTTGTCCAAGTATTCGTCGGGTATACATCTTTAGAATGACAATCTGTAAGTGTTACACTACTGTCTTCCACTTCCTCCTTAGTGCTGATACTCTCAACGAAGAATCCAGGGATGAAACCAAAACCATCGATGAAAAACCTGTCCCCGAGAAGGAACTTCAGAAACCCCCCGAGAAAAAAGTTGAAACTATAACAGAAAAAGAAACGTAAGAAAGGTTATGCTAAAATATTGATTGTTTGTGATTAAGCATAACCTGCAATCATAGGCAGTGATACTTTTATTTCCAGTAAAGTGTTTTTGCATGGATGTTAGTTTTTTCTAGCTATTGATAAGATATTAAGTTTACCTTTTTATTTAACTTTTAAAGCTATTATCAGTTTCAAGACTGCAGCTAAATATGTCATAATTAAATATTTTTACACTGCTACCCTTCCTTTCCCATTTTTAAAGAAATCTGTTGGTTAATGCTTGAAAAAGAATGAATACCCCATAGTGCTGTAGTATTTATGTTTGCATTCGTAAAATGGTTCATAAAATGAGAATGGATACGTTAATGTCAGTAAGCTGCTTTACTGTTTAATTTCAAGCTGAAGCATATTTTGATAAATACCACTGTAAAAGATATGAATAGTGTGTAGTTCATCATTTAGTCCTATATAAGAAGGAATCAAGCAAGTTTTCTTGTAAAGAAACTTTGTGTAACATTTCTTTTCCTGTGATTAGCTCAGAAGGCATTATGATTGCTGCTTTTGATATGCTTGGCAAAATTTCATTTTGCAGTTTGCTTCAGTGCCTGATTTTAGTCAACATGGCTTATTTTTAAGGTATAATGTAGGGGTAATTTTATATCATGTAGTTTTTACTTCCTACAGGTCATCCAAGCATTTGGCACCTTTGAGTACATTGTCCAATTACCTAATCAGAATATATGATAGGATTTATATCAAATGTTAGAATGTTGTCAATGATTATTCAGAATTGTATTGATTATAGAAGAAAAGAGTGCAGAAAAGAGAGTTCAGAGAGAAAAAAAGTAAATATTATTGTAACAGCTCGTGGCCATAAGCAATGATCATCAGTGGTTGAAATTGGAGGTAAAGAGTATCACATTGTACCCAATATAGAAATAGGTATTTGCACTGGGACTGATTCCAGAAACTTTTAATATAACCATTTACCATCCCTGGTCATTTCATCAGTTGATGATGGCCATCGTTTAAAGATGGAGCGATAAGTAGTATTACCAACGATATTTTTAGAATCTGTCATGAGATACATTGGGGGGGGTGAAGGACTTGGAGTGCTTTATATTCCTGGATGTGGACATGGTAACTGATGGAAATATGAGAGCTGAAGCTGATCATAGGATGGGGATGGGGCTTATGTTTTGGGTGCGTTGAGGAGTGTTTGGAAGGGGAGGTGTGTAAAGACAAAGTTAGGTATGCTTTTTGGTATAGTAGTCCCATTGGTTTTGTATGGATGCTAGTCTTGGAGTCTGAATGTAAAAGAACAGAAGAGTTTGGCTGTGTTGGAAATGAACTGCTTTAGGACAGTAAGTGATGTATGGAGGTTTGATTTTGTATGGGATTTTTGTTAGTAAGCAGATTAAGACAGAGAGATGACAGGATGTATTGAAATGGTTGTGTATTTGGAGAAGAGTAAAGAAAGACTTGACTTATATATATGTGTCAAAGGTGGAGGAACCAAGTTGGAGGGGGAGACCAAAGAGATGGAAGGATGGGATGAAAAGGGCTTTATGACTTCAGGGCTTTGAACATTCAGGAGGGTGAGACTTTTATTTTTGAGCTCACTAAGTTCCCCTTTCATCTTATGACATCTTTTTGATGGGTTTTAACTTGATCCCTAAGCTTCTTACCTTCTATCTGTAATATTATTAAATTCTTTTACTTAACACTTTCAAACTTTTTCTCTAAACAATGACCACTTGTTTCCCACTTGGTATCTTTCTCATGTTACTTCTTGTTGAGAATCTTAAAAAATGCATGGTACTTATGCTTCCACATATTCGATTTGACTTAAGAAGCTCTTAATTTGTTTCCCCAAAATAGAATATTTCACTATTGTAGCTTGTCTGCAAACAGTTATGATATATCCAGTGATTCCTTGTATACTCCACTTGTATGTTGCCTTATGGTTGTAGATATTGTACCATCTGTCTTTGCTCTTAGTCGCACTTTTATATACTAATTCTTAGGCACATATGTTCACTCAGACCATGTCAGTCACTCCCAGTATTTACTGTATGTATAAACTTTAGGTGTACAGATCATTAAAGATACTGATGCATTGGGGTTGGCAACATTCTGAGCTTTTAATTTGAACTTGATATTTTCTACCCCTCGTTTTTATTATTCAGGGATTGGTACTCACTTTACTCCCTTCCTTTACTTTTACATTGCTAGAGTGTAGATCCTCAAAAATTTTCAGTATAAGCATGTGTATGATAGGGAGAGAGTTTTACACTCATTACCCTCTCTCAACCTTGTTCTTATCCTAAGGGAGGTACCCATTTATCTACCTGCCCTGAAGGTAGCATGAACACCTGGGTTGGGTGCAGGCTGACCTCTGCACCCAGGATGTGAACCCATGTGGGCACAACCCCAGGGCTGGCCTTGGTGGCTCATGGTCAGTATTGCTAACCACTACACTATAGAGGCCCAGTTTTCTGTAAGTTTCATTGGAATTTGGATTTAAACAATGCCTCCTTATGAAAAGTATGCCTTATAACAATGGGATCAGGAAAAAAAAAAAGAAAAACGTAATTTCTTGGCGTAGATATCTGCTGAAAGTTGAAGTGCAACTTTTAAAGATTAATCCAACCAAAAGTTTTTTCTAATAATAAGACTGGAAGATTTGAAAATACCCTTTTTTTGCTAAAGTGGGGAAAGCTTCTCCATTAGAACATTATCAGTTTTTGTCTTGTCGTAACACAGATTTCATTGGTCATGAATTATTACATCGGACAATGTTTGCTTACTTATTTAGGGCTCCTGTAAGCCTTTGTAAACAAGAAGCATATCAATGGTTCAGTAGGATGTTACTCCTTTCACAGCTGCCTAGTGAGTGTGCCTTGATAAAAGTGGTTCTACCTTGGCTCTCCTAAGGAATCTTCCATTAGATGAGATTATTAAACATTAAAAGCTTATGATAAGCATCTCTTTTAGACAGAATCTCTGCTTAGATATGGTTGACCTCCCTTGTGTGCCTTTGGGCATGCCATTTTCAGATGGTGATGATTCAAATCAAAGCTTAATTTATCATTGAAAGTATGTTTTTTCAGAACATCCCACCTCTCCATATGGTGTGCTCATAGAACAGTCCAGAGTGAATGAATGTATGCTTTTAAGGACACATACTGTCTGTTGTAATGGAAGTAGAGGTCTGTCTGTACTCAATGATTTCCCATCCCTTCTTCTCCCTTTTATTTTCCTTGTTCTTTGAAAAAAGGCATCTTTAGGTTTACAGTAGCAGGACTGAGGTACAGATTTAGGTGGGTTATTAGTGATATGTATTTGTGTTTATGAGTCATCACCTGTACCTCTGAGCTAATGATGTCATAGGCTTGAGTGGGTTGCTATATGGTTACTGATTCTTCAGATCAGTTTTAGATGGTTGCAGTTATTATGATAGTCAAAGAGGACTAAATTGCCTTTGTTATACACTGTTTGAAGGTATAACTCTTGTGAGCAAGTGATTATTGTGATGCTCATTTAGCTATCCCTTTAGTTGAGAAATAGCTCTTGCTACTTCAGGACCAAGATATTTTGCTCAGTTAAAGGCATAAAATGTGTCAGACATGTTATATTTTTGAAGAACCAAATTGCTCTTGCAGTTTTGTTTTGTTAATATTCATGAAGATAAGATTAAATGATGATTAGTGTTTTAAACGAGATTACAGATTAGAATAACGTTTTCAGTCATTAGATATATTTCTGAAGGTTGGTTTGATTCTTGTATACTAATTTTTTTCATAGATTAGCACAACTTACTGAGAAACAAATGACCCAGCTTGAGAAATAGGACTGATGTTGTAAATCAGTAATGTTTCATTATCAAACAAACTGAAGTAGCATTAGAAAGACAAACTGTGGTGTTAATCAGGAAAATTTCATGATTAAACAAACTGAACAAGCATGTGTTTTGTTGAGACTCATTTCCAGAAAACCGTAATGTCAGAATTCTTTTTAAATCTACTTTAGTATGAACTTTGCAACTTGTTGCTACTTAGAAACTGAAATACTCTATTTAGAGCCTATCTCTGTTCAAAAAAATGTAGTTGTATTTTTTATTAGTCAGCTTTTTTAAGCACTGTGCAGAGAATTTGGTATTGCATGTTTTTGTATGCTCATCTAGATTCTCTCTCATCCTTTTTCCCCACTTCTTCCTTGATTAGTGATGACAAACATGAAGGAAATGGTCAAATGAAGCCACAGAAGGAAGAACCAAAACAAGAGCAGCAGGAGTCTGATGAGAAAATTAAGGATTCCACTGAACCTACAGAAACAACTCCGATGATTCAAGGGTAACATTTTGCATTTCTAAGCATTCTCAGTTCATGTTATCTAACTTTTCTTTTATTAACTCCTCAAATTTTTAATCTCTCTTTCTGTTCTCTTTCTCCCCTTCCTTTGTTGTACTATCCATGCTATGTCATTTTATCAATATATGTACACTGAACCTTGCATTGTGTAGCAGAGTTTGCTCTGGGGCATTTCAAAATAGGAAATGTTTTGTAGAATAAGTTGAAAGTCAAAGATTCAGTTTCGGGAAAACTGAAAACTCTCAAAACTGGTAGTGCATCATATTTAGCACTACTGCCAAGATTTGTCAGAATTTCTAGTGTTCGCTGCTTATTACACCATTGCCCATACACAAATACACTTACACACACACACACCTCTCTCTCAAAATAAAGTGAATGTATGCCGGACTTATTCTTATTTACTTTAATTTCTGACTTTCCTATAAAAATTACTGACTTAAGACATTTTAGTTCTGCTAGCTGTTTTTTCTACCTGTTTCTTGTTCAGCATGTTGCTTGAGAGAGTGAGAGTGGGAAAAGAGCCTTATCTTTGCTATTCTTTTCTTCTACTGCTTTTAAGGAGACCATCTCTTCTTCATTAGTGTTAAGGCCAGAACAGTTCACCTGGAGCATGGTTTCTATATGTTTGCGTAATTCTCTTTCTTTATCTGTTTTATGTTGTGTGATAACCTCATTTGTAAAGCTTGATATTTGATTTTTGTGCCTGAATATTGCTTATGACGCTCAGGAATGTTGTATATATAGCAATCATGTGAGAAAATGGTAACCAAAAAGAAAGTCTTTACTCATTTAATGTGTTTTTAAAGATTGTTTTATAAGCTTTTAAGTATGTTTCGCATTCATGTGAAGTTATTTAATGTTGCCATTTTATAAAATGATCTGCTTCTGTTAGTCTGTGCAAATAATTTTCAGTGTACTTGATTCATAATAGCAAATATCCATGCCTTTTTGCTAACCGCTTGCAATATATATATATATATATGGCATTGCTGTGGAATTTATTAAAAAAGGGGGTGACTGTATTGTTAACTGGTAAGGTTATTTAATGTATGTATGATTCATGGTGAGGTGCCTGAGGATTGGCGGAATGCTTGCATAGTGCCATTGTACAAAGGCAAAGGGGACAAAGGTGAGTGCTCAAATTACAGAGGTATAAGTTTATTGAGTATTCTTGGGAAATTATATGGGAGGGTATTGATTGAGAGGGTGAAGGCAAGTACAGAGCATCAGTTTGGGGAAGAGCAGTGTGGTTTCAGAAGTGGTAGAGGATGTGTGGATCAGGTGTTTGCTTTGAAGAATGTATGTGAGAAATACTTAGAAAAGCAAATGGATTTGTATGTAGCATTTATGGATCTGGAGAAGGCATATGATAGAGTTGATAGAGATGCTCTGTGAAAGGTATTAAGAATATATGGTGTGGGAGGCAAGTTGTTAGAAGCAGTGAAAAGTTTTTACCAAGGATGTAAAGCATGTGTACGTGTAGGAAGAGAGGAAAGTGATTGATTCTCAGTGAATGTAGGTTTGCGGCAAGGGTGTGTGATGTCTCCATGGTTGTTGACTTTGTTTATGGATGGGGTTGTTAGGGAGGTGAATGCAAGAGTTTTGGAAAGAGGGACAAGTGTGCAGTCAGTTGTGGATGAGAGAGCTTGGAAAGTGAGTCAGTTGTTGTTCGCTGATGATACAGCGCTGGTGGCTGATTCGGGTGAGAAACTGCAGAAGCTGGTGACTGAGTTTGGTAAAGTGTGTGAAAGAAGAAAGTTAAGAGTAAATGTGAATAAGAGCAAGGTTATTAGGTACAGTAGGGTTGAGGGTCAAGTCAATTGGGAGGTGAGTTTGAATGGAGAAAAACTGGAGGAAGTGAAGTGTTTTAGATATCTGGCAGCAGATGGAACCATGGAAGCGGAAGTGGATCATAGGGTGGGGGAGGGGGTGAAAATTCTGGGGGCCTTGAGGAATGTGTGGAAGTCGAGAACATTATCTCGGAAAGCAAAAATGGGTATGTTTGAAGGAATAGTGGTTCCAACAATGTTGTATGGTTGCGAGGCGTGGGCTATGGATAGAGTTGTGCGCAGGAGGATGGATGTGCTGGAAATGAGATGTTTGAGGACAATGTGTGGTGTGAGGTAGTTTGATCGAGTGAGTAACGTAAGGGTAAGAGAGATGTGTGGAAATAAAAAGAGCGTGGTTGAGAGAGCAGAAGAGGGTGTTTTGAAGTGGTTTGGGCACATGGAGAGAATGAGTGAGGAAAGATTGACCAAGAGGATATATGTGTCGGAGGTGGAGGGAGCAAGGAGAAGAGGGAGACCAAATTGGAGGTGGAAAGATGGAGTGAAAAAATTTTGTGTGATCGGGGCCTGAACATGCAGGAGGGTGAAAGGAGGGCAAGGAATAGAGTGAATTGGAGCGATGTGGTATACCGGGGTTGACGTGCTGTCAGTGGATTGAATCAGGGCATGTGAAGCGTCTGGGGTAAACCATGGAAAGCTGTGTAGGTATGTATATTTGCGTGTGTGGACGTATGTATATACATGTGTATGGGGGGGGGTTGGGCCATTTCTTTCGTCTGTTTCCTTGCGCTACCTCGCAAACGCGGGAGACAGCGACAAAGTATAAAAAAAAATATATATATATATATATATATATATATATATATATATATTTTTTTTTTTTTTTTCTTTTCATACTATGCGCCATTTCCCACATTAGCAAGGTAGCGTTATATATATACACACACGGGAGACAGCGACAAAGTATAATAAAAAGATAAAAAAATAGAATAAATATATACACACACACACATATAATGCCTGCCTATGGAGTAGGTGTCAGGGGACTGCAGCACAACCATCAAGGATAAATATGAAATGAAAACTGTATATTCACCCCAACTAGTACCTTATTGATTTCCCTTCCCTCTTTAGACATTCCTTGAAACTATCAGGAACTGAATCAGCAAGAATCAGAAGCCATTTAGGATTCATCTTTGCTGCCCAGATTTCACAAATGTCTGCCTCTAGCTTCAGTAGCAGTGAAATATCCCTGTTATGAAGTTTCATTTTCATGAGCACCCACAGGTATCATATTTGAATTTAGATCCAGTGAATTCCCAGGCCAGTCACTAAAAACTTCACTGCATAATCCTTAAGCTAATCGATCAGTGACTAGTGTGGCTGTGTGCCAGGGAGCCCCATCGTGCTTGAACACACCCCAGCCTTGCACAATTTGATTGAATCTGGAAGATGGTCAATATATTTGAAGGTAACTATGTCTGTTCGTAGTTTCACACTTTGGCAACTCTACAAGGTACTGAACACCATAATAACTGAAATGTTCCCATACCATAAGGGAAGCAAGGAACTTGACAGTGCTTGCAATGGATTTGGGGTCAAATGGATCACAGCCAGGTCACCTGTACACATGCCCACCACAGTCACCTGTTACAGAAAAGGTAGACGCATCTCTCCAAAAGGCACTTTTGATCTTAGCTATATCCCACACTACATATTTCTTACAAAATCAACTTTTCTTGTGGTGCCTTTTGGTTATAAATGGTTTAGGATTCAGCCTACAGCTGCATTACATAAGGTCCTGATGTAAGTGGCACTCCACTGTCCTTACTGACACATAACTAGTTTTTTTGTTTTTTTTCTTATTTTTTGCACTCAAGCATGGATCTGCATCCACTTGATATATAAGAACAGTAAGAGTACAGTAAACCCTCAATTTAACAGACTAAGGGGGAAGGTGTTTCCATCAGTACTGAAAGTCCGTTGAATCAAATGAAACCTTTGGGCCATTTTTCAGTACAATATATGGTTCACATGCTTTCTTTTTCACTTTTTCTTTTTCGCTTTCTTTCACTGGATGCCATTTTGAATTGTATTATATTTATTTATTATACTTTGTCGCTGTCTCCCGCATTAACTTGGTAGCGCAAGGAAACAGACGAAATAATGGCCCAACCCACCCCCATACACATGTATATACATACACAGACATATACATATATACACATGTACATAATTCATACTTGCTGCCTTTATTCATTTGTATGTATTACAAAATTAATTTATAACAAATAAAGTCACAATTCTATGTATACAACCTGACAGCAAGCTTGGAGCAGACTGAGACTGAAACAAAGCAAGTGTACCCCACACTACCAAAATCTAAGTGTGATGTGAAATGCTCATGATGTGTCTTTTGAGATTTTTTTGTTTGTTTTTAGACATTATTGATTAATGCATTATTATTTGCTTGGTCTCTTAAATCCCAAATCCATTATATCAGGGTCAGTTAAAGCAAGCATTTACTGTATGTGAAATGGATTTTCCAGCCTTCCCAGGGCATTTTACATGGATTGGTATATCAGTCCCTGCCATTGTCATTAGATTTTATCACCTATCGTTGTACAAATCACAAGCTTACACTGGTAATGAATCTCAAGCTCACACCGGTAATATTAGGAATTTTTTTGATTGGCTTATTTCCATTGTAAAGTGCAGCTGTAGAAGCTATTTTGTCACCTTCAAAGTGAGTATTTCCAACTATAGTAGATGTTAGAGGTATGAAAAGGGAAAAGACAACAGAAATCAGTCATAAATGGGGAGCACGACAAGGTGTTCCTGCCTTTTATAGCAGCTAAATTGCTACTATGACGGATTCATGTGGTATGCTGGCATGTCGCGTGGTTGCCACAGCTCACTTGGGGGTACAAAATTCACTGGCGGACACACAACACAATTTTTGGTGAGGTTAAAGTGCTTTGCATGAATATGAATATAATTGCTGGTCTGCTTGCACCTACTTTATGATGATTTGATATATATATATATGCACAGTACACTTCAGAATGATTTGTGCATTGCTAAGAAAACTATTCTATTACCATATTTCTTACTCATCATTCAGAAGCAAGACAGTTTTTCTTGGACAGTAAGTATATGAATATAATAAAGGCACTTTTTGGAATTTCATCTTCTAATAGGCTGAAGACTTCCTGACTACATGTACTAGTTACAATGAAAGGCTGAACCTTGGATTGCATATAGTTTAATAGGATTATCTGAAAACATAAACTAATGTATACCCATTAAAGAGTTGGATTTAGTTGAAAGTTATGAGATAATATATTTTCATTTAGTTGTTAAGTTTTAGACTAATCAAGAGGGTTCAGCATTTGCACTTTTTGTAATGTTAATTTGTTTGTACTCTTATACTATTGGCAAGAATTTTTGATACTCCTCTGGTGTTGGACATTGAAAAAGATAAAAACAACCCCAGAAGAACTTGAGATCAAAGTTACCTTTATATGTTAGTGATTCATTTGTGTTTGTATGCAATGTTGAGATAATAGATTATGAATTTTGTAGAGGGAGTTGGAAGAAGATTGGATGGATGGAAGACATAAATGCTTCCCAGTTTGTGTAGTCACATGATGTATTAATGATTGTGTACATTATAACATCTCAAATCTGGTGAATTTGAATTCAATCATTCACTTATTTCAAGTTTTCTACATTTTACGTTCCTATCACACCAAGAAGACCAGGCAGCAGATTGACTGAATTGTAACTTATGAAATTTTCTTATTCCACTTCGTAAGTTTATGTATGCTAAGAATTCATGGTGATTTCCACTCTCAAAGTGTACATAATAGGCAAAGGTAGTGATTGGCGATTATTTAGATGAAGTGTTGTGGTGGCATCGGGCCCATTAGGAATTGTTTTGCTCTTAGCAGATCCCTAATTAGTGTTACTAAAATAAAAGTGAGCATCATTTAGAGGCTCATCTCTCATGAATGGTTGTGTTAGTCATTTTGACCATTGCTTACTGATAATAATCTAGTGGATCAAAAATGCATGTTCTGGAAAATTAAATGGGCATCAGCTCAGAAAATTTTCCGATAGAACAATTTGAAATTTATACACTACTATTTACAGTATCATTTTCATGTGACATTCTCTTCAAAATAGTTTTTATTATAGAAGGAAAAGGGCATCACAGTCAGTATGCTAACAGCTACACCACAGAGGCTCATTTTCATTCATTCCATCACTTCACCACAAATGATTTCACTCAGTCACATTGTTCACTGGGTGTTTACTGCTAATTATATCATGAATTTGTTTATACATACTCACACAGTTAAGATTTGGTGAAGATGGCATTAGTTGATCACGTATGAAATGCTGGAGGCTGCATTTTGTCATAGAGGTTCACACTAATCCTTATGAGAGACAGGAGGCTGGTCTGGACAGCATGCATGGAGAATCATTTAAACTTTTTTTCATGCTTCGAAGCATGAGGCAAAGGTACATGAAGGGGTTGGAGGTGCTGTACCTGGGCATATGCAAGGTTTTCATGATATTTAAAAAGTTCTTTTAGTGATGCTTCATGTTATTAGGTTTTCTTCGTATTAGCTTTTCCCAATTATATACATTCTCATTAGCTCTTGGTAGATGATAAAATTCTTTTGATCCAAAAGTCTAACGAAATGATCCTCACAAGTGCTTGATTATGGAAGTTGTGGGTTTTTGGAAAGCCATGCTTGAGATGCTATACTGTGCTGTATGTACATTTAATAGGGCAGCCTGTTTCTTTTAACATGTAAAAGAATGTTTATCATATCTTTCCATATCAAACCTTTTGCTGTTCTACAGCCAAAGTAATACAAAGTTATGTGTTGAGTGAGACTTTCGGAACCATCCATGTGATGATTCATTGTGTTGGCTTCTGTAGTTTTCTTTATCAATGATTGTACACTGATTGCTTTGTTTATTTCAAGTTTGCAATACTTATATAAATGTACTTATATGTGGGGATACATAACTGTGATTTGTATTGTTTCTCTTACAATGTGTGAAAATGTCCATTTATGTAAGCGTAAAACTACAAATGGTAGAAAATATATATGGTTATAAATGTACCTGTGGTTGTGTACTGAAAGTAATGATTTGATTTTTCTTAGCTCTTACTTTAAACATAGATTACTTGTATCATTTTAATACAAGACTGATGTTGGGGTAAACTACTTTGTGTATGGGTATATAGCTGTGATTTGTATTGTATTAATTCTTTCCATAAATGTGGGTATATATTTGTCATGTAAGCTATGCTCAGGTGCTGTGAAAGTACAGGAAGTGATATGTACGATATGTATTAATGCCTCTTTGTTCATTGACAGGAAACAAAATGTATATAAGTAATGTAATATTTTAGACAGTACAGTACACGTATTTCCATAAATGTATAAGAAAATTTGTAAGAACTCGAAATGTCAACCCAAACCCTTGTGTTATATCTGTGAAAATTACAAAACATTCATGTTGTTTGCATTTGCTTACCAAATTTCAGGCAAGTTCTTCATAAAATTCAAGAAGCAGATGTGAATTACCAAGATGTACTGCAGCATCATGAGAAACGACAGCCTTGCATGCAGAGTCCTAATGATAATGTGCACCCCCTGGATGTATGGAACTCAAACAACCGATCTTCATATAATATGGATCCTGTGTGTTCAGAATCTTTTCTCAAAAAAGCAAAAAAAGAGAAAAGTACTTCTTCAACAAAGATGGAGTCCAATGATGTAAAATTCCATAGTAAGAGAACAATTAAGCAGAATGGCTTTGGAGTAAATGGCCTTAAAGATCCAGTTTTAGATGCAAATGATCTCATAAAAAGCTATGACATAAGTCCTGCCTTGGAACAATCCAGCTCTGATGATTCCATCTATGCTGTTCCATCCCCATATCAATATACTCGGGGACAAGCTGCACTCAAAGGCTATTCTTGTACAGAGGAAAAACCTAAGCCACCACCACCACCACCACCCAGAAGAAATCCTAACACCAGCCTCACTTTTGGAAAATGGTCAAGAAGTCAAGAGACTCTAGCTGAAAAGGAGCAAAGCCTACCCCAGCTGAAGCACCTGAACACAATTAATAACTCCCCATCTTTGTATCATAGGATGGTGTCCCAGCAAGTCCCAGCATGTGTGGAGGTAACCAGTCAAAGACAAAGTCCTTTTTCAGTATCAAAAAGCAAAGTGCAACATCAGAGAACAGGAAGTTCTTCCCATGTTTCATCAAACATGGATGCACTGAATTGGGGAACAAACAATCCTTATTATTTGCTAAGTAGGGAGGCTCTAAATCAGGAACAGAGACCGTTCATATCAGCAAGTAGAGAGGCACTTAATTGGGAACGAAATCCTGACTGTCTGTCAGCAAGTAGGGAGGCCCTGGTCTGGGGGCAGAGTCCTTATATGTCATCCAGCTGTGAGGCATTAAACCTAAAACAAATTCCTTATCATAAGTCAGTAAGAAGGGAGGAACTAAATCATGGACTTAGAAGTCTTTATCGCATGTCAGCAAGTAAGGGAGAACTGAATCAGGAATCAGTTCAAGAAAAGTCTTCAAAGAGGGAAGCAATGAATGAAGGCCCAAGAAGTCCTTATTATATTTCAGCAAGGAGGGACACAGTGAATGAAGAAGCTCAAAATCGGAAAAGAAATGTGCAGAATTTGAGTAATCCAACTAGATCACCCAGTGAAAGCTCATCGAGCACACTCTACCAGCCTTTGAATGCTAGTCAGACAAAAGATAAAACTCAAATTGCATACGGAGTTGCTCCTTATGATGATCTAGTTGGTGTGAGTTTTGCAAACAAAAAAAAGACGAACACTCCAGATTTCACCCAAAAAATGAAAGTGTCAGCCACATCAACTCCCAACACAAGTGTATCATTAGTGACAGTGAACAGAAAACCAACTTTACAACCCAAAGTGAATTTAGAATCTTTAAATAATCCTTTTATTCCATTGCCACCCAAACCCTCAGAGGTGCCTTCATCACTCTCAGCAGCACCTAACGTTGAAGAGAAAGGAAAGTCATTGACAACTGTAACAACAGTGTACTTCAAAGATAACCAACACCAGCCAAGTCATACTCAGAGTATGGACCATCTAGACGGACCAATTAATTCATCTCCAACAGCAGGACAAATTTGTTCCTTCAGCCCGTCAACAATAACTTCAGCAAAGTCTTTAGGAAGCTTAACAGAGTCAAGCTCAAGTCAACGGTCATATAGTCAACCCACCATCATCTAAGCCTGTGCATGCTATATGGTAGGATTAGAATGTCTTCCATTTTCGAGCTGATGTTGGGGCTGATTCTCTATTATAAGTAATTAAATCATAGTTGTAAAATTTGTTTTGTAGTTGAATTAGTTTGCTTTAAAAAAATTACATTTTAATGGTTATGAAATGAAGTTTGATGATTGCATTTAAGTTGAAGATGTATTTCGTTTTATCCAGCACTATTTATTGAGGCTACTGACTTTATTTTTCAGTGAGAAGGATGATAAGGAAGCCATCTTAAAAGAGGAAGAAAAGGAAAAAGAAGAAGAGAAGCTGAAGAAGAGTGAGTCAAGGAGCAGTGTGACAAAGGACTCTCCAGTGTAGATATTCTTACATTACTAGTCTAATTATATTATAAACATGCAGGCAAGGAGACTTGTGGTTAGGTGTAACAGAAATAGGTGATGTAGTAAGTTTTACATAATGAACTATCTTGTGAGTATAAGTAAAACAAAGAGGTATTGATCTAATGACTCCTACAATTAAGCTTGCCAAAGAAAATGTACAAGTATGAAAGTTGCTTATCCGTTCACTCAACAGAAACAGAAAAGATGTGCTTGGTAATAGTTATTCATTACCTGTGACAAAGTACAGTGGCATGAGGAAAATTCTGTGAGTTATTTCAAGTCATATTGAAGCCTTCATTACTCCATAACTGTAAAGGGTCTAATAGAAATATGACACATTGAGTAAAACAGGTCTTCTGAATATGTGACAGAAAGCAGTGTTCTATTGTATGCAACAGATTTGCAAGTTTTACAATGTTTTAAAGACTTTACAGCTTGATTCTCATACTGTGAAAGCATAAGGAAAGTGAAGAAAATTCATTGGTGTGTGTGTGTATATATATATATATATATATATATATATATATATATATATATATATATATATATATATATACACACACACACACACAACTTTATCTTCCTGCCTTTAATTCCCTTCTGTGGGACTCCCACAGTGCTCAGAAAGCTGGACACATTCATTGGGCAGGACAAAGGACATTTGAGGAGTACGTTTTCAGTGTCTTGAGTGTGGAGTAAATTAATATGTATATTCATTTAATATATAATTGCCCCAGGACCACTTTTCCAGGAGCTCCTGCAGCCCATGGCTAGGCTATGCTACTCTCACCCACCAGCAAGGAGAAAATGGACTCCTCAAGGAAAGTTCTTTGATAGGACTGTACTTTGTTTCATCAATTCATGATAGTACAGCTAAAGGTGATTTTTAACTTTTTGGAATTATATATATATATATATATATATATATATATATATATATATATATGTATATATATATATATATATGTATGTCTTTCATACATATTCGCCATTTCCCTCGTTAGCAAGGTAGCATTAAGAACAGAGGACTGAGCCTTAGAGGGACTATCCTCACTTGCCCCCTTCTCTGTTCCTTCTTTTGGAAAATTAAAAACAGGAGGGGAGGATTTTCAGAGAAGGGGGCCAAGTGAGGATTTTCCATTAGGCTTAGTCCTCTGTTCTTAACGCTACCTTTCTAACACAGGAAATATACAGTGCAAATGAACTGCACACTCAGAGAACACATAATGCCCTTCAACATTAAGGATTCTAACCCTGTACCATTTGTGTTTTAGCTGGGTACACTAAGCACTTAGCTATGCTATAGTGTACCCAGCTACCACAGAAATGGTACTGGGCTCAATTCCTTGCTGTTGAAGGGCATTATAACATACGTTATTTATTTACTTATTTATTTATTCATAATTACCTCAGGGCCAGTGTCAGTGAAGAGTCCTGGTGACACGAAGGACCTTACCAAAGGCTCCTGCAGCTCAGGGCACATTACTTCCTGTAGCAGGGAAATGAATACTCTTTTGGAGACATTCCTGGACAAGACTGTACTCCCAATGACACCTACAGCTTTGTGAAAGGAAACCTTTCATTGACGGTGTAACCTCATGCAGGTAGAGTCCAGTGATATATCTTTTCTTTTTTCTTTCAAACTATTCGCCATTTCCCGCATTAGCAAGGTAGTGTTAAGAACAGAGGACTGGGCCTTTGAGGGAATATCCTCACCTGGCCCCCTTCTCTGTTCCTTCTTTTGTAAAATTAAAAAAAAACGAGAGGGGAGGATTTCCAGCCCCCCCCCCCCCTCCCTCCCCTTTTAGTCACCTTCTACAACACGCAGGGAATACGTGGGAAGTATTCTTTCTCTCCTATCCCCAGTGATATATACAATATATATATATATATATATATATATATATATATATATATATATATATATATTTCCAAAAGAAGGAACAGAGAAGGGGGTCAGGTGAGGATATTCCCTCTAAGGCCCAGTTCTCTGTTCTTAACCCTACCTCGCTAACACGGGAAATGGCAAATAGTATGAAAAAATATATATATATATATATATATATATATATATATATATATATATATATATATATATTTCTATTTTACATATTCATCATTTCCTGCATCAGCAAGATATTGTCAAGAACAGATGGTTAAGCCATAGAGAGAAAAAATCTTTGAAGTATATATATATATATATATATATATATATATATATATATATATTTTTTCCAAAGAAGGAACAGAGGGGGCCAGGTGAGGATATTCCAAAAAAGGCCCAGTCCTCTGTTCTTAACGCTACCTCGCTAACGTGGGAAATGGCGAATAGTTTAAAAGAAAAGAAAAAGAGTATATATATACTTCTCAACGTAGGAGAGAATGGATTCTACCTTCGTATTCCCGGCATGTCGTAGAAGGTAACGGAAGGGGACAGGAATGGGGAGCTTGAAGCCCCTCCCTTCTTGTATTTCAATTTCTAAAAGAGGAAATGGAAGGGATATGGCCTTTCTTCTTTGTTCCTGTTGCTACCTTGCTCACGCAGGAATTGGTGATCAAATTTGAAAAAATTCATATATACTTCTTGCTATGCATCAAAATTCATATCATTTGGAAACAAGCCAACAAAATACCAATCTTAAAACCTTCTAAACCCCCTTACTTCCCCTCTTTTTACTGCCTTATATCACCTTTATAATCAGTATCCAGACTTTGAGAAAATGTATAAAAACAGAATCAAATAAAACATCCCACTTTAAGCCACTTAGCTTGGCTTTAGACGCAAACATTCTACTACCATACTTCACGCTAAGCTCACACAGCACATCCTAGATGGATTGAGCTTTGCTCCAAACACAAACATTCTACTACCACACTTCACACCAAGCTCACACAACACATCCTAGATGGATTGAACCATCCGTACCCCCATTCCAACAGTAACAGTAGACATCAACAAAGCACTTGACACTGTTCTCTGACCCACCCTTATACAAAAACTTAACACCATTCCCCACAACACTATCAAAAGTGATTAGCCAACTTCGTAGCTGGCCAACATGGACGTGAATCCAGCTTTCACCCTCCAGTCACATTGAGTGGACTGTCTCTCCTACTTGGCAAAACACAAACCAATCTAGGTGTAATGTATGACACACACGACATTCACTCCCCAGACCAATAACATCAGCACAAAAGCAACACAAAGAAAATGCCTTCAGAAGAGGCACTAGATCAGGACTTGAAAAAAAATTATTCAGTATCTTCTACAAACAATTCAGCCCCTTTACTTTAAACTGTGCCTGATCTGTTTGGTCTTTCACCCTCTCAAAAGTAACTAAAACAAAGCTGCAAACCACATAAATTAGTACAATCACAACAAAGATTGGCTGCTTTGTAGCCACAAACACTCATCACCTTTACAACGAAACAGATCCATCCAGTACAATCCCACCTCAACATGAGTGACACTAAGTTCTATGCAGCAGCACTATGCCCCTCCCAGCGAAACCAACCCCCCAACAAATGCAACACTTGACAACATATACACTACAATGACCTGGCAAGCACTAAATAATCGACCTCCCAACTCAGTCTGAAACACCATCCCACTAGTCGTACCCCCTTCAGAAACAACCCTCCCAGTTACCCTCTGGATAAGTTTTATCCAAAGACAATGAAAGATAAAAAAATGTAGTAGTCAAACCCTAGACTGCCTTTTTTATTAGATAACTCATTAAAGGAAAAATTTCACATGAATAAAAGTGCCAATGTGACACCAATTTTCAAAAAAGTAATGTCAGTGCTCAGAACTTAAAGAATCCAATTTGCTAAACGTCTATAGTTGGAAAACATTAAAACCATCAGTTGTGATAGAATTGTAAACAAATATCAGCATGATTTTTGACAACATTGTCGATGTCCAATTAATCTGCTTGATTTCTTTTATGATCCAATTAGCATTGATGAAAGTAAAGTGGTTAATGTCATCAAACTATGTTTTTCAAAAGGCATTCAATAATGTTCCACATAAAAAAATTCTTACATGGCAACAATGGGTTTTACTTCAGGGAATAGGAAATTTTTTGACTTGCCATAAACAGAGTTGTGATTAATGGTCAAGCCTCAGCATGGTTTGACAGAAGTAAGAGTGCCTCAAGGATCAGTCTTGGGAACGGTTCTCTTTCTTTATATTAACAATACTAATAATGGGCTGCACTGTAAGACATCAAAATTTTATATTGATACAAAGCTGGGAAATAAATCTACAAATGAACTAGAACATGTACTATTTCAAATTGACATAGACAAACTAATGGACCTTTGATAAGTCTCTATTGTTGTCTGTTAACGTAGGGAGTACAGTCTTGTTGAAGAACTCACTCCAAAGGAGTCCATAATTTTCATGCTACTGGTAGTGCAACCTTTGAAAATGCAGGAACTCCAGGAAAAGGAGTCTTGGGGCAATTTTGAATAAATGAAATACACATATATGGTACTGAATGTAGTGCAGCCTTGGAGCTACAGGAACCCCTGGACCACTGTGGAAGGGGTCCTGTGTCACGTTATACAGGTGTTGTTGGTCTCTGCATGGAGGAGGTTACACTGTGAGAAATCCTCCCCTCTCGTTTTTCATTTTCCAAAAGAAGGAACAGAGAAGGGGGCCAAGTGAGGATGTTCCCTCAAAGGCTCAGTCCTCTGTTCTTAACATTACCTCGCTAATGCGGGAAATAGCAAATAGTATGAAAATATATATATATATATATATATGTGTGTGTGTGTGTTAGCAGCCCTTGCCTGCATCAGTTTACAAAAGTGAAAAGTAACCTTTGGAGAGGATGTATCATTGGGAGTACAGTCTCATCAAAGGGATCCAACATTTCCCAAGGGAACTTCTATAAAGGAAGTCCTGGGTAACACTAGGACCCTTCTTTTAGGAAGAGGCATTGGGGCAATTATGAATTTTATATATATATATATATATATATATATATATATATATATATATATATATATATCCCCTTTATCCATTAAAATTTACATATATTTTTTTGTTTATATGAATGCACATGTGACTGTATGGAAGATTTTGCTGTGCTGATCATAGCCTTACGATGTAAATGATAATACTAAAATGTTCACAAACCAATGTTGCATCTGAAGGTAAAGGATGGGACGAGCAATTAATATGAATAGATTGTACACTCAGTATTGCCTTCAATGTATGTAAACTGTTTTATCTTTTTCCTTTATTTTTTATACTGCAGAAAAATTTTAGGCAGTAGAAATTATTGATTGATGGCTTGCAGTGGACGTTAAATTTTATCATCAGGAAATTTTCATCTTTTAGGGGTAGTTGTATAACACAGCCAAGTAAGAAAGAGGCAGGCAGTTTTGGTATATTAGCCATTTAAATCCTGAGTATAGGTGTGCTGCCTAGGGCAACATTTGAGAGATTATTGAAGTTGGCAAAATATCAACCCTACTTAGAATTTGGTAATACATTTGTAATGTATTGTAAAAAAAAAAAAGTAATTTTTTACAATTTAGGTGCAATTTAAGAGCTACAAGATGTCTTCAGTAAATATTTTTGGGATTTGGACCAAAATGTAAATTATAGGTAATTAGTAATCATTGCATTTAAATGGATGATATTTTTCATTTTCCATTGATTGCCAATGACTGTACAAAATATAATTTTTTGGCTCCAAATGAGCTTGTGATGATTACTTTTCAAAACTTTCCATGTGTGTCTCATCATCCTGGACTAGTGACTTAGATGTGGATACTTTTACCAAAAGTTCTGTTTAAATGATGGAAAGACAACTTCACTTGTCAAGATGGTGTGACACCTATATGTATACTGGGTCAATTGTTTCATCTTTGAATTTGACACAAAACTCAGTTATGATGCTTTTCATTTTCAGAAAAGATTAGTGAGTCTTGTGGACTAGTAACATTTTGGTTCACAATAGCCATCATTGCATCTTTCCCCACATCTGTATCTTAGGGTTAAAGTTACATAAAATGTGACTTGTTTGAGAGAGAAGTGTGACAAATTCTGAAATGTTACTTTGGTTGGAAAAAACATTTAAAAAAAGAGCATTTTCTTTAAAATTCCAGAAATCTTAGGTTTTGTGACTTAATCATGATCAGCCTGATATGGTAGTTTTTTCCATAGCCTGTTGAATTCCCATATGAAGTCAATGTTTAAGCAGTCCAGTGAAGCAAATGAATGATGTTCAAGTACTTACATGTGCTTAAGTGCCATTTTAGAATTTGACCACTGTATGACTCATCATTTTCGAGTAGACAGCACATGGTTGATACAAGGTCGGACACATCTAATCATCAAACCAATGAAATATTCATCTTTCATCTCGGTCACAGCCATTACTTTCATTTTGTAAGGTTGTATATATACTAATCTGAACATAACTGAATGCTGAAAGTATTGGCTGTGCCAAGGAATATTACATGGGTCTTTGATATTAGCAGGGTGAAGGTAAGAATAATACTGTACTTCCTGAAAACTATGAAATTCAGATAACATAGAACCTGTCATTATATATACATATATATTGTAGTGGAATTCATTTGGTATGATAATTATGAAATTCAGATAACATAGGACCTGTCATTATATATACATATATATTGTAGTGGAATTCATTTGGTATGATAACTGCAAAAAATTACTAATTGTTTAACCTATTTTATGCGAAAAGTTTCACTACTTACTCTTCTTATTTTTGCATCATACTCAAGAACATTAGCTATCATCTCTCTTGTGCATGATGATTAGCCTCAAGCACTCAGTTTATGGGAACATTTACAGTATTCATGCGGTGATAGTAGTTGTGTCCGCCTAGGCCATTTGTTGACATAGTTGGCTTTTTTTTATTGTAATTATGTATGACTAAGCTTGTCTGTACTCCAGTGTGGTAAAAATAAAATGTCTGCTACTGACGTATTATTTAACATGAAAGATATCACCAAATTGCCTCACAAAGTTTGATGTTAGAGGCAGAAACATTTTTGCATCTCATAATCTGAGATCTTTCGTATGCAGTGAGTTACATACATACCCCAATGTCCAAGCAAGGTGGACCGGCCTTAACCCACAAAGAAAAAGAAGCGTATGTAGAAAATGATAGCACAGCAATGGATTTCTCCCATCTCTGACAGGGGAAACAGATTAAAAAAATACCTTATACGATAATAAACCTGAAGGAAATTTTTATAGCAAAGTTAAAAGGTAGAATGAACATGTCATACATTCCTACATTTTTTATAAAGACAATACAAAGGATAAACTTAAGCTTGTCTCTAAACTTTTCATGCCTATATTATTCCTGCTGTTAAATAATGATAGTAATTTTAATGTCACAGAGGTGCACGAGTTAATCGATTTGATTGTTAGAACAGCATATGCCCAAGGAGAGATCAGTCAGTGGTTTAGACACCAGCGTGTTATGCCACTGTATTACGTTAAATTATTCGATACAGGTTGCCTCTAATCCAGCATTTTCTGGTGTCGCGTTTTTAATTTGCCATCATGGCAGTGGTGTCAGCAGTGTTAACCACCAAAATCTGTTTACACTACAGCCAAGCTAATTAAGTCCAGGTGATTTCTTATATTCAGTTTTTGCTGAAAATGAAAGCCAGAAAAGTTCATGACATTGGTAAAAAAAAATATTTTGTACAGCCCATTTAACTCCATGACCTTTGTTTTAATCTCTCTATAGATATATCTTGTATTTTTGTCAATGTTTCTATTGTTTAGGGGTCACTGACAACTTAGCTGTCCTTCGACTGCACTTCTGTTTCTACTACTTGGTAAAGTATGGTCAGATTCTGATAAGCATTCCTTAACCAACAAATTAATTTGCATTTTTACAAATGTTACTAAAACAGCTTCTCCAGTGAAGTTTTCCTTCTGTAAGCAACAGCAGTTTCTTCAGAGGTAATTACCCACATCCATGATTTATGGGAAATTTGTCTAGCCATATCTCTGACACCTACTGCCTCCAGGAACTTCCTTCAAGAGGGTGGCCACAGGAAGTTTCCACTTATTTTCTTTACATGCCACCTCTCATAAAACATTCCATGAATTCTTCCAAGAAGATAGCTTGAATGATTTTATCAGCTCTTGAGCAAGATGGAAGTTGCTAATATTTTATTATTTTTTTCTTTCTTCTTTCAAACTATTCGCCATTTCCCGCATTAGCGAGGTAGCGTTAAGAACAGAGGACTGGGCCTTTGAGGGACTACCCTCACCTGGCCCAATTCTCTGTTCCTTCTTTTGGAAAAACTAAAAAAAAAACGAGAGTGGAGGATTTCCAGCCCCCCACTCCCTCCCCTTTTAGTCGCCTTCTACGACACGCAGGGAATACGTGGGAAGTATTCTTGCTCCCCTATCCCCAGGGATATTATTTTATATTTATTTATTTATTCTGCTTTGTCGCTGTCTCCCGCATTAGCGAGGTAGCGCAAGGAAACAGACGAAAGAATGGCCCAACCCACCCACATACACAGGTATATACATACACGTCCACACATGCAAATATACATACCTATACATCTCAATGTACACATATGTATACACACACAGACATATACATATATACACATGTACATAATTCATACTGTCTGCCTTTATTTATTCCCATCGCCACCTCGCCACACATGGAATAACAACCCCCTCGTGTGCGAGGTAGCGCTAGGAAAAGACAACAAAGGCCCCATTCGTTCACACTCAGTCTCTAGCTGTCATGTAATAATGCACCGAAACCACAGCTCCCTTTCCACATCCAGGCCCCACTGAACTTTCCATGGTTTACCCCAGACGCTTCACATGCCCTGGTTCAATCCATTGACAGCACATCAACCCCGGTATACCACATCGTTCCAATTCACTCTATTCCTTGCACGCCTTTCACCCTCCTGCATGTTCAGGCCCCGATCACTCAAAATCTTTTTCACTCCATCTTTCCACCTCCAATTTCCTCTCCCACTTCTCCTCGTTCCCTCCACCTCTGACACATATATCCTCTAGGTCAATCTTTCCTCACTCATTCTCTCCATGTGACCAAACCATTTCAAAACACCCTCTTCTGCTCTCTCAACCACACTCTTTTTATTTCCACACATCTCTCTTACCCTTACATTACTTACTCGATCAAACCACCTCACACCACATATTGTCCTCAAACATCTCATTTCCAGCACATCCACCCTCCTGCGTACAACTCTATCCATAGCCCACGCCCCGCAACCATACAACAATGTTGGAACCACTATTCCTTCAAACATACCCATTTTTGCTTTCTGAGATAATGTTCTCGACTTCCAAACATTCTTCAAGGCTCCCAGAATTTTCGCCCCCTCCCCCACCCTATGATTCACTTCCGCTTCCACGGTTCCATCCGCTGCCAGATCCACTCCCAGATATCTAAAACACTTTACTTCCTCCAGTTTTTCTCCATTCAAACACCTCCCAATTGACTTGACCCTCAACCCTACTGTACCTAATAACTTTGCTCTTATTCACATTTACTCTTAACTTTCTTCTTTCACACAATTTACCAAACTCAGTCACCAGCTTCTGCAGTTTCTCACATGAATCGGCCACCAGCGCTGTATCATCAGCAAACAACAACTGACTCACTTCCCAAGCTCTCTTATCCACAACAGACTGCATACTTGCCCTTTTTCCAAAACTCTTGCATTCACCTCCCTGACAACCCCATCCATAAACATTAAACAACCATGGAGACATCACACACCCCTGCCGCAAACCTACATTCACTGAGAACCAATCACTTTCCTCTCTTCCTAAACGTACACATGCCTTACATCCTCGATAAAAACTTTTCACTGCTTCTAACAACTTGCCTCCCACAACATATGCTCTTAATACCTTCCACAAAGCATCTCTATCAACTCTATCATATGCCTTCTCCAGATTCATAAATGCTACATAAAAATCCATTTGCTTTTCTAAGTATTTCTGACATACATTCTTTAAAGCAAACACCTGATCCACACATCCTCTACCACTCCTGATAGTTGCTAATGGTGTAGTCTAAACTGTTTGTGCCTGTGCAACTGAGTCTCACAACACAAGCTGGAGCTTTTTTACACCGTTTTACTTCTAACCATCTATTAAGGCAGCCCTGGTGGAGTGTACCAGCACATCTACAGGAAGATACGAGAGTATCCAGCCCACCTCCCTGTGAGTGGGGGCAGATCTGGCACATAGGCATTGATGTTGACAATACTCCTGTCCTTGAGTATGATAGTACCCTGAGAAAGCCATATCACAGGTGAATCTCTTCTCATACCAACCCCTTTAAGTGCCCTATCTTGCATTCTTTCCATATGCCCAATCCACATCTCATACACCTTCTCATTTCTTCATTCCATATAGTCATACCACAGAGCAGATTTTTGATCTCCGAAACTCACTCCACGTCCATGTTTCAGCTACACAGGTCAGGACGAAGAGGACCATGCTGTCCCTTAATCCTTTCACTTCCATACTTATACATCTCTGCTTTATTATTTTATTATGGGACTCAATGACTTCTATCCTGTACTGCTCTCTCTCATCTCTTCTTCCATCTCACCAAACTTACCAAATATAGCTTCTGAATAAAATTCTCTTACCTCTTCCAGTCTTTCTACCCCCATATCTATAATACAGTTAAGTAAACTTTCTAACCCTATAAGGTTTTTGCAAAATTTATATTTTCACCTTTCCATTCAAATACCATTACTTTACTTTTAATCTACTTTTAATCACATTCACCTTCAATCATCTACATTTAAACATATCATAACCACACTTACAAGCTTCTGCAACTCCACTCTCCACAAACAGGCTCATCACTAACCACTATACCACACACCATCTCTGCACCATCTTTCCCTAGTTTTTCTTTCATCTCTCTCTTATCACTACACCCATGTATATAAGATAAAAAGCATAATAGTGGCAGTATCGTAACCAATGAGGCAGGAGGTCCTGCTACTGTGGAAAGTAAAGCCGCTTGAAACTGGGAAAGTATTGTTTCAGCATCTCGAGGGGTACTCTATAGTTTTACGGGAGTAGCCAAGTCTCATCCTGCCTTCTCGTAGTGACCTCATCAGTACATCCATTGGAGTGGAAGTAAAGGGGGAGGAGTTGCTCAATTACATTAGGGAAATAGTTCTAGATTTGGACAAACACCTGAGGTGTACTATTACTTTTAGTTTTGACAATTTTGGAACCTTGCTGCCTCTGGGGTCTACCAGTTATGCCGAGGGTTAGAAAGAATGAGTGATTAAGGGTGATGATGCTGAATTAGAATGGGGAGAATAAAAGGAGGGAGATTGTGGAGAGGTGTAAAAGTTGTAGCATGGATATGCTAGGGATTGGGGAAACCCATATCCTCGGGTAGGTGGCATGGAATGCAAATGGAAATGATGAATGCAAGTCATGGGAAGGCATGGAAGGAGGTGTGGTAAGAACAGGAATGAGTGAAAACTATTGGAGAATATGAAAAGAAGGCTGTACAATTCTTGTATCACCAAGAGCAATGAATGTTACAGAGCATGGATGGAGTGGATCAAAAATAGTGAGTGAAAGGAAAGACTGGGATTGTGAAATATGCATGGGTGTGTTTATGCACCTGTGAATGTGAAGACTTTTCGAGGTAAGGATGAAATAAAGCTTTTCTGGAGGAATGAGAATGAAAGAAACATGGTTGTACTGGGCAATACGAATGCAAAAGTGGGATGTGATGGAACTGGTGATGGTAAATGGTGAGTACCTGGAGTAAATGAGAATGGAAGCTATCTTGTGGATACTTATGCTGAGAAGGGTTGATTCCTTGTGAACACCTCTTTTCAGCACAAGATGATCTACAGATATACATGGATGAAGAATGATGAAAGAGAAGAAAAGGTTTTGATTAACCAAATGGCAGTAGATGAAAGATAGAGAAAGGCTGTGCTGGATGCTAGAGTCGTGACAGGATTCTTTGGAGACTGTGACCATTCCACAGTTCTTATGGGGATGAGGAGCAGGGAGAGGTGAAGGTATGTGTAAGGAGGAATGGAGAGGTAAAAGTGTTGGCAAGCAGGAACATGAATCAAGAACAATAGAGGGAGAATTATGAAAGGAAAGTAATTGAAAGCTTAGATAAAAGTGCAGTAAATGTAGGAATGTAGCAGTTGGATATAAGGTAATGAGATACAGGAATAAAAAGGGCAATGCATGGTAGACAGATGAGATTAGAAATGCTGTGGAAGAGAAGAAAAAGGCATATGGTTGATTGCTCAATAGGAATGTACCATTGTGGAAGTAATGAAAGGGTACTAAAAAGAGTGTGGATGAGAGAGCAGAAGAGGGTGTTTGGCAATGGTTTGGTCACATTGAGAGAATGAGTGTGGAAAGATTGACCATGAGGATATATGTGTCAGAGGTGAAGGGAACGAGGAGAAGTGGGAGACCAAATTGGAGGTGGAAAGATGGAGTGAAAAAGATTTTGAGTGATCGGGGCCTGAACTTGCAGGAGGGTGAAAGGTGAAAGGCGTGCAAGGAATAGAGTGAACTGGAACGATGTGGTATACCGGGGTCGACGTGCTGTCAATGGATTGAATCAGGGCATGTGAAGCATCTGGGGTAAACCATGGAAAGTTCTGTGGGGCCTGGATGTGGAAAGGGAGCTGTGGTTTCAGTGCATTATTACATGACAGCTAGAGACTTGAGTGTGAACGAATGGGGCCTTTGTTGTCTTTTCCTAGTGCTACCTCGCACACATGAGGGGGGAGGGGGTTGTTATTCCATGTGTGGCGAGGTGGTGATGGGAATAAATAAAGGCAGACAGTATGAATTATGTATGTGTATATATGTATGTGTCTGTGTGTGTATATATATGTGTACATTGAGATGTATAGGTATGTATATTTGCGTGTGTGGACGTGTATGTATATACATGTGTATGTGGGTGGGTTGGGCCATTCTTTCGTCTGTTTCCTTGCACTACCTCGCTAACGTGGGAGACAGCGACAAAGCAAAATAAATATATATATATATATATATTCTTTCAAACTATTTGCCATTTCCCGCATTAGCGAGGTAGCGTTAAGAACAGAGGACTCGGCCTTTGAGGGAATACCCTCACCTGGCCCAATTCTCTGTTCCTTCTTTTGGAAAATTAAAAAAAAACGAGAGGGGAGGATATATATATATATATATATATATATATATATATATATATATATATATATATATATATATATATATATATATATATATTATCCCTGGGGATGGGGGAGAAAGAATACTTCCCACGTATTCCCTGCGTGCCATTGGTGACTAAAAGGGGAGAGAGGGGGAGCTGAAAATCCTCCCCCTTTTTTTTTTTAATTTTTCAAAAGAAGGAACAGAGAAGGGGGCCATGTGAGGATATTCCCTCAAAGGCCCAGTCCTTTGTTCTTAACGCTACCTCACTAACACAGGAAATGGCGAACAGTATGAAAGAACGAAAAAAGATATATATACATGGGGTTTTCAGTGTTGTAAATGGAAATGGTGAAGAGCTTGTACATTTATATGCTGAAAAAGGACTGGTGATTGGGAATACCTGGTTTAAAAAGCGAGATATACGTAAGTATACGTATGTAAGTAGGAGAGATGGCCAGAGAGTGTTATTGGATTACGTGTTAATTGATAGGTGCGCAAAAGAGAGACTTTTGGATGTTAATGTGCTGAAAGGTGCAACTGGAGGGATGTCTGATCATTATTTTGTGGAGGTTAAGCTGAAGATTTGTAGAGGTTTTCAGAAAAGAAGAGAGAATGTTGGGATGAAAAGAGTGGTGAGAGTAAGTGAACTTGGGAAGGAGACTTGTGTGAGGAAGTACCAGGAGAGACTGAGTGCAGAATAGAAAAAGGTGAGAACAAAGGAGGTAAGGGGAGTGGGGGAGGAATGGGATGTATTTAGGGAAGCAGTGATGGCTTGCGCAAAAGATGCTTGTGGCATGAGAAGCGTGGGAGGTGGGCAGATTAGAAAGGGTAGTGAGTAGTGGGATGAAGAAGTAAGATTATCAGTGAAAGAGAAGAGAGAGGCATTTGGACGATTTTTGCAGGGAAATAGTGCAAATGACCGGGAGATGTATAAAAGAAAGAGGCAGGAGGTCAAGAGAAAGCTCCCTTTCCATGGAAACATCCAGGCCTCACAGAACTTTCCATGGTTTACCCCAGACACTTCACATGCCCTGGTTCAATCCATTGACAGCACATCGACCCCGGTGTACCACATCGTTCCAATTCACTCTATTCCTTGCCGCCTTTCACCCTCCTGCATGTTCTTTTTCACTCCATCTTTCCACCTCCAATTTGGTCTTCCACTTCTCCTCGTTCCCTCCACCTCTGACACATATATCCTCTTGGTCAATCTTTCTCTCCATGTGACCAAACCATTTCAAAACACCCTCTTCTGCTCTCTCAACAACACTTTTTTTATTATCACACATTTTTCTTACCCTATTATTACTTACTCGATCAAACCACCTCACACCACATATTGTCCTCAAACATCTCATTTCCAGCACATCCACCCTCCTGCACACAACTCTATCCATAGCCCACGCCTCACAACCATACAACATTAATGGAACCACTATTCCTTCAAACATACCTATTTTTGCTTTCCGAGATAATGTTCTCGACTTCCACACAATTATGTATATTTATATATATATATATATATATATATATATATATATATATATATATATATATATATATATATATATTTTTTTTTCATACGATTCGCCATTTCCCGCATTTGCGAGGTAGCGTTAAGAACAGAGGACTGGGCCTTAGAGGGAAAATCCTCACCTGGCCCCCTTCTCTGTTCCTTCTTTTGGAAAATTAAAAAAAAACGAGAGGGGAGGATTTCCAGCCACCCGCTCCCTCCCCTTTTAGTCGCCTTCTACGACACGCAGGGAATATGTGGGAAGTATTCTTCTCCCCTATCCCCAGGGATATATATTTATATATATATATATATATATATATATATATATATATATATATATATATATATATATATATATATATATATATATTTCATTTATTATACTTTGTCGCTGTCTCCCGCGTTTGCGAGGTAGCGCAAGGAAACAGACGAAAGAAATGGCCCAACCCCCCCCCATACACATGTATATACATACGTCCACACACGCAAATATACATACCTACACAGCTTTCCATGGTTTACCCCAGACGCTTCACATGCCCTGCTTCAATCCACTGACAGCACGTCAACCCCGGTATACCAAATCGCTCCAATTCACTCTATTCCTTGCCCTCCTTTCACCCTCCTGCATGCTCAGGCCCCGATCACACAAAATCTTTTTCACTCCATCTTTCCACCTCCAATTTGGTCTCCCTCTTCTCCTTGTTCCCTCCACCTCCGACACGTATATCCTCTTGGTCAATCTTTCCTCACTCATCCTCTCCATGTGCCCAAACCACTTCAAAACACCCTCTTCTGATCTCTCAACCACGCTCTTTTTATTTCCACACATCTCTCTTACCCTTACGTTACTCACTCGATCAAACCACCTCACACCACACATTGTCCTCAAACATCTCATTTCCAGCACATCCATCCTCCTGCGCACAACTCTATCCATAGCCCACGCCTCGCAACCATACAACATTGTTGGAACCACTATTCCTTCAAACATACCCATTTTTGCTTTCCGAGATAATGTTCTCGACTTCCACACATTCTTCAAGGCCCCCAGGATTTTCGCCCCCTCCCCCACCCTATGATCCACTTCCGCTTCCATGGTTCCATCCGCTGCCAGATCCACTCCCAGATATCTAAAACACTTCACTTCCTCCAGTTTTTCTCCATTCAAACTCACCTCCCAATTGACTTGACCCTCAACCCTACTGTACCTAATAACCTTGCTCTTATTCACATTTACTCTTAACTTTCTTCTTCCACACACTTTTCCAAACTCAGTCACCAGCTTCTGCAGTTTCTCACATGAATCAGCCACCAGCGCTGTATCATCAGCGAACAACAACTGACTCACTTCCCAAGCTCTCTCATCCCCAACAGACTTCATACTTGCCCCTCTTTCCAAAACTCTTGCATTTACCTCCCTAACAACCCCATCCATAAACAAATTAAACAACCATGGAGACATCACACACCCCTGCCGCAAACCTACATTCACTGAGAACCAATCACTTTCCTCTCTTCCTACACGTACACATGCCTTACATCCTCGATAAAAACTTTTCACTGCTTCTAACAACTTTCCTCCCACACCATATATTCTTAATACCTTCCACAGAGCATCTCTATCAACTCTATCATATGCCTTCTCCAGATCCATAAATGCTACATACAAATCCATTTGCTTTTCTAAGTATTTCTCACATACATTCTTCAAAGCAAACACCTGATCCACACATCCTCTACCACTTCTGAAACCACACTGCTCTTCCCCAATCTGATGCTCTGTACATGCCTTCACCCTCTCAATCAATACCCTCCCATATAATTTACCAGGAATACTCAACAAACTTATACCTCTGTAATTTGAGCACTCACTCTTATCCCCTTTGCCTTTGTACAATGGCACTATGCACGCATTCCGCCAATCCTCAGGCACCTCACCATGAGTCATACATACATTAAATAACCTTACCAACCAGTCAACAATACAGTCACCCCCTTTTTTAATAAATTCCACTGCAATACCATCCAAACCTGCTGCCTTGCCGGCTTTCATCTTCCGCAAAGCTTTCACTATATATATATATATATATATATATAATTTTTATCATGACTAAATGTAGTAGTTACAATAAACATATGGCCTTCCATCAATTTTAGTTTCATAATCCAGCCCTAATCCTAAAGTAATTGAATAGCCCTGGTATAGGGGAAAACTGTTGGATTGTGTAAAAGCCTTCTACGGAGGAGCAGATGTATGTGTAAGAGTGGATGGAGAGCTGAGCGAAAGTTCTGGGATACATGTAGGTGTGAGGCAGGGATGTGTGATGTCACTGTGGCTTTTGAATATGGGGGATACGGGGGAAAGAATACTTCCCAAGCATTCCCCGCGTGTCGTAGAAGGCAACTAAAGGAGACAGGAGCAGGGGATAGAAACGTTCCCCTCCTTGTATTTTAACTTTCTAAAAGGGGAAACAGAAGGAGTCATGCAGGGAGTGCTCATCATCCTTGAAGGCTCAGATTGGGATGTCTAAATGTGTGTGGATGTAACCAAGATGAGAGCAAAAGGAGAGATAGGTAGTATGAGGAAAGGAAGCTCAAGGGTGAAGGGAAGAGTGGTTTGGGATCTTGGGAGTAAAGTCAGGGGTTGGTGAGAGGACAAGAGCAAAGGAAAGAGTAGCACTACTCCTGAAGCAGGAGTTGTAATAGTATGTGATAGAGTGTAAGAAAGTAAACTCTAGATTGATATGGGTAAAACTGAAAGTGGACGGAGAGAGATGGATGATTATTGGTGCATATGCACATGGTCATGAGAAGAAAGATCTTGAGAGGCAAGTGTTTTGGGAGCAGCGGAGTGAGCGTGTTAGCAGCTTTGATGCACGAGACTGGGTTATAGTGATGGGTGATTTCAATGCAAAGGTGAGTAATGTGGCAGTTGAGTATATAACAGGTGTACATGGGGTGTTCAGTGTTGTAAATGGAAATGGTGAAGAGCTTGTAGATTTGTGTGCCAAAAAAGGACTGGTGATTGGCCAGAGAGCGTTATTCGATTATGTGTTGATAGGCACGTGAAAGAGCGACTTTTGGATGTATGTGCTGAGAGTGGAAATTGAAGGCATGTCCAAACATTATCTTGTGAAGGTGAAAGTGAATATTTGTAGAGGTTTTCAGAAAAGAGGAGAGAATGTTGGGGTGAAGAGAGTGGTGAGAGTTAATGAGCTTGGAAAGGAGACGTGTGAAGAAGTACCAGGAGAGATTGAGTGTAGAATGGAAAAAGGTGAGAGCAAATGACGTAAGGGGAGTGGAGGAGGAATGGGATGTATTTAGGGAAGCAGTGATGGCTGGCACAAAAGATGCCTGTGGCATGAGAAAGGTGGGAGGTGGGCAGATTAGAAAGGGTATTGAGTGGTGGGATGAAGTGAAAGGGAAGAGAGAGGCATTTGGACAATTTTTGCTTGGAAGTAATGCAAATGACTGGGAGATATATAAAAGAATGAGGCATGAGTTCAAGAGAAAGGTGCAAGAGGTGAAAAAGAGGGCAAATGACAGTTGGGGTGAGAGAGTATCATCAAATTTTAGGGAGAATAAAAAGATGTTTTGGAAGGAGGTAAATAAAGTGCGTAAGACAAGAGAACAAATGGGAACATCAGTGAAGGGGGTTAATGGGGAGGTAATAACAAGTAGTGGTGAAGTGAGGAGAAGGAGTGAGTATTTTGAAGATTTGTTGAATGTGTTTAGTGATAGAGTGGCAGATATAGGGTGTTTTGGTCGAGGTGGTGTGCAAAGTGAGAGGGTCAGGGAGAATGGTTTGGTAAACAAAGAAGAGTTAGCGAAAGCTTTGCAGAAGATGAAAGCCGGCAAGGCAGTGGGTTTGGATGGTATTACAGTGAAATTTATAAATAAAGGGCGTGACTGTGTTGTTGACTGTTGGTGAGGATATTCAATGTATGTATGGTGGATGGTGAAGTGCCTGAGGATTGGCGGAATGCATGCATCGTGCCATTGTACAAAGGCAAAGGGGATAAAGGTGAGTGTTCAAATTAGAGGTATAATTTTGTTGAGTATTCCTGGGAAATTATATGGGAGGGTACTGATTGAGAGGGTGAAGGCATGTACATAGCATCAGATTGGGAAAGAGCAGTGTGGTTTCAGAAGTGGTAGAGGATTTGTGGATCAGGTGTATGCTTTGAAGAATGTATGTGAGAAATACTTAGAAAAACAAATGGATTTGTATGTGACATTTATGAATCTGTCGAAGGCATATGATAGAGTTGATAGAGATGCTCTGTGGAAGGTATTAAGAGTATATGGAGTGGGAGGTAAGATGCTAGAAGCAGTGAAAAGTTTTTATCAAGGATGTAAGGCATGTGTACGAGTAGGAAGATAGGAAAGTGATTGGTTCCCAGTGAATGTCAGTTTGCAGCAGAGGAGTGTGATGTCTCCATGGCTGTTTAATTTGTCTATGGATGGGGTTGTTAGGAAGTTGAATATAGGAGTTTTTGAGAGAGGGGTAACTATGCAGTCTGCTGTTGATGAGGGGCGTGGGAAGTGAGTCAGTTGTTGTTCGCTGATGATAGCGCAGGTGACTGATTCAGATGAGAAACTGCAGAAGCTGGTGACTGAGTTTGGTAAAGTGTGTGAAAGAAGAAAGTTGAAAGTAAATGTGAATAAGAGCAAGGTTATTAGGTACAGCAGGATTGAGGGAAAAGTCAATCGGGTGGTAAGTTTGAATGGAGAAAAAGTGGAGGAAGTGAAATGTTGTAGATATCTGGGAGTGGATTTGGCAGCGGATGGAACCATGGAAGTGGAAGTGAGTCATAGGGTGGGGTAGGGGGCGAAGGTTCTGAGAGCGGTGAAGAATGCGTGGAAAATGAGAACGTTATCTCGAAAAGCAAAAATGGGTATGTTCGAAGGAATAGTGGTTCTGACAATGTTATATGATTGCGAGGCATGGGCTATAGATAGGGTTGTGCAGAAGAGGCTGGGTGTGTTGGAAATGAAGTGTTTGAGTATAATATGTGGTGTGAGGTGGTTTGATCGAATAAGTAGTGAAAGGGTAAGAGAGATGTGTGGTAATAAAAAGAGTGTGGTTGAGAAAGCAGAAGAGGGTGTATTGAAATGGTTTGGTCACATGGAGTGAATGAGTGAGGAAAGATTGACAAAGAGGATATATGTGTCTGAGGTTGAGGGAACGAGGAGAAGTGGGAGACTAGATTGAAGGTGGAAGGATGGAATGAAAAAGATTTTGAGCAATCAGGGCCTGAATATACAGGAGGGTGAAAGGCATGCAAATAAGAGTGTGAAATGGAGTGATGTGGTATACCGGGGTCGATGTGCTGTCAATGGATTGAACCAGGACATGTGAAATGTCTGGGGTAAACCATGGAAAGTTTTGTGGGGCCTGGATGTGGAAAGGGAGCTATGGTTTCAGAGCATTACACATGACAGCTAGAGACTGAGTGAGAACAAATGTGGCCTTTTGTCTCTTCCTACCACTACCTCACAGGGGGAAGGGGGATGTTATTTCATGTGTGGTGGAGTGGTGACGGGAATGAATAAAGGCAACAGGTATGAATATGTACATGCGTATATATGTATATGTATGTATGTTGAAATGTATAGGAATGCATATGTGCGTGTATGTATATATATATATATATGTTTATGTGGGTGAGATGGCCATTATTTCGTCTTTCCTGGCAATACCTCACTAACGCAGGAGACAGCGACAAAGTATAATAAATAAATAATATATATTTCATATTATTTTTATTATACTTTATCGCTGTCTCCCACGTTAGTGAGGTAACGTAAGGAAACAGATGAAAGAATGGCCCAACCCACCCACATACACATGTATATACATACACGTTCACACACGCACATATACATACCAATATATTTCAACGTACTTGCTGCCTTTATTCATTCCCGTCGCCACCCCTTCACACATGAAATGACACCCCTCTCCCCCCCACACGCATGCAAGGTAGCACTAGGAAAAGACAACAAAGGCCACATTTGTTCACACTCAGTCTCTAGCTGACATGTATAATGCACTGAAACTACAGCTCCCTTTCCACATCCAGGCCCCACAAAACTTTCCATGGTTTACCCCAGATGCTTCACATGCCCTGGTTCAATCCACTGACAGCACATCGACCCCGGTATACCACATCATTCCAATTCATTCTATTGCTTGCATGCCTTTCACCCTCCTGCATGTTCAGGCCCCGATTGCTCAAAATCTTTTTCACTCCATCCTTCCACTTTCAATTAGGTCTCCCACTTCTCCTCGTTCCCTTCACCTCTGACACATATATCCTCTTTGTCAATCTTTCCTCACTCATTCTCTCCATGTGACCAAACCATTTCAATACACCCTCTTCTGCTCTCTCAACTACACTTTTTATTACCATACATCTCTCTTACCCTTTCATTACTTACTCAAGCAAACCACTTTACACCACATATTGTACTCAAACATCTCATTTCTAACACATCCACCCTCCTCCACACAACCCTATCTATATCCCACACCTTGCAACCATATAACGTTGGTGGAACCACTATTCCTTCAAACATACCCATTTTTGCTTTCCAAGATAATGTTCTCACCTTCCACACATTTTTCAAAAGCTCCCAAAAAACTTCGCCCCCTCCCCCACCCTATGACTCACTTCCACTTCCATGGTTCCATCCGCTGCCAAATCCACTCCCAGATATCTACAACACTTCACTTTCGCCACTTTTCTCCATTCAATCTTACCACCCTCAACCCTGTACCTAATAACCTTGCTCTTATTCACATTTACTTTCAGCTTTCTTCTTTCACACACTTTACCAAACTCAGTCACCAGCTTCTGCAGTTTTTCACCCGAATCAGCCACCAGCGCTGTATCATCAGCGAACAACTGACTCACTTCCCAAGCCCTTTCATCCACAACAGACTGCATACTTGCCCCCTTCTCCAAAACTCTTCCATTCACCTCCCTAACAACCCCATCCATAAACAAATCAAAACACCATGGAGACATCATGCACCCCATCGCAAACAGACATTCACCAAGAACCAATCACTTTCCTCTCTTCCTACTCGTACACATGCCTTACATCCTCGATAAAAACTTTTCACTGCTTCTAGCAACTTGCTTCCCACACCATATACTCTTAATACCTTCCACAGAGCATCTCTATCAGCTCTATCATATGCCTTCTCCAGATCCATAAATGCCACATACAAATCCATTTGCTTTTCTAAGTATTTCTCACATACATTCTTCAAAGCAAACACCTGATCCACACATCCTCTACCACTTTTGAAACCACACTGCTCTTCCCCAATCTGATGCTCTGTACATGCTTTCACCCTCTCAATCAATACCCTCCCATATAATTTCCCAGGAATACTCAACAAACTTATACCTCTGTAATTTGAACACTCACCTTTATCCCCTTTACCTCTGTACATTGAATATCCTCACCAACCAGTCGACAAAACAGTCACCCCCATTTTTAATAAATTCCACTGCAATACCATCCAAACCCAATGCCTTTCATCTTTCGCAAAGCTTTCACTACCTCTTCTCTGTTTACCAAATCATTCAACCTGACCCTCTCACTTTGCACACCACCTTGACCAAAACACTCTATATCTGCCACTCTATCATCTAACACATTCAAAATACCTTCAGAATACTCACTCCATCTCCTCACATCACCACTACTTGTTATATACGCACTTTATATACCTTATTTCAAAACATCTTTTTACTCTGCCCAAAATTTAATGATACTCTCTAACCCCAACTCTTATTTGCCCTCTTTTTCATCTCTTGCATCTTTCTCTTAACCTCCTGCCTCTCTCTTGTCTTTCACTAATAATCTTACTTCATCCCACCACTCACTACCCTTTCTAATCTGCCCACCTCCCACGCTTCTCATGCTACAAACATCTTTTGCGCAAGCCATCACTGCTTCCCTAATTACATCCCATTCCTCCCCTACTCCCCTTACATGCTTTGCTCTCACCTTTTTCCATTCTGCACTCAGTCTCTCCTGGTACTTCCTCACAGAAGTATCCTTCAAAGCTCACTTATTCTCACCACTCTCTTCACCCCCAACATTCTCTCTTCTTTTCTGAAAACCTGTACAAATCTTCACCTTCACCTCAACAAGATAATGATCAGACATCCCTCCAGTTGCACCTCTCAGCACATTAACATCCAAAAGTCTCTCTTTCATGCGTGTATCATCTGACATAATCCAATTACGCTCTCTAGCCATCTCTCCTACTTACATACGTATACTTATGTATATCTCTCTTTTTAAACCAGGTATTCCCAATCACCACTCCTTTTTCAGCACACACATCTATAAGCTCTTCCCCATTTCCATTTACAAAACTGCACACCTCATGTACACCAATTATTCCCTCACTGCCACATTACTCACCTTTGCATTCAAATCACCTATCACTATGACCCAGTCTTCTGCATCAAAACTGATAACACACTCACTCAGCTGCTCCCAAAACACTTGCCTTTCATTATCTTTCTTCTCATGCACAGGTGCATAGGCACCAATAACCACCCATCTCTTTCCATCCACTTTCAGTTTTACCCATATCAATCTAGAGTTTACTTTCTTACACTCTATCACATATTCCCACAACTCCTGTTTCAGAAGTAGTGTCACTCCTTCCTTTGCTCTTGTCCTCTCACTAACCCCTGATTTTACTCCCAAAACATTCCCAAACCACTCTTCCCTTTACCCTTGAGCTTCCTTTCCCTCAGAACCAAAACACCCAGGTTCCTTTCCTCAAACATACTACCTATCTTCGAAACCACTCTTCCCTTTACCCTTGAGCTTCCTTTCCCTCAGAACCAAAACACCCAGGTTCCTTTCCTCAAACATACTACCTATCTCTCCTTTTTTCTCATGTTGGTTACATCCACACACATTTAGACACCCCAATCTGAGCCTTCGAGGAGGATGAGCACTCCCTGCGTGACTCCTTCTTCTGTTAGAAAGTTAAAATACAAGGAGGGGAGGGTTTCTAGCCCCCCCAATCCCGTTCCCTTTAGTCACCTACGACACGCGGTGAATGCGTGGGAAGTATTATTTCTCCCCTATCCCCAGGGACAATATATATATATATATATACTTTTTTTTCTTTTCTTTCTTTTTGCCGCTGTCTCCCGCGTTTGCAAGGTAGCGCAAGGAAACAGACGAAAGAAATGGCCCAACGCACCCCCATATACATGTATATACATACGTCCACACACGCAAATATACATACCTACACAGCTTTCCATGGGTTACCCCAGACGCTTCACATGCCCTGATTCAATCCACTGACAGCACGTCAACCCCGGTATACCACATCGATCCAATTCACTCTATTCCTTGCCCTCCTTTCACCCTCCTGCATGTTCAGGCCCCGATCACACAAAACCTTTTTCACTCCATCTTTCCACCTCCAATTTGGTCTACCACTTCTCCTCGTTCCCTCCACCTCTGACACATATATCCTCTTGGTCAATCTTTCCTCACTCATTCTCTCCATGTGCCCAAACCATTTCAAAACACCCTCTTCTGCTCTCTTGACCACGCTCTTTTTATTTCCACACATCTCTCTTACCCTTACGTTACTTACTCGATCAAACCACCTCACACAACACATTGTCCTCAAACATCTCATTTCCAGCACATCCATCCTCCTGAGCACAACTCTATCCATAGCCCACGCCTCGCAACCATTCAACATTGTTGGAACCACTATTCCTTCAAACATACCCATTTTTGCTTTCCGAGATAATGTTCTCGACTTCCACACATTTTTCAAGGCTCCCAGAATTTTCACCCCCTCCCCCACCCTATGATCCACTTCCGCTTCCATGGTTCCATCCGCTGCCAGATCCACTCCCACATATCTAAAACACTTTACTTCCTCCAGTTTTTCTCCATTCAAACTTACCTCCCAATTGACTTGACCCTCAACCCTACTGTACCTAATAACCTTGCTCTTATTCACATTTACTCTTAACTTTCTTCTTTCACACACTTTACCAAACTCAGTCACCAGCTTCTGCAGTTTCTCACATGAATCAGCCACCAGTGCTGTATCATCAGCAAACAACAACTGACTCACTTCCCAAGCTCTCTCATCCCCAACAGACTTCATACTTGCCCCTCTTTCCAAAACTCTTGTATTCACCTCCCTAACAACCCCATCCATAAACAAATTAAACAACCATGGAGACATCACACACCCCTGCCGCAAACCTACATTCACTGAGAATCAATCACTTTCCTCTCTTCCTACACGTACACATGCCTTACATCCTTGATAAAAACTTTTCACTGCTTCTAACAACTTGCCTCCCACACCATATATTCTTAATACCTTCCACAGAGCATCTCTATCAACTCTGTCATATGCCTTCTCCAGATCCATAAATGCTACATCCAAATCCATTTGCTTTTCTAAGTATTTCTCACATACATTCTTCAAAGCAAACACCTGATCCACACATCCTCTACCACTTCTGAAACCACACTGCTCTTCCCCAATCTGATGCTCTGTACATGCCTTCACCCTCTCAATCAATACCCTCCCATATAATTTACCAGGAATACTCAACAAACTTATACCTCTGTAATTTGAGCACTCACTCTTATCCCCTTTGCCTTTGTACAATGGCACTATGCACGCATTCTGCCAATCCTCAGGCACCTCACCATGAGTCATACATACATTAAATAACCTTACCAACCAGTCAATAATACAGTCACCCCCTTTTTTAATAAATTCCACTGCAATACCATCCAAACCTGCAGCCTTGCCGGCTTTCATCTTCCGCAAAGCTTTTACTACCTCTTCTCTGTTTACCGAATCATTTTCCCTAACCCTCTCACTTTGCACACCACCTCGACCAAAAGACCCTATATCTGCCACTCTATCATCAAACACATTCAACAAACCTTCAAAATACTCACTCCATCGCCTTCTCACATCACCACTACTTATCACCTCCCCATTTGTGCCCTTCACTGAAGTTCCGATTTGCTCCCTTGTCTTACGCACTTTATTTACCTCCTTCCAGAACATCTTTTTATTCTCCCTAAAATTTAATGATACTCTCTCACCCCAACTCTCATTTGCCCTCTTTTTCACCTCTTGCACCTTTCTCTTGTGTTAATTGACAGGCGCGCAAAAGAGAGATTTTTGGATGTTAATGTGTGAAAGGTGAACTGGGGGGATGTCTGATCATTATTTTTGGGGAGGTAAGTGAAGTTTGAAAGGGTTTTTAAAAAAGAAGAGAGAATTTTGGGGAGAAAAGGTGGTGAGGTAAGTGACTTGGGAAGGAGACTTTTTGTGAGGATTTACAAGAGACTGAGGGCAGAATAAAAAAAAAGGTTTTTGAGAACAAAGGAGAAAGGGAGGGGGGGGAGGAAGGGGATGTATTTAGGGAAGCAGTGATGGCTTGCGAAAAAGTGTTTGTGGCATGAGAAGCGTGGGGGGTGGGCGATTAAAAAGGGGTAGGGGTAGTGGGATGAAGAAGTAAGATTATCAGTGAAAGAAAAGAAGGGGCATTTGGACTTTTTTGCGGGGAAAAATGAAATGGGGGAGATGTATAAAAGAAAGAGGCGGGAGGTCAAGAGAAAAGCCCCTTTCCAGGAAAACATCCAGGCCTCACAGAATTTTCCCGGGTTTTACCCCAGACACTTCACATCCCGGGTTCAATCCATTGACGCCTCCCCCCGGTTACCAATCGTCCAATTCACTCTATTCCTTGCCCCTTTCACCCTCCTGCATTTTTTTTTACCCATTTTTCCACCCCCAAATTTTGGTTTCCATTCTCCTCTTTCCCTCCACCTCGACACATTATCCTCTTGGGTCAATCTTTCTCTCCATGTACCAAACCATTTCAAAACACCCCTTCTGCTCTCTCAACCCCACTTTTTTTTTTCAACATTTTTCTTACCCTTTTTTTACTTACCGATCAAACCACCTCACACCACATATTGTCCTCAAACATCCTTTCCAGCAATCCACCCTCCGCACACAACTTATCCATAGCCCACCCTCCAACCATACAATTAATGGAACCACTATTCCTTCAAAATACCTATTTTTGCTTTCGAGATATGTTTCGACTTTCCACACAATTTTTTGGGATTTTATTTATTTTATATATATATATATATATAGCCTTTGTAAAATGGCCTATGCACGCCCTTCCGCCAATCCTCAGGCACCCCACCATGGTCATACATCATTAAATAACCTTTCCAACCAGTCAAAAATACAGTCACCCCCCTTTTTAAAAAATTCCCCTGCAATACCATCCAAACCTGCTGCCTTGCGGGTTTCATCTTCCGCAAAGCTTTCACTATATTTATATATATATATATTATATATATATATAATATTATATATATATATAATTTTTATCATACAAATGTAGTAGTTACAATAAAATATGGCCTTCATCAAATTTTTGTTTCAAATCCAGCCCTAAACCTAAAGTAATTTAATACCCTGGTATAGGGAAAACTGTTTGGGTTGTGTAAAAGCCTTCTACGGAGGAGCAGATGTTTTTAAGTGTAAGAGTGGGTGGAAGCTGAGCGAAAGTTCTGGGATACATGTAGGTGTGAGGCAGGGATGTGTGATGTCACTGTGGCTTTTGAATATGGGGGATACGGGGGAAAGAATACTTCCCAAGCATTCCCCGCGTTTCGTAGAAGGCAACTAAAGGAGACAGGAGCAGGGGATAGAAACGTTCCCCTCCTTGTATTTTAACTTTCTAAAAGGGGAAACAGAAGGAGTCATGCAGGGAGTGCTCATCATCCTTGAAGGCTCAGATTGGGATGTCTAAATGTGTGTGGATGTAACCAAGATGAGAGCAAAAGGAGAGATAGGTAGTATGAGGAAAGGAAGCTCAAGGGTGAAGGGAAGAGTGGTTTGGGATCTTGGGAGTAAAGTCAGGGGTTGGTGAGAGGACAAGAGCAAAGGAAAGAGTAGCACTACTCCTGAAGCAGGAGTTGTAATAGTATGTGATAGAGTGTAAGAAAGTAAACTCTAGATTGATATGGGTAAAACTGAAAGTGGACGGAGAGAGATGGATGATTATTGGTGCATATGCACATGGTCATGAGAAGAAAGATCTTGAGAGGCAAGTGTTTTGGGAGCAGCGGAGTGAGCGTGTTAGCAGCTTTGATGCACGAGACTGGGTTATAGTGATGGGTGATTTCAATGCAAAGGTGAGTAATGTGGCAGTTGAGTATATAACAGGTGTACATGGGGTGTTCAGTGTTGTAAATGGAAATGGTGAAGAGCTTGTAGATTTGTGTGCCAAAAAAGGACTGGTGATTGGCCAGAGAGCGTTATTCGATTATGTGTTGATAGGCACGTGAAAGAGCGACTTTTGGATGTATGTGCTGAGAGTGGAAATTGAAGGCATGTCCAAACATTATCTTGTGAAGGTGAAAGTGAATATTTGTAGAGGTTTTCAGAAAAGAGGAGAGAATGTTGGGGTGAAGAGAGTGGTGAGAGTTAATGAGCTTGGAAAGGAGACGTGTGAAGAAGTACCAGGAGAGATTGAGTGTAGAATGGAAAAAGGTGAGAGCAAATGACGTAAGGGGAGTGGAGGAGGAATGGGATGTATTTAGGGAAGCAGTGATGGCTGGCACAAAAGATGCCTGTGGCATGAGAAAGGTGGGAGGTGGGCAGATTAGAAAGGGTATTGAGTGGTGGGATGAAGTGAAAGGGAAGAGAGAGGCATTTGGACAATTTTTGCTTGGAAGTAATGCAAATGACTGGGAGATATATAAAAGAATGAGGCATGAGTTCAAGAGAAAGGTGCAAGAGGTGAAAAAGAGGGCAAATGACAGTTGGGGTGAGAGAGTATCATCAAATTTTAGGGAGAATAAAAAGATGTTTTGGAAGGAGGTAAATAAAGTGCGTAAGACAAGAGAACAAATGGGAACATCAGTGAAGGGGGTTAATGGGGAGGTAATAACAAGTAGTGGTGAAGTGAGGAGAAGGAGTGAGTATTTTGAAGATTTGTTGAATGTGTTTAGTGATAGAGTGGCAGATATAGGGTGTTTTGGTCGAGGTGGTGTGCAAAGTGAGAGGGTCAGGGAGAATGGTTTGGTAAACAAAGAAGAGTTAGCGAAAGCTTTGCAGAAGATGAAAGCCGGCAAGGCAGTGGGTTTGGATGGTATTACAGTGAAATTTATAAATAAAGGGCGTGACTGTGTTGTTGACTGTTGGTGAGGATATTCAATGTATGTATGGTGGATGGTGAAGTGCCTGAGGATTGGCGGAATGCATGCATCGTGCCATTGTACAAAGGCAAAGGGGATAAAGGTGAGTGTTCAAATTAGAGGTATAATTTTGTTGAGTATTCCTGGGAAATTATATGGGAGGGTACTGATTGAGAGGGTGAAGGCATGTACATAGCATCAGATTGGGAAAGAGCAGTGTGGTTTCAGAAGTGGTAGAGGATTTGTGGATCAGGTGTATGCTTTGAAGAATGTATGTGAGAAATACTTAGAAAAACAAATGGATTTGTATGTGACATTTATGAATCTGTCGAAGGCATATGATAGAGTTGATAGAGATGCTCTGTGGAAGGTATTAAGAGTATATGGAGTGGGAGGTAAGATGCTAGAAGCAGTGAAAAGTTTTTATCAAGGATGTAAGGCATGTGTACGAGTAGGAAGATAGGAAAGTGATTGGTTCCCAGTGAATGTCAGTTTGCAGCAGAGGAGTGTGATGTCTCCATGGCTGTTTAATTTGTCTATGGATGGGGTTGTTAGGAAGTTGAATATAGGAGTTTTTGAGAGAGGGGTAACTATGCAGTCTGCTGTTGATGAGGGGCGTGGGAAGTGAGTCAGTTGTTGTTCGCTGATGATAGCGCAGGTGACTGATTCAGATGAGAAACTGCAGAAGCTGGTGACTGAGTTTGGTAAAGTGTGTGAAAGAAGAAAGTTGAAAGTAAATGTGAATAAGAGCAAGGTTATTAGGTACAGCAGGATTGAGGGAAAAGTCAATCGGGTGGTAAGTTTGAATGGAGAAAAAGTGGAGGAAGTGAAATGTTGTAGATATCTGGGAGTGGATTTGGCAGCGGATGGAACCATGGAAGTGGAAGTGAGTCATAGGGTGGGGTAGGGGGCGAAGGTTCTGAGAGCGGTGAAGAATGCGTGGAAAATGAGAACGTTATCTCGAAAAGCAAAAATGGGTATGTTCGAAGGAATAGTGGTTCTGACAATGTTATATGATTGCGAGGCATGGGCTATAGATAGGGTTGTGCAGAAGAGGCTGGGTGTGTTGGAAATGAAGTGTTTGAGTATAATATGTGGTGTGAGGTGGTTTGATCGAATAAGTAGTGAAAGGGTAAGAGAGATGTGTGGTAATAAAAAGAGTGTGGTTGAGAAAGCAGAAGAGGGTGTATTGAAATGGTTTGGTCACATGGAGTGAATGAGTGAGGAAAGATTGACAAAGAGGATATATGTGTCTGAGGTTGAGGGAACGAGGAGAAGTGGGAGACTAGATTGAAGGTGGAAGGATGGAATGAAAAAGATTTTGAGCAATCAGGGCCTGAATATACAGGAGGGTGAAAGGCATGCAAATAAGAGTGTGAAATGGAGTGATGTGGTATACCGGGGTCGATGTGCTGTCAATGGATTGAACCAGGACATGTGAAATGTCTGGGGTAAACCATGGAAAGTTTTGTGGGGCCTGGATGTGGAAAGGGAGCTATGGTTTCAGAGCATTACACATGACAGCTAGAGACTGAGTGAGAATAAATGTGGCCTTTTGTCTCTTCCTACCACTACCTCACAGGGGGAAGGGGGATGTTATTTCATGTGTGGTGGAGTGGTGACGGGAATGAATAAAGGCAACAGGTATGAATATGTACATGCGTATATATGTATATGTATGTATGTTGAAATGTATAGGAATGCATATGTGCGTGTATGTATATATATATATATATATGTTTATGTGGGTGAGATGGCCATTATTTCGTCTTTCCTGGCAATACCTCACTAATGCAGGAGACAGCGACAAAGTATAATAAATAAATAATATATATTTCATATTATTTTTATTATACTTTATCGCTGTCTCCCACGTTAGTGAGGTAACGTAAGGAAACAGATGAAAGAATGGCCCAACCCACCCACATACACATGTATATACATACACGTTCACACACGCACATATACATACCAATATATTTCAACGTACTTGCTGCCTTTATTCATTCCCGTCGCCACCCCTTCACACATGAAATGACACCCCTCTCCCCCCCACACGCATGCAAGGTAGCACTAGGAAAAGACAACAAAGGCCACATTTGTTCACACTCAGTCTCTAGCTGACATGTATAATGCACTGAAACTACAGCTCCCTTTCCACATCCAGGCCCCACAAAACATTCCATGGTTTACCCCAGATGCTTCACATGCCCTGGTTCAATCCACTGACAGCACATCGACCCCGGTATACCACATCATTCCAATTCATTCTATTGCTTGCATGCCTTTCACCCTCCTGCATGTTCAGGCCCCGATTGCTCAAAATCTTTTTCACTCCATCCTTCCACTTTCAATTAGGTCTCCCACTTCTCCTCGTTCCCTTCACCTCTGACACATATATCCTCTTTGTCAATCTTTCCTCACTCATTCTCTCCATGTGACCAAACCATTTCAATACACCCTCTTCTGCTCTCTCAACTACACTTTTTATTACCATACATCTCTCTTACCCTTTCATTACTTACTCAAGCAAACCACTTTACACCACATATTGTACTCAAACATCTCATTTCTAACACATCCACCCTCCTCCACACAACCCTATCTATATCCCACACCTTGCAACCATATAACGTTGGTGGAACCACTATTCCTTCAAACATACCCATTTTTGCTTTCCAAGATAATGTTCTCACCTTCCACACATTTTTCAAAACTCCCAAAAAACTTCGCCCCCTCCCCCACCCTATGACTCACTTCCACTTCCATGGTTCCATCCGCTGCCAAATCCACTCCCAGATATCTACAACACTTCACTTTCGCCACTTTTCTCCATTCAATCTTACCACCCTCAACCCTGTACCTAATAACCTTGCTCTTATTCACATTTACTTTCAGCTTTCTTCTTTCACACACTTTACCAAACTCAGTCACCAGCTTCTGCAGTTTTTCACCCGAATCAGCCACCAGCGCTGTATCATCAGCGAACAACTGACTCACTTCCCAAGCCCTTTCATCCACAACAGACTGCATACTTGCCCCCTTCTCCAAAACTCTTCCATTCACCTCCCTAACAACCCCATCCATAAACAAATCAAAACACCATGGAGACATCATGCACCCCATCGCAAACAGACATTCACCAAGAACCAATCACTTTCCTCTCTTCCTACTCGTACACATGCCTTACATCCTCGATAAAAACTTTTCACTGCTTCTAGCAACTTGCTTCCCACACCATATACTCTTAATACCTTCCACAGAGCATCTCTATCAGCTCTATCATATGCCTTCTCCAGATCCATAAATGCCACATACAAATCCATTTGCTTTTCTAAGTATTTCTCACATACATTCTTCAAAGCAAACACCTGATCCACACATCCTCTACCACTTTTGAAACCACACTGCTCTTCCCCAATCTGATGCTCTGTACATGCTTTCACCCTCTCAATCAATACCCTCCCATATAATTTCCCAGGAATACTCAACAAACTTATACCTCTGTAATTTGAACACTCACCTTTATCCCCTTTACCTCTGTACATTGAATATCCTCACCAACCAGTCGACAAAACAGTCACCCCCATTTTTAATAAATTCCACTGCAATACCATCCAAACCCAATGCCTTTCATCTTTCGCAAAGCTTTCACTACCTCTTCTCTGTTTACCAAATCATTCAACCTGACCCTCTCACTTTGCACACCACCTTGACCAAAACACTCTATATCTGCCACTCTATCATCTAACACATTCAAAATACCTTCAGAATACTCACTCCATCTCCTCACATCACCACTACTTGTTATATACGCACTTTATATACCTTATTTCAAAACATCTTTTTACTCTGCCCAAAATTTAATGATACTCTCTAACCCCAACTCTTATTTGCCCTCTTTTTCATCTCTTGCATCTTTCTCTTAACCTCCTGCCTCTCTCTTGTCTTTCACTAATAATCTTACTTCATCCCACCACTCACTACCCTTTCTAATCTGCCCACCTCCCACGCTTCTCATGCTACAAACATCTTTTGCGCAAGCCATCACTGCTTCCCTAATTACATCCCATTCCTCCCCTACTCCCCTTACATGCTTTGCTCTCACCTTTTTCCATTCTGCACTCAGTCTCTCCTGGTACTTCCTCACAGAAGTATCCTTCAAAGCTCACTTATTCTCACCACTCTCTTCACCCCCAACATTCTCTCTTCTTTTCTGAAAACCTGTACAAATCTTCACCTTCACCTCAACAAGATAATGATCAGACATCCCTCCAGTTGCACCTCTCAGCACATTAACATCCAAAAGTCTCTCTTTCATGCGTGTATCATCTGACATAATCCAATTACGCTCTCTAGCCATCTCTCCTACTTACATACGTATACTTATGTATATCTCTCTTTTTAAACCAGGTATTCCCAATCACCACTCCTTTTTCAGCACACACATCTATAAGCTCTTCCCCATTTCCATTTACAAAACTGCACACCTCATGTACACCAATTATTCCCTCACTGCCACATTACTCACCTTTGCATTCAAATCACCTATCACTATGACCCAGTCTTCTGCATCAAAACTGATAACACACTCACTCAGCTGCTCCCAAAACACTTGCCTTTCATTATCTTTCTTCTCATGCACAGGTGCATAGGCACCAATAACCACCCATCTCTTTCCATCCACTTTCAGTTTTACCCATATCAATCTAGAGTTTACTTTCTTACACTCTATCACATATTCCCACAACTCCTGTTTCAGAAGTAGTGTCACTCCTTCCTTTGCTCTTGTCCTCTCACTAACCCCTGATTTTACTCCCAAAACATTCCCAAACCACTCTTCCCTTTACCCTTGAGCTTCCTTTCCCTCAGAACCAAAACACCCAGGTTCCTTTCCTCAAACATACTACCTATCTTCGAAACCACTCTTCCCTTTACCCTTGAGCTTCCTTTCCCTCAGAACCAAAACACCCAGGTTCCTTTCCTCAAACATACTACCTATCTCTCCTTTTTTCTCATGTTGGTTACATCCACACACATTTAGACACCCCAATCTGAGCCTTCGAGGAGGATGAGCACTCCCTGCGTGACTCCTTCTTCTGTTAGAAAGTTAAAATACAAGGAGGGGAGGGTTTCTAGCCCCCCAATCCCGTTCCCTTTAGTCACCTACGACACGCGGTGAATGCGTGGGAAGTATTATTTCTCCCCTATCCCCAGGGACAATATATATATATACATATATATATATATATATATATACTTTTTTTTCTTTTCTTTCTTTTTGCCGCTGTCTCCCGCGTTTGCAAGGTAGCGCAAGGAAACAGACGAAAGAAATGGCCCAACGCACCCCCATATACATGTATATACATACGTCCACACACGCAAATATACATACCTACACAGCTTTCCATGGGTTACCCCAGACGCTTCACATGCCCTGATTCAATCCACTGACAGCACGTCAACCCCGGTATACCACATCGATCCAATTCACTCTATTCCTTGCCCTCCTTTCACCCTCCTGCATGTTCAGGCCCCGATCACACAAAACCTTTTTCACTCCATCTTTCCACCTCCAATTTGGTCTACCACTTCTCCTCGTTCCCTCCACCTCTGACACATATATCCTCTTGGTCAATCTTTCCTCACTCATTCTCTCCATGTGCCCAAACCATTTCAAAACACCCTCTTCTGCTCTCTTGACCACGCTCTTTTTATTTCCACACATCTCTCTTACCCTTACGTTACTTACTCGATCAAACCACCTCACACAACACATTGTCCTCAAACATCTCATTTCCAGCACATCCATCCTCCTGCGCACAACTCTATCCATAGCCCACGCCTCGCAACCATTCAACATTGTTGGAACCACTATTCCTTCAAACATACCCATTTTTGCTTTCCGAGATAATGTTCTCGACTTCCACACATTTTTCAAGGCTCCCAGAATTTTCACCCCCTCCCCCACCCTATGATCCACTTCCGCTTCCATGGTTCCATCCGCTGCCAGATCCACTCCCACATATCTAAAACACTTTACTTCCTCCAGTTTTTCTCCATTCAAACTTACCTCCCAATTGACTTGACCCTCAACCCTACTGTACCTAATAACCTTGCTCTTATTCACATTTACTCTTAACTTTCTTCTTTCACACACTTTACCAAACTCAGTCACCAGCTTCTGCAGTTTCTCACATGAATCAGCCACCAGTGCTGTATCATCAGCAAACAACAACTGACTCACTTCCCAAGCTCTCTCATCCCCAACAGACTTCATACTTGCCCCTCTTTCCAAAACTCTTGTATTCACCTCCCTAACAACCCCATCCATAAACAAATTAAACAACCATGGAGACATCACACACCCCTGCCGCAAACCTACATTCACTGAGAATCAATCACTTTCCTCTCTTCCTACACGTACACATGCCTTACATCCTTGATAAAAACTTTTCACTGCTTCTAACAACTTGCCTCCCACACCATATATTCTTAATACCTTCCACAGAGCATCTCTATCAACTCTGTCATATGCCTTCTCCAGATCCATAAATGCTACATACAAATCCATTTGCTTTTCTAAGTATTTCTCACATACATTCTTCAAAGCAAACACCTGATCCACACATCCTCTACCACTTCTGAAACCACACTGCTCTTCCCCAATCTGATGCTCTGTACATGCCTTCACCCTCTCAATCAATACCCTCCCATATAATTTACCAGGAATACTCAACAAACTTATACCTCTGTAATTTGAGCACTCACTCTTATCCCCTTTGCCTTTGTACAATGGCACTATGCACGCATTCTGCCAATCCTCAGGCACCTCACCATGAGTCATACATACATTAAATAACCTTACCAACCAGTCAATAATACAGTCACCCCCTTTTTTAATAAATTCCACTGCAATACCATCCAAACCTGCAGCCTTGCCGGCTTTCATCTTCCGCAAAGCTTTTACTACCTCTTCTCTGTTTACCGAATCATTTTCCCTAACCCTCTCACTTTGCACACCACCTCGACCAAAAGACCCTATATCTGCCACTCTATCATCAAACACATTCAACAAACCTTCAAAATACTCACTCCATCGCCTTCTCACATCACCACTACTTATCACCTCCCCATTTGTGCCCTTCACTGAAGTTCCGATTTGCTCCCTTGTCTTACGCACTTTATTTACCTCCTTCCAGAACATCTTTTTATTCTCCCTAAAATTTAATGATACTCTCTCACCCCAACTCTCATTTGCCCTCTTTTTCACCTCTTGCACCTTTCTCTTGTGTTAATTGACAGGCGCGCAAAAGAGAGACTTTTGGATGTTAATGTGCTGAGAGGTGCAACTGGAGGGATGTCTGATCATTATCTTTTTGAGGCTAAGGTGAAGATTTGTATGGGTTTTCAGAAAAGAAGAGTGAATGTTGGGGTGAAGAGGGTGGTGAGAGTAAGTGAGCTTGGGAAGGAGACTTGTGTGAGGAAGTACCAGGAGAGACTGAGTACAGAATGGAAAAAGGTGAGAACAATGGAAGTAAGGGGAGTAGGGGAGGAATGGGATGTATTTAGGGAATCAGTGATGGATTGCGCAAAAGATGCTTGTGGCATGAGAAGAGTGGGAGGTGGGTTGATTAGAAAGGGTAGTGAGTGGTGGGATGAAGAAGTAAGAGTATTAGTGAAAGAGAAGAGAGAGGCATTTGGACGATTTTTGCAGGGAAAAAATGCAATTGAGTGGGAGATGTATAAAAGAAAGAGACAGGAGGTCAAGAGAAAGGTGCAAGAGGTGAAAAAAAGGGCAAATGAGAGTTGGGGTGAGAGAGTATCATTAAATTTTAGGGAGAATAAAAAGATGTTCTGGAAGGAGGTAAATAAAGTGCGTAAGACAAGGGAGCAAATCGGAACTTCAGTGAAGGGCGCAAATTTGGAGGTGATAACAAGTAGTGGTGATGTGAGAAGGAGATGGAGTGAGTATTTTGAAGGTTTGTTGAATGTGTTTGATGATAGAGTGGCAGATATAGGGTCTTTTGGTCGAGGTGGTGTGCAAAGTGAGAGGGTTAGGGAAAATGATTTGGTAAACAGAGAAGAGGTAGTAAAAGCTTTGCGGAAGATGAAAGCCGGCAAGGCAGCAGGTTTGGATGGTATTGCAGTGGAATTTATTAAAAAAGGGGGTGACTGTATTGTTGACTGGTTGGTAAGGTTATTTAATGTATGTATGACTCATGGTGAGGTGCCTGAGGATTGGCGGAATGCGTGCATAGTGCCATTGTACAAAGGCAAAGGGGATAAGAGTGAGTGCTCAAATTACAGAGGTATAAGTTTGTTGAGTATTCCTGGTAAATTATATGGGAGGGTATTGATTGAGAGGGTGAAGGCATGTACAGAGCATCAGATTGGGGAAGAGCAGTGTGGTTTCAGAAGTGGTAGAGGATGTGTGGATCAGGTGTTTGCTTTGAAGAATGCATGCGAGAAATACTTAGAAAAGCAAATGGATTTGTATGTAGCATTTATGGATCTGGAGAAGGCATATGATAAAGCTGATAGAGATGCTCTGTGGAAGGTATTAAGAATATATGGTGTGGGAGGCAAGTTGTTAGAAGCAGTGAAAAGTTTTTATCGAGGATGTAAGGCATGTGTATGTGTAGGAAGAGAGGAAAGCAATTGGTTCTCAGTGAATGTTGGTTTGCGGCAGGGGTGCGTGATATCTCCATGGTTGTTTAATTTGTTTATGGATGGTGTTGTTAGGGAGGTGAATGGAAGAGTTTTGGAAAGAGGGGCAAGTATGCAGTCTGTTGTGGATGAGAGCTTGGGAAGTGAGTTAGTTGTTGTTTGCTGATGATAAAGCACTGGTGACTGATTCGGAAGAAACTGCAGAAGCTGGTGACTGAGTTTGGTAAAGTGTGTGAAAGAAGAAAGCTGAGAGTAAATGTGAACAAAAGTAAGGCTATTAGGTACAGTAGGGTTGAGGGACAAGTCAATTGAGAGGTAAGTTTGAATGGAGAAAAACTGGAGGAAGTGAAGTGTTATAGATATCTGGGAATGGATTTGGCAGCAGATGGAACCATGGAAGTGGAAGTGGATCATAGGGTGGGGAGGGGGCAAAAGTTCTGGGAGCGTTGAAAAATGTGTGGAAGTCGAGAACATTATCTCGAAAAGCAAAAATGGGTATGTTTGAAGGAATAGTGGTTCCAACAATGTTATATTGTTGCGAGGTGTGGGCTATAGATAGAGTTGTGCGGAGGAGGGTGGATGTGCTGGAAATGAGATGTCTGAGGTCAATATGTGGTTTGAGGTGGTTTGATCAAGTAAGTAATAAAAGGGTAAGAGAGATGTGTGGTAATAAAAAGAGTGTGGTTGAGAGAGCAGAAGAGGGTGTTTTGAAATGGATTGGTCACATGGAGAGAATGAGTGAGGAAAGATTGACAAAGAGGATATATGTGTCAGAGGTGGAGGGAACAAGAAGTGGGAGACCAAATTGGAGGTGGAAAGATGGAGTGAAAAAGATTTTGAGTGATCGGGGCCTGAACATGCAGGAGGGTGAAAGGCATGCAAGGAATAAGAGTGAATTGGAACAATCTGGTATACCAGGTTCAGCTTGCTGTCAATGGATTGAACCAGGGCATGTGAAGTGTCTTGGGTAAACCATGGAAAGTTCTGTGGGGCCTGGATGTGGAAAGGGAGGTGTGGTTTCAGTGCATTATACATGACAGCTAGAGACTGAGTGTGAACAAAAGTGGCCTTTGTTGTCTTTTCCTAGCGCTACCTCATGCACATGCAGGGGGAGGTTGTTGTCATTTCATGTGTGGCATGGTGGCAACGGGAATGAATAAGGGCAGACAGTATGAATTATATACATGTGTACATATGTATATGTCTGTGAGTATATATATGTATACGTTGAGATGTATAGGGATGTATATGTGCGTGTTGGACGTGCATGTATATACATGTGTATGTGGGTGGGTTGGGCCATTCTTTCGTCTGTTTCCTTGCGCTACCTTGCTAACGCAGGAGACAGCGACAAAGTATAATAATAATTATAATAATAATAATAATAATAATAATAATAATAATAATAATAATAATAATATTTTATATTTATTTATTTTGCTTTGTCGTTGTCTCCCGCGTTTGCGAGGTAGCGCAAGGAAACAGACGAAAGAAATGGCACAACCCACCCCCATACACAATGTACACACACACACGCAAATATACATACCTATACATCTCAATGTACACATATATATATATATACACACACAGACACATACATATATACCCATGCACACAATTCACACTGCCTGCCCCTATTCATTCCCATCGCCACCTCGCCATACATGGAATACCATCCCCTTCCCCCCTCATGTGAGCGAGGTAGCACTCGGAAAAGACAACAAAGGCCTCATTCATTCACACTCAGTCTCCAGCTGTCACGCAATAATGCCCGAAACCACAGCTCCCTTTCCACATCCAGGCCCCACACAACTTTCTATGGTTTACCTCAGACGCTTCACATGCCCTGATTCAATCCACTGACAGCACGTCAACCCCGGTATACCACATCAATCCAGTTCACTCTATTCCTTGCCCGCCTTTCACCCTCCTGCATGTTCAGGCCCCGATCACTCAGAATCTTTTTCACTCCATCTTTCCACCTCCAATTTGGTCTCCCACTTCTCCTCGTTCCCTCCACCTTCGACACATATATCCTCTTGGTCAATCTTTCCTCACTCATTCTCTCCATGTGCCCAAACCATTTCAAAACACCCTCTTCTGCTCTCTCAACCACGCTCTTTTTATTTCCACACATCTCTCTTACCCTTACATTACTTACTCGATCAAACCACCTCACACCACACATTGTCCTCAAACATCTCATTTCCAGCACATCCACCCTCCTGCGCACAAGTCTATCCATAGCCCACGCCTCGCAACCATACAACATTGTTGGAACCACTATTCCTTCACACATACCCATTTTTGCCTTCCGAGATAATGTTCTCGACTTCCACACATTCTTCAAGGCTCCCAGGATTTTCGCCCCCTCCCCCACCCTATGATTCACTTCCGCTTCCATGGTTCCATCCGCTGCCAGATCCACTCCCAGATATCTACACTTTACTTCCTCCAGTTTTTCTCCATTCAAACTTACCTCCCAATTGACTTGACCCTCAACCCTACTGTACCTAATAACCTTGCTCTTATTCACATTTACTCTTAACTTTCTTCTTTCACACACTTTACCAAACTCAGTCACCAGCTTCTGCAGTTTCTCACATGAATCAGCCACCAGCGCTGTATCATCAGCGAACAACAACTGACTCATTTCCCACAACAGACTTCATACTTGCCCCTCTTTCCAAAACTCTTGCATTCACCTCCCTAACAACCCCATCCATAAACAAATTAAACAACCATGGAGACATCACACACCCCTGCCGCAAACCTACATTCACTGAGAATCAATCACTTTCCTCTCTTCCTACACGTACACATGCCTTACATCCTCGATAAAAACTTTTCACTGCTTCTAACAACTTGCCTCCCACACCATATATTCTTAATACCTTCCACAGAGCATCTCTATCAACTCTATCATATGCCTTCTCCAGATCCATAAATGCTACATACAAATCCATTTGCTTTTCTAAGTATTTCTCACATACATTCTTCAAAGCAAACACCTGATCCACACATCCTCTACCACTTCTGAAACCACACTGCTCTTCCCCAATCTGATGCTCTGTACATGCCTTCACCCTCTCAATCAATACCCTCCCATATAATTTACCAGGAATACTCAACAAACTTATACCTCTGTAATTTGAGCACTCACTCTTATCCCCTTTGCCTTTGTACAATGGCACTATGCACGCATTCCGCCAATCCTCAGGCACCTCACCATGAGTCATACATACATTAAATAACCTTACCAACCAGTCAACAATACAGTCACCCCCTTTTTTAATAAATTCCACTGCAATACCATCCAAACCTGCTGCCTTGCCGGCTTTCATCTTCCACAAAGCTTTTACTACCTCTTCTCTGTTTACCAAATCATTTTCCCTAACCTTCTCACTTTGCACACCACCTCGACCAAAACACCTTATATCTGCCACTCTATCTTCAAACACATTCAACAAACCTTCAAAATACTCACTCCATCTCCTTCTCACATCACCACTACTTGTTATCACCTCCCCATTTGCGCCCTTCACTGAAGTTCCGATTTGCTCCCTTGTCTTACGCACTTTATTTACCTCCTTCCAGAACATCTTTTTACTCTCCCTAAAATTTAATGATACTCTCTCACCCCAACTCTCATTTGCCCTCTTTTTCACCTCTTGCACCTTTCTCTTGACCTCCTGTCTCTTTCTTTTATACTTTTCACCTCTTGCACCTTTCTCTTGACCTCCTGTCTCTTTCTTTTATACATCTCCCACTCAATTGCATTTTTTCCCTGCAAAAATCGTCCAAATGCCTCTCTCTTCTCTTTCACTAACAATCTTACTTCTTCATCCCACCACTCACTACCCTTTCTAATCAACCCACCTCCCACTCTTCTCATGCCACAAGCATCTTTTGCGCAATCCATCACTGATTCCCTAAATACATCCCGTTCCTCCCCCACTCCCCTTACTTCCATTGTTCTCACCTTTTTCCATTCTGTACCCAGTCTCTCCTGGTACTTCCTCACACAAGTCTCCTTCCCAAGCTCACTTACTCTCACCACCCTCTTCACCCCAACATTCACTCTTCTTTTCTGAAAACCCATACAAATCTTCACCTTAGCCTCCACAAGATAATGATCAGACATCCCTCCAGTTGCACCTCTCAGCACATTAACATCCAAAAGTCTCTCTTTCTCGCGCCTGTCAATTAACACGTAATCCAATAACGCTCTCTGGCCATCTCTCCTACTTACATACGTATACTTATGTATATCTCGCTTTTTAAACCAGGTATTCCCAATCACCAGTCCTTTTTCATCACATAAATCTACAAGCTCTTCACCATTTCCATTTACAACACTGAACACCCCAAGTATACCAATTATTCCCTCAACTGCCATATTACTCACCTTTGCATTCAAATCACCCATCACTATAACCCGGTCTTGTGCATCAAAACCACTAACACACTCATTCAGCTGCTCCCAAAACACTTGCCTCTCATGATCTTTCTTCTCATGCCCAGGTGCATATGCACCAATAATCACCCATCTCTCTCCATCAACTTTCAGTTTTACCCATATTAATCGAGAATTTACTTTCTTACATTCTATCACATACTCCCACATCTCCTGTTTCAGGAGTAGTGGTACTCCTTCCCTTGCTCTTGTCCTCTCACTAACCCCTGACTTTACCCCCAAGACATTCCCAAACCACTCTTCCCCTTTACCCTTAAGCTTCGTTTCACTCAGAGCCAAAACATCCAGGTTCCTTTCCTCAAACATACTACCTATCTCTCCTTTTTTCACATCTTGGTTACATCCACACATATTTAGACACCCCAGTCTGAGCCTTCGAGGAGGATGCGCACTCCCCGCGTGACTCCTTCTTCTGTTTCCCATTTTAGAAAGTTAAAAATACAAGGAGGGGAGGATTTCTGGCCCCCTGCTCCCATCCCCTCTAGTCGCCTTCTATTATTATAATAATAATAATAATAATAATAATAATAATAAAAATATATATGGACAGAGTGATGAAAGAGATGAAAGCAAAACTATGGAAAAGGAGTGCACAGATGGGGTGTGGTGGTGAGATATGGTGGCAAGTCTGTTTGCAGATGATACTGTTTTTTTTGTGAAGATTGAAGAGAAGCAGAAGGTTGTGTGTTTTATGATGTGTGTAAGTGGAGGAGATTAAAGGTAAATACAAGTAAAGTAATGGTGTATGAAAGAGTGAAAGTATAGATTTTGTAAAACCATACAGAGTGAAAGAAAAAAGTGTAATAAATTGTGCAGTGGATATGAGGGAAACAGACTGGAAGAAGTGAGGGAATTTAAGTATCTTGAAGCTCTCTTAGGTAAAGGTGGTGATATGGAAGGAGAGACAAGGTAGAAAAGTCAAAGGGTCCCTTAGCTGAATAATGAAGGGTTGAGGTGTAAGTATGGATGTGAAAAGAAGATTAAGGGACAGCATAGTCCTTCCAAACCTGACCTATGCAGCCGAAACATGCATGTGGAATGAGGCACAGAGGTCAAGAATCCAGACTGTGGAAATAAACTAATTGAGAAAAGCATGCGAGTCTGGATTGAATGAAGAAATGAAAGGGTGTATGGGAGATGTGGTATGGCAAGGAATGCAACTGTGGAGTGGTAGAATGGGTGAAACTTAATACTTTAAGGTGATATGGTCAGGTGGAAAGAATGCAAGACTGGTAGTTTACAAGTGTATGATAGTACAATTAAAGGGTTGGTGTGAGTGGACGACCACCTGTGACATGGGCAAATAGAGTGGAAGAATACTGTAAAGAAAGAAACAAAGGAAGAATGCATGGAGTGAAGTATGTGAGGGAGGTATGTAAGAACAGGGATAAGTGGTGGCTCTTGCCTTGGCACCCCTTGATGGGAGCTTCCTGAGGGAATGGGTATCAAGAGATATAAACAGACAGATAGATAGCCACAAAGACATTATAAAGCCCTGCCTCACACCCAAATGTATACTGAAACTTTTGCTCGACTTTCCATCCACTCATGCATGCATTTGCTACTCTATAGAAGGCTTTCACACCATTCAACAGGTGTTCCACTACTCCATATATCCTTATCACATTCCATGAAGCATTCCACTTGGCTCTGTCATATGCTTTATCCAGATCAATAAAAACATCAAACAGGTTCTTACCTTTTGCTAGATACTTTTCTGCAGTCATTTTCATCATAAAAATCTGATCCATACACCCCCTACCTTTTCTAAAACCCCACTGGTCTTCACTTATTCTGCATTCAGTCACTTCCTTCACTCTTATCAGTTAACAATCTTCAATACACTTTTCCTGGTATACAGACTTATAATTGCTAAATCCATCCTCAGCACCTTTCCTATAATAAGAATAATAGCTTTCATCCCATCCTCAGGCACTATCTCCTGTTTCCATGCTAAATATTGTATTAAATGCAACCTTTCTTACCACACTTTCTCCTCCATACATCAGCATTTTAGCCATAATACCACCTACTCCAGGAGCCCTTCTTACCTTCAGCCTCATTATTTCCCTTTTTACTTCGCTTTTTGCTACAAGCTCTTGCACTTGTATCCTCTTTCCATTCTCCATATCCATGCATGTAACGACTGTTGCCCCACCTTATCCCACATTCATCAGTTCTTCAAAATACTCTTACATCCACCTCTTTCACCTCCTTTCGATACAATTTATTAATTTTCCTACACTTTTCATTTAACTTTCTTACAAAATCATCATCTTACTCTTTCTTTGTTTTCCTCCATCAACTTCTAAACATTCCACTTACACATATTTTATTCTTCCTTCCTCCTTTGCCGAACTTCCAATGGTATTTTCCTTTTTTAAGCAATCTCCCATATGCCTTTTTCTTCTCTTTCACTGGTACATTCCTTTTGATCGATATACCATATGCCTTTTTCTTCTCTTTGACAGCATTTTAATCTCATCTGTTCACCACACCTTTCCTTTTTTATTCCCACATCTCATAACCATGTATCCACCTACTAATTCTACAGGCTTTAATAGTCTTTTAACATTCTGAACACATCAATTACACATGACTGCATGCTACATTAACTGCACTTCTACCTAAACTTTCGATCAACCTCCTTTTCATACTCCCTGCATTTTTTTTATTTATCATCTCAGTTGCCAACACTTTTACCACTTCATTTTTCCTCACACCATACTTCTCCCTGATCCTCAACCCCACAAGAACAGCCAAATGATCAGTCTCCAAAGAATCCTCTTACAATTCTAACATCTAACACAGCCTTTCTCAACCCTTCATCCATTGTCACAAAGTAAATCAAACCATTTAGCCCTTCTCTTCCATCATTTCTTATCCATGGATTCCTGTGGATCATCTTGTGCTGAAAAAAGGTGTTTGCAAGGAATAAACCCCTCTCAGCACAGACATCTATAAGATAACTTCCATTCTCACTAACTAAAGGTACTCTTCATTTACTAATTAATCTCACCAGTTTCATCACATCACACCTTTGCACTTATATCACCAACTACTATCACCTTTCCTTCCTCAAAACCATTTATACATTCATTCAAATCTCACAGTCTTCATATTCACAGGCCTATGTACACATACCCATGCATACTTCACAATTTCAATCTTTCCTTTCACCCATACTATTTTGATCAATTCCATCTATGCTCTTTTAACACCCTGATGTTCGCTCGGTGATAGCACAATTGGACAATCCTTCTTTTATTTATTCCCATGCACACCATTCTGTTCCATGCCCTCAAATAACTTGCATTCATCATTTCCATTTTCATTTTATGGGAAACATTATGAAATATCAATCATTTTATATATATATTTATAAAAGTAAGAACTCTAGGGTTAATAATGTTCTAAATCATTTAAATAGTTAATAACATACCAGCCCTTTAAGTGCCTTAAAAACTGAAAGTCAGATATATCGTAAAGGTATGCAAAACTTATTTATTTATTTGCTTTGTCGGTGTCTCCCGCGTTAGCGAGGTAGCACAAGGAAACAGACGAAAGAATGGCGCAACCCACCCACATACACATGTATATACATACACGTCCATACACGCAAATATGCATACCTATACATCTCAACGTATACATGTATATACACACACAGACACATACATATATACACGTGTACATAATTCATACTGTATGCCTTTATTCATTCCCATCGCCACCTCCCCCCTCATGTGTGCGAGGTAGCGCTAGGAAAAGACAACAAAGGCCCCATTCGTTCACACTCAGTCTCTAGCTGTCATGTAATAATGCACCGAAACCACAGCTCCCTTTCCACATCCAGGCCCCACACAACTTTCCATGGTTTACCCCAAACGCTTCATATGCCCTCGTTCAATCCATTGACAGCATGTCCGCCCCGGTATACCACATCGTTCCAATTCACTCTATTCCTTGCACGCCTTTCACCCTCCTGCATGTTCAGGCCCCGATCACTCAAAATCTTTTTCACTCCATCTTTCCACCTCCAATTTGGTCTCCCACTTCTCCTCGTTCCTTCCACCTCAGACACATATATCCTCTTTGTCAATCTTTCTTCACTCATTCTCTCCATGTGACCGAACCATTTCAGAACACCCTCCTCTGCTCTCTCAACCACACTCTTTTTATTACCACACATCTCTCTTACCCTATTATAACTTACACATTAATATATTTGTAATACAATAAACCTCCCTCAGAAGTATACCTGATTGAACAATAGCAAAAACACAATAAAATTTTGTATACAATACTGGTAAGAAACATATTACCTATGCATGTATGAGTCACACTACACAAAGTGAAAATGTACATGGCAAAATACATTCACCAACAAAAAAAGGTGTTATGTAATAACAGTTTTTGTGCATCATATAACAGATACATCTTTAAGGGGGTTAAAATTTTGCTACATCTTGATCACTTAAACAATATGCTAGAACACGCTGAAAATATTACCACCACATAACTATTGTTTATATTCAAATCAGTATAACCTGTGGAAAAATGCCATATAATCTACCTGCCATGCATAAATTCATAACTTCCAATTTTCTTTCTAAACTCAAACAATATCATTCTGCAGATCCAGGTGATAATATGGAAATACCAAAATGGGAATTTGCCCTCTCATAGTCTAAAGGAACAAACAGTGAAAGGTACTTAAAAGGTCATTTATCCCCAAATGAAACAGTATGGACCAAGGACAAATATACCTACGAGGTCGTTTTGTTCAACTGCTGAAAAATTACTATTACATTATCTGACCTCTCAGGTGTGTTTGTCCTGCCAGTTTAGCCTGAGTAAAACATACCTTTCTGACAAAAGAATCTTCTGTATTTCTCTGAATAAGATGATATCTGAGTGGTCCTTTTCCATTCAATAAATAATGCAGATTTTCTTAATTATATCACAGACAACACAGGAGAAAATCCAATCAGTTATTAATGAATGTCAATGAGCAGTCATATGCTGCTATCATACACCTATTTTCATTGTTACAAAATTAACACACACAATCAAATTAAAATTCTGCAACTATGAGGATCTTTTTTAAAGACAATTTTCTAATTCAATACAGTACAAATTTGATCTGTGAATAATAAAAGAGAAAAAAAATAAGCATCATAGAGCTCATAGCTGGGAACTGTTTATAATGCCTACAATAAAAATTTCAACTCTACTCCCAATTGCATGGGGTAGATCAAGTGTAGACAGCCTCTCACTTCTCCCATGTATATTCTCAAGTTAATGTTCAGTGTGCAAATAACATAAGCATTTTTTAATTTTTCAGTTTGACCATGAAGTAGATCTGTCAAGTGGGAATATTGGAAAATTCACACTTTACACACCAAGTGCCACTATTGCATTCGACAAAAAAACATCCATCTGGCATCTTATTCTGAAATAACTTTGCATTTAAAGACCACTCAATTCATCATCATCATCTTCTCTGTGTACCCTAAACCAAACGACCATCCAGTATATCCTTATCAATTATCATCTACAAAGTACCCAACATTACCATAAAGACCACTCAATTCATCATCTTCTCTGTGTACCCTAAACCAGATGACCATCCAGTATATCCTTATCAATTATCATCTACAAAGTACCCAACATTACCATAACATTTTCAGAGGCTTCCATCAATATGTTTTTCTAATAATTCCTTCACACCACATATTCTTACATCTTCATTCTTTGTTTTATTTTTCAGACTTATTATTAAATGAAAATTTAATAACAAAATACATGGTAGCCACTATCATTCTTTTCTTTAAACATGCAAGAAGCAGAAAGTGAGCTATGGTGATATACCATGTTGCTGATATTCATCATCTTTGATATAAATCGCACATAAATGCTGTAGGTTTACATTAAGTACTATCATGACTGAACAATGCAACATCCAAAAGTAAAACATCATTTTATGGAGACAGTAACAATGGAATGGCTAAGATGAAGCATGCCTGTGTGCATAACTCCTGTATGAGTCTCATTCAATCATACCTTGTTGACTGGGTTCATACCAAAAATATTCACTGCACATTTTGAGTTTACATTGCAATCCCTTGATACATCATTTTCATCAAAGTATCTCATCTGGAAACATTAAATACCTAATAACAACAGAGTACATAACTTTGATTATGCTCCGCAAAAAGAACATTTAAAGTAAACTATGTAGATTTGGAGAAATTAAGACATCATTAAATGTAACAACACCTAATTTAATCCATGAGTCTTCTGCCATCAAGCAAAAGATTCACTATCATAATTATAAGCTTAAAACCTTTATATCCAGCATGAAGGATGATTGTCTGGCACAAAGTATAGACCAAGCAATACTCGGCAAGCTGCTGCATCATCAGCAACTAAAGGGTGGGCCGCTTTAATACCTGCTTCTTTCCCTACATGTTGAAGCTCTAGAACTCTCTACCTTCTCATGTCTTTCCCAATAACAATGAACTGGCACATTTCAAAAGACAGGTCTTTCACTTCCTCAAAAATTCCTAAATACTTTCCCATGTCTTTTTTCTTTCCATTTCATAATTCTCTCTATATTTCAATTAAGGCCCAGCCTTGATGTGGACTTTAGTCCATGACTGGAGCTTTCAACATGAAAAAATATATATTAATCGTTAATTTTTTGTCACATCTGTCATGCTTTATGAAGAGAACATTAGGAAATGAAAATGAAATGTTTGAGGACACTATGTGGTATGAGGTGGTTTGATCAGTTAAGAGATGTGTGGTTATCAAATGAGTGTGGCTGAGAGAGCTGAAGAGGGCACACTGAAATGGTTTGGACATGGAGAGAATAAGGAAGGCAGGTTGAAAAAGAAGATACATGTGTCAGAAGCAGAGAGAACAAGGAGACCAAATTGGAGAGGAGAGGAAGAAGTGAAAAAGAGTCTGAGTAATCAAGGCCTGATCATGCAGGAGGGTTACAGACCTTCAAGTTAGGGATAGAATGAATTGGAACACTACCTTTGAACAAACTCTAGCATATCAGCAAACTTGTATCTTTCTCAGGAAAAACCTTCCTCGGGTAGCCAATAGCTTAACTATCTTTCATCACACTTTCAGCTACCTCAGCATACATTCCCCAAGATAAAAGTTATTTTCATTATTTTACAAGACAGTTAAGAGTGTGCGTGAGTGAAGGCCATTCATCAACCATTCCTAGTGCTAACTTATTATCTGGGAAACAGTGAACAAGTACAAAAACATCTACCATTATTTATAACAATTTTTTTCATGCCTGACTGCCATTTCCCACTTTAACAAGGTAGCACTAGAAACAGACAGAGAAAGGCCACATCCACACACATCCATTCTATAGCTGTCAAGTGTGAAATACACTGAAACCTCAGCTCCACAACCAGGCCCACAGACCTTTCATATGCCCTAGTTCAGTCTATTACATAACCCTACAGCTCCTACAGCTTCAAGGCTTCACTCCAATCGTAAGCACAGAAATGAACTTCAATGGTGTGAGTTCCTTGATGAGATTGTATTCCCTTTTGTCCACTGATGTTTATTCAGCCTCATTGAAGGTGACTTTTCACTCATGATGTAACCACAGGCAGACAGAGTTCTGTAAAACCCCAAGTTCAAAGTCCTACAGTTAGTTATACAGACATGACAAAGTCCTACAGTTAATTATACAGATATGAATATACAGAGTCAACAGTTTAAAAATAACCTACCCCTGAGTTTCAAAGCAATTTCATTTATCCTGATATTTTACATATTTTGTATAGCCATGGGAGGAGTATTTATGATGTTAAAATCAACATCGATAAAAGTACATATCTAGTTCAAATCAAGACATGAAAACTAGGTTTTCATCTTCTAGGGGCTTCAAACACAGGCTATGGCTAGCTGGATATGATGTACACAAACTGAGGTCACCAGTATAGCTTCCTCTTCAATGAAAATACTAGTAAATACATTTAAAAGCCTCTATATATATATAAACTTTAAAACTAGTAAACATGAACACAAAGTTACCAAATAGCTGATCCACAAAAAAGCAACTAATTGTAACATTCAACATTACACTAAGCAGATGAAATAATAAGAGGCCAATAAGCAACAGTAGGTACTCTACTGAGTTGTACGAGAATGGCTGCACCAATAAGCTCACATGCAAAGATAACTGTGGCTGCATTCACTACAGCCTGGGCCATTACTGTCATCGCTTACATTAATTTCATGTGGGTGTAGAGGAAGACAGACCTCATTAAATTTACCAATACAAGTGACGCAGATGTGAAAAAATATACTGCCTACATAAAATCTTGTGCATTTCCTTCAACAAGCAATTCTGATTTCCTGATAACCAAAATTTTTGCATAAAATCCAGTACTTAGCATACCAATTATAGGCACTATGAAGAAACAACATTGTTCTATAGCATATTATTCATGAAGAATTTTCATAGCAGTGGTTTTCTTGTTGAAATATATTATTTATATTTTTATTTATTATACTTTGTCGCTGTCTCCCGCGTTTGCGAGGTAGCGCAAGGAAACAGACGAAAGAAATGGCCCCCCCCCATACACATGTATATACATACGTCCACACACGCAAATATACATACCTACACAGCTTTCCATGGTTTACCCCAGACGCTTCACATGCCTTGATTCAATCCACTGACAGCACGTCAACCCCGGTATACCACATCGCTCCAATTCACTCTATTCCTTGCCCTCCTTTCACCCTCCTGCATGTTCAGGCCCCGATCACACAAAATCTTTTTCACTCCATCTTTCCACCTCCAATTTGGTCTCCCTCTTCTCCTCGTTCCCTCCACCTCCGACACATATATCCTCTTGGTCAATCTTTCCTCACTCATTCTCTCCATGTGCCCAAACCACTTCAAAACACCCTCTTCTGCTCTCTCAACCACGCTCTTTTTATTTCCACACATCTCTCTTACCCTTACGTTACTCACTCGATCAAACCACCTCACACCACACATTGTCCTCAAACATCTCATTTCCAGCACATCCATCCTCCTGCACACAACTCTATCCATAGCCCACGCCTCGCAACCATACAACATTGTTGGGACCACTATTCCTTCAAACATACCCATTTTTGCTTTCCGAGATAATGTTCTCGACTTCCACACATTCTTCAAGGCCCCCAGAATTTTCGCCCCCTCCCCCACCCTATGATCCACTTCCGCTTCCATGGTTCCATCCGCTGCCAGATCCACTCCCAGATATCTAAAACACTTCACTTCCTCCAGTTTTTCTCCATTCAAACTCACCTCCCAATTGACTTGACCCTCAACCCTACTGTACCTAATAACCTTGCTCTTATTCACATTTACTCTTAACTTTCTTCTTCCACAAACTTTACCAAACTCAGTCACCAGCTTCTGCAGTTTCTCACATGAATCAGCCACCAGCGCTGTATCATCAGCGAACAACAACTGACTCACTTCCCAAGCTCTCTCATCCCCAACAGACTTCATACTTGCCCCTCTTTCCAAAACTCTTGCATTTACCTCCCTAACAACCCCATCCATAAACAAATTAAACAACCATGGAGACATCACACACCCCTGCCGCAAACCTACATTCACTGAGAACCAATCACTTTCCTCTCTTCCTACACGTACACATGCCTTACATCCTCGATAAAAACTTTTCACTGCTTCTAACAACTTTCCTCCCACACCATATATTCTTAATACCTTCCACAGAGCATCTCTATCAACTCTATCATATGCCTTCTCCAGATCCATAAATGCTACATACAAATCCATTTGCTTTTCTAAGTATTTCTCACATACATTCTTCAAAGCAAACACCTGATCCACACATCCTCTACCACTTCTGAAACCACACTGCTCTTCCCCAATCTGATGCTCTGTACATGCCTTCACCCTCTCAATCAATACCCTCCCATATAATTTACCAGGAATACTCAACAAACTTATACCTCTGTAATTTGAGCACTCACTCTTATCCCCTTTGCCTTTGTACAATGGCACTATGCACGCATTCCGCCAATCCTCAGGCACCTCACCATGAGTCATACATACATTAAATAACCTTACCAACCAGTCAATAATACAGTCACCCCCTTTTTTAATAAATTCCACTGCAATACCATCCAAACCTGCTGCCTTGCCGGCTTTCATCTTCCGCAAAGCTTTCACTACCTCTTCTCTGTTTACCAAATAATTTTCCCTAACCCTCTCACTTTGCACACCACCTCGACCAAAACACCCTATATCTGCCACTCTATCATCAAACACATTCAACAAACCTTCAAAATACTCACTCCATCTCCTTCTCACATCACCACTACTTGTTATCACCTCCCCATTTGCGCCCTTCACTGAAGTTCCCATTTGCTCCCTTGTCTTACGCACTTTATTTACCTCCTTCCAGAACATTTTTTTTTTTTTTTTTTAATACTTTGTCGCTGTCTCCCGCGTTTGCGAGGTAGCGCAAGGAAACAGACGAAAGAAATGGCCCAACCCCTCCCAAACACATGTATATACATACGTCCACACACGCAAATATACATACCTACACAGCTTTCCATGGTTTACCCCAGACGCTTCACATGCCTTGATTCAATCCACTGATACTCTCTCACCCCAACTCTCATTTGCCCTTTTTTCACCTCTTGCACCTTTCTCTTGACCTCCTGTCTCTTTCTTTTATACATCTCCCACTCAATTTCATTTTTTCCCTGCAAAAATCGTCCAAATGCCTCTCTCTTCTCTTTCACTAATACTCTTACTTCTTCATCCCACCACTCACTACCCTTTCTAATCAACCCACCTCCCACTCTTCTCATGCCACAAGTTGAAATATATAAATTCTTCAAAAACCTCAGGTTCAGCTACAGTCTTCATGAAACATGTATTCTTCTTACACTATTTTCATATCAATTCTTATAGAAAAGCTATACATTATAATTCATAATGCAAATTGCACAGTACTGGTACTTTTGTAACCATAAAACAAAATTAATAAACACTTAAAAAAATACAAAAAATGCAAGGTAAAATATTAAATAAAAATGTGTGTACAATTGGCATCTCAACAGAATTTTCTACTATTAATATGTTTGAATCTATCATAGGATGTCCTATCATGTTACCCCTCATCAGAAATCAACCTAAACTGAAAGTCTTTTCACATTTAACTTTTTCAATACTATCAAAGTTAACAGCTTAAATACAAGTAGGAAAAGCTCTTACACTTTACTTTTTCCAGAAATTTGGGTTTTGCTGTAATCTACGACTGAAATTTTCATACCACTTGGAAAGGGTAGAGAGAGGTAAGTATTGTTCAGATGGGTTAGGAGTAATTTGTGATGGACTCTGAGCAAAGCTGGAAGCATAATTGTACAGGTTCTCACACATGGCTTGGCTGAATTCCATATATGAGTGAAGGACTGATGCTTCTGCTGATGGGTTTGCAACCTGCCCTTGAATTTGCGTCAAAGGTTCCACCTGCAAGATAACATACATCAAAACTGACTGCAGAGAATTAAGAGTGGAAATATATTTACTAATTTTTTTTTTTTTTCTCCCGCGTTTGCGAGGTAGCATATAATGCAAGTATATTCATATGCTGGGTAACACTTGCTCTAATCATATTTTTGGGGATAAATCAGTGGAAAATTGGTACACATGCTGTCTGCATTGCCAATGATATCGCAATGTCAAACAATGACAATTTGTTAAGTTTCTGATCCACTGATTTCATGTGAGAAAAATACCAAATTCCCATAGATATTCCTCCAAAAACTCTCAGCAAATAAAAGATGTTTCCATAAGGAATGATGACTGTGTAACTATAAAGAACCCGCTCTCTATGAATGCCAACAACACTAAACCTGCAATAAAAACTCTTGGCAAATATCTAATCAACTACTACCTACATTATCTACCAATTATTTACCTATTTTAATATATCATTACACTCATATCAAAAGAATTATCACCATTTCTTTACATTTCTGAATTATAAACAATCTAACTTATGAAATAGGTCCAAAGTTAAACACAGGTAAACATCAGATATAAAGTACACCTCTGTGGCATGAAATGTACGTCAGGATAACCAATTTTTGGTAGGATGATGAAAAGCTCATCGCTATACATTTCCATATAGAGTGACAAGACCATACATCAAATGGAGACTGAGAACTGAACTTAGATGTAAAATTATCATGTAATGTATACACATTCATACAGAAACACACAAGTGGATACCAAGGGTAGCAGAAAGCAGTGGTTCTTTCTCTAATTCATACAGGAAAGGTAAAAATAGCATAGAAGAAAAGACTGGTTAAGAGCTAAGGTCTGACAAGTGTAAAATATCTTACCTCTATGCCTAAATATATAATCACACTAGTTTAGATGATCATAAATTAACCCCATCCGCCTAAAATGGTCGCTCAGTTACCTGCAATTGAATACCTGCTGGCTCTTCAGCTAAACATTTCACAACACAACAGGATGGGTGGAAACAAAATTATGTCTTTATGTGTTAGTCATGCACGAAATATTGGGTTCTGATTGACCCTTTACTGCACTGTTAAGCTCCCTCCTCATGCCTATGTGACATTCTTTTTCAGTGGCATGAGATAAACAGTATAAAAGTATATTTACCCAAACAAAATCAATGAACAATCTGCTGTACCACTGTTATCAAAGACAGATGAGATGCATGCACGGAACAGAGTGAATTGGAATGATGTGGTATACTGAGGTCAATGTGCTGTGAATGGACTGAACCAGGGTGTGTGAAGCATCCAGGGTAAACAACGGATTAGGAGCTGTGATTTTGGTGCATTACACATGAGAGCTAGAGAATGGATGTGGTTGGATGAGGCCTTTCTTCATCTGTTCCTGGCACTACATCGCTAATGCAGGAAACAACAATCAATTATGAAAGAAGATATTCTTACTTATTTCATTTATATTTACCATACTTTGTCGTTGTCTCCCGCATTTGCGAGGCAGCGCAAGGAAACAGGTGAAAGAATGGCCCAATCCACCCACATACACACATATTTACACACACATCCACACATGCACATATACATATCTATACATTTCAACGTACACATATCTATTCATTTCAACGTATACATATATATATACATACACAGACATATACAAATATACACATGTACATAATTCATACATTATTCATTAGTCACCACCCCGCCAGACATGAAATAACACCCCCCTTCCCCCGCATGCACGAGAAGTAGCACTACGAAAAGACAACAAAAGCCACATTCATTTACACTCAGTCTCTAGCTGTCATGTGTAATGCACCAAAAAAACAGATCCCTTTCCACATCCAGGCCCAACACAACTTTCCATCATTTACCCCAGGTGCTTCACATGCCCTAGTTCAATCCATTGACAGCATGTCCACCCCGGTATACCACATCGTTCCAGTTCACTCTATTCCTTGCATGCCTTTCACCCTCCTGCATGTTCAGGCCTCGATCACTCAAAATCTTTTTCACCCCATCCTTCCACCTCCAATTTGATCTCACACTTCTTGTTCCCTTCACCTCTGACACATATATCCTCTTTGTCAATCTTTCCTCATTCATTCTCTCCATGTGACCATACCATTTCAATACACCCTCTCCTGCTCTCTCAACAACACTCTTCTTATTACCACACATCTCTCTTACCCTTTCATTACTTACTCAATTAAACCACCTCACACCACATATTCTCCTCAAACATCTCATTCCAACACACCCACCTTCCTCCGCACAACCCTACCTATAGCCTACGCCTCGCATCCATATAACATTGTCGGAACCACCATTCCTTCAAACATACCCATTTTTGCTTTCCGAGATAATGTTCTCAACTTTCACACATTCTTCAATGCTCCCAGAATCTTCGCCCCCTCCCCTACCCTGTGTCTCACTTCTGCTTCCATGGTTCCATCCGCTGCCAAATCCACTCCCAGGTATCTAAAACACTTCACTTCCTCCAGTCTTTCTCCATTCATACTTACCTCCCAACTGACTTGTCCCTCAACCCTACTGTACCTAATAACCTTGCTCTTATTCACATTTACTCTCAGCTTTCTTCTTTCACACACTTTACCAAACTCAGTCACCAGCCTCTGCAGTTTCTCACCCGAATCAGCTACCAGCAATGTATCATCAGCAAACAACAACTGACTCACTTCCCAAACCCTCTCATCCACAACAGACTGCATACTTGCCCCTCTCTCCAAAACTCTTCCATTCACCTCCCTAACAACCCCATCCATAAACAAATTAAACAACCATGGAGACATCACGCACCCCTGCCGCAAACCAACACTCACCAAGAACCGATCACTTTCCTCTCTTCCTACTCGTACACATGCCTTACATCCTTGATAAAAACTATTCACTGCTTCTAGCAACTTGCCTCCCACACCATATACTCTTAATACCTTCCACAAATACATAAATGCTACATACAAATCCATTTGTTTTTCTAAGTATTTCTCATAGACATTCTTCAAACCAAACACTTGATCCACACATCCTCTACCACTTCTGAAACCACACTGCTCTTCCCCAATCTGATGCTCTGGACATGCCTTCACCCTCTCAATCAATAACCTCCCATATAATTTACCAGGAATACTCAACAAACTTATACCTCTGTAATTTGAACACTCACCTTTATCCCCTTTGCCTTCGTACAATGGCACTATGCATGCATTCCACCAATCCTCAGGCACTTCATCATCCACCATACATACAATGAATATCCTCACCAACCAGTCAACAACACAGTCACCCCCTTTTTAAATAAATTCCACTGCAATACCATCCAAACCCGCCACCTTTCCTGCTTTCATCTTTCACAAAGCTTTCACTACCTCTTCTCTGTTTACCAAACCATTCTCCCTAACCCTCTCAATTCACACACCACCTCGACCAAAACACCCTATATCTGCCACTCTATCATCTAACACATTCAACAAACCTTTGTAATACTCACTCAATCTTCTCACATCACAACTACTTGTTATTACCTCCCCATCAGCCCCTTTCACCGCTGTTCCCATTTTTTTCTCTTGTCTTACGCACTTTACTTACCTCCTTCCAAAACATCTTTTTATTCTCCCAAAAATTTAATGATACTCTCTAACCCCAAATTTCATTTGCCCTCTTTTTCACCTCTTGCACCTTTCTCTTGACCTCCTGCCTCTTTCTTTTATACCTCTCCCAGTCATTTGCACTACTTCCCTGCAAAAATCATCCAAATGCCTCTCTTCTCTTTCACTAATAATCTTACTTCTTCATCCCATCACTCAATACCCTTTCTAATCTGCCCATCTCCCACCCTTCTCATGCCACAAACATCAAACATCTTTTGTGCAAGCAATCACTGTTTCCCTAAATACATGCTATTCCTAATCCACTCCCCTTATGTCCTTTGCTCTCACCTTTTTCCATTCTGCACTCAGTCTCTCCTGGTACTTCCTCACACAAGTCTCCTTCCCAAGCTCACTTACTCTCACCACTCTCTTCACCCTAACACTTTCTCATCTTTTCTGAAACCTCCACAAATCTTCACCTTCGCCTCCACAAGATAATGATCAGACATCCCTCCAGTCGCACCTCTCAGCACATTAACATCCAAAAGTCTCTCTTTCACGTGCCTATCAATTAACACATAATCCAATAACGCTCTCTGGCCATCTCTCCTACTTAACATAACTTATGTTTTTTTTTTTGTTTTCTTTTTTTGCTTTGTCGCTGTCTCCCGCGTTTGCGAGGTAGCGCAAGGAAACAGACGAAAGAAATGGCCCAACCCACCCCCATACACATGTATATACATACGTCCACACACGCAAATATACATACCTACACAGCTTTCCATGGTTTACCCCAGACGCTTCACATGCCTTGATTCAATCCACTGACAGCAAGTCAAACCCCGGTATACCACATAGATCCAATTCACTCTATTCCTTGCCCTCCTTTCACCCTCCTGCACGTTCAGGCCCCAATCACACAAAATCTTTTTCACTCCATCTTTCCACCTCCAATTTGGTCTCCCTCTTCTCCTCGTTCCCTCCACCTCCGACACATATATCCTCTTGGACAATCTTTCCTCACTCATTCTCTCCATGTGCCCAAACCATTTCAAAACATCCTCTTCTGCTCTCTCAACCACGCTCTTTTTATTTCCATACATCTCTCTTACCCTTACGTTACTTACTTGATCAAACCACCTCACACCACACATTGTCCTCAAACATCTCACTTCCAGCACATCCATCCTCCTGCGCACAACTCTATCCATAGCCCACGCCTCGCAACCATACAACATTGTTGGAACCACTATTCCTTCAAACATACCCATTTTTGCTTTCCGAGATAATGTTCTCGACTTCCACACATTCTTCAAGGCTCCCAGAATTTTCGCCCCCTCCCCCACCCTATGATCCACTTCCGCTTCCATGGTTCCATCCGCTGCCAGATCCACTCCCAGATATCTAAAACACTTCACTTCCTTCAGTTTTTCTCCATTCAAACTCACCTCCCAACTGACTTGACCCTCAACCCTACTGTACCTAATATATTAGACCTTGCTCTTATTCACATTTACTCTTAACTTTCTTCTTTCACACACTTTACCAAACTCAGTCACCAGCTTCTGCAGTTTCTCACATGAATCAGCCACCAGCGCTGTATCATCAGCGAACAACAACTGACTCACTTCCCAAGCTCTCTCATCCCCAACAGACTTCATACTTGCCCCTCTTTCCAAAACTCTTGCATTCACCTCCCTAACAACCCCATCCATAAACAAATTAAACAACCATGGAGACGTCACATACCCCTGCCACAAACCTACATTCACTGAGAACCAATCACTTTCCTCTCTTCCTAAACGTACACATGCCTTACATCCTCGATAAAAACTTTTCACTGCTTCTAACAACTTGCCTCCCACACCATATATTCTTAATACCTTCCACAGAGCATCTCTATCAACCCTATCATATGCCTTCTCCAGATCCATAAATGCTACATACAAATCCATTTGCTTTTCTAAGTATTTCTCACATACATTCTTCAAAGCAAACACCTGATCCACACATCCTCTACCACTTCTGAAACCACACTGCTCTTCCCCAATCTGATGCTCTGTACATGCCTTCACCCTCTCAATCAATACCCTCCCATATAATTTACCAGGAATACTCAACAAACTTATACCTCTGTAATTTGAGCACTCACTCTTATCCCCTTTGCCTTTGTACAATGGCACTATGCACGCATTCCGCCAATCCTCAGGCACCTCACCATGAGTCATACATACATTAAATAACCTTACCAACCAGTCAACAATACAGTCACCCCCTTTTTTAATAAATTCCACTGCAATACCATCCAAACCTGTTGCCTTGCCGGCTTTCATCTACCCCAAAGCTTTTACTACCTCTTCTCTGTTTACCAAATCATTTTCCCTAACCCTCTCACTTTGCACACCACCTCGACCAAAACACCCTATATCTGCCACTCTATCATCAAACACATTCAACAAACCTTCAAAATACTCACTCCATCTCCTTCTCACATCACCACTACTTGTTATCACCTCCCCATTTGCGCCCTTCACTGAAGTTCCCATTTGCTCCCTTGTCTTACGCACTTTATTTACCTCCTTCCAGAACATCTTTTTATTCTCCCTAAAATTTAATGATACTCTCTCACCCCAACTCTCATTTGCCCTTTTTTTCACCTCTTGCACCTTTCTCTTGACCTCCTGCCTCTTTCTTTTATACATCTCCCACTCAATTGCATTTTTTCCCTGCAAAAATCGTCCAAATGCCTCTCTCTTCTCTTTCACTAACAATCTTACTTCTTCATCCCACCACTCACTACCCTTTCTAATCAACCCACCTCCCACTCTTCTCATGCCACAAGCATCTTTTGCGCAATCCATCACTGATTCCCTAAATACATCCCATTCCTCCCCCACTCCCCTTACTTCCATTGTTCTCACCTTTTTCCATTCTGTACTCAGTCTCTCCTGGTACTTCCTCACACAAGTCTCCTTCCCAAGCTCACTTACTCTCACCACCCTCTTCACCCCAACATTCACTCTTCTTTTCTGAAAACCCATACAAATCTTCACCTTAGTCTCCACAAGATAATGATCAGACATCCCTCCAGTTGCACCTCTCAGCACATTAACATCCAAAAGTCTCTCTTTCGCACGCCTGTCAATTAACACGTAATCCAATAACGCTCTCTGGCCATCTCTCCTACTTACATAAGTATACCTATGTATATCTCGCTTTTTAAACCAGGTATTCCCAATCATCAGTCCTTTTTCAGCACATAAATCTACAAGCTCTTCACCATTTCCATTTACAACACTGAACACCCCATGTATACCAATTATTCCCTCAACTGCCACATTACTCACCTTTGCATTCAAATCACTCATCACTATAACCCGGTCTCGTGCATCAAAACCACTAACACACTCATTCAGCTGCTCCCAAAACACTTGCCTCTCATGATCTTTCTTCTCATGCCCAGGTGCATATGCACCAATAATCACCCATCTCTCTCCATCAACTTTCAGTTTTACCCATATTAATCGAGAATTTACTTTCTTACATTCTATCACATACTCCCACCACTCCTGTTTCAGGAGTACTGCTACTCCTTCCCTTGCTCTTGTCCTCTCACTAACCCCTGACTTTACTCCCAAGACATTCCCAAACCACTCTTCTCCTTTACCCTTGAGCTTCGTTTCACTCAGAGCCAAAACATCCAGATTCCTTTCTTCAAACATACTACCTATCTCTCCTTTTTTCACATCTTGGTTACATCCACACACATTTAGGCACCCCAATCTAAGCCTTCGAGGAGGATGAGCACTCCCCGCGTGACTCCTTCTTCTGTTTCCCATTTTAGAAAGTTAAAAAAAATACAAGGAGGGGAGGATTTCTGGCCCCCCGCTCCCGTCCCCTCTAGTCGCTTTCTACGAGAAACTTATAACTTATGTATATCTCTTTTTAAACCAGGTATTCCCAATCACCAGTCCTTTTTCAGCACACAAATCTACAAGCTCTTCACCATTTCCATTTACAACACTGAACACCCCATGTACACCAATTATTCCCTCAACTGCCACATTACTCACCTTTGCATTCAAATCACCCATCACTATAACCCGGTCTCATGCATCAAAACCGCTAACACACTCACTCAGCTGCTCCCAAAACACTTGCCTCTCATGATCTTTCTTCTCATGACCAGGTACATAGGCACAAATAATCACCCATCTCTCTCCATCCACTTTCAGTTTTACCCATATCAATCTAGAGTTTACTTTCTTACACTTTATCACATACTCCTACAACTCCTGTTTCAGGAGTGGTGCTACTCCTTCCTTTGCTCTTGTCCTCTCACCAACCCCTGAAATAGTTATATATACATATTTTCTATACATGTTTACCATTTCCAACATTAACAAGATGATGCCAGGAATATACGAAGAAATGGTCTGATTCACTCACAACCATTCTTTGGCTGTCATATATGCTCAATGCTCCAAATCGTGAGTTTTCCACAACAACAAATGGTATATCATTCACATCTATTTAGAGATAAAAAGATAAAACTATCAGTGCAAATCTTTACTATACAAAGGGTGTCCCTTCTATCTATAAATATGCTCTTATCCCAGTACACTCCTTACACATAAAGGGCAGGGTTACAAACTTTCTTCTAAATAATAAGAAAGCCACACACATTTCTACTACATGGGCCAATGTTAACGACACCTTACACTTCACTTAATCTTGACAGTAAAATGGCTTCTCCATTATCAGCACCAATCATGTCTTGAGATATAGGCTAAATCATAAAGACATTGGAGTTAATGGGTATACTACCACTGAGAGAGAGAGAGAGAGAGAGAGAGAGAGAGAGAGAGAGAGAGAGAGAGAGAGAGAGAGAGAGAGAGAGAGTGTGTGAGACAGGGGGGGGATTGGATATTTGCTCACATGACATATACCAGGACTGCCATTTTAACTGAACTCGACGAGTAATACCAGGTCCTTTGTGACTAATGGTTAAGGAGAAATCACCTGCTGTTCATTTGATTTCCTTCCTCGTGGGGTCTACAATGCATTTCACCTAAAAAGCCTGAAACACTTATCTCTGCTGATTATTTTCCAACACAGAAAACAAGGTTCTTTAAAATTAGATATTAACTTACAGATATTCCAATTTGTGCATTGTGAGACATCTTTTGTTCACCAAATGTGAATCCTGTTTGTAGTGCTGTATCACCTGACTGCTTCAGCCCAGATATTTTGAAAATTGCAGAGGGTTTTCCATTTGTAATGTTGCCTAAGAGGTGCCATGTTGGTGGCTTGGTAGGCTCAGGCCAACTGAAGTACACTGTGGAGTGCCAAAAGTTATTAGTTACATTATTCTGAAACTTTTACCTAAACGGCATGACTACATGAATGATGAAGGAAACTTAACACCTTAAGTTGAATCATAGATACTGTTTAAATATAAGAGCATGACATATTTGTGAAGTACAAATAAAGCATACACAGGAACAAATTATCAAAACTGCAAAGTACTAAATTTCTGTAAACTAGCATCATACTTTGGATGGTTAGGGATCAGGTAAGAGAACAGGAAAGCAGGGAGATATAAATTGAGATGCTGAAGGGTGAAAGTATACATATGCATTTCCAAAAGAAGCTCATTAAGACACTGAAAATCAAGATAATAAAAGGGCAAAAATGACACTAAGCTAATCAAAGTGTCTAAAGAATATATACAATGAGGCTAATACTGATATATACAAAAGTAAAATTTATGGTGCTGAAAGATGGACAGTGTGGAAGGAGTCTTTACAAGGAGCAGAGACAAACCAGGGAGAACAGCAGGTAATAAATATATGATTTATTCATTTATTTTGCTTTGTCGCTGTCTCTCGCGTTAGCGAGGTAGCACAAGGAAACAGACGAAAGAATGGCCCAACCCACCCACATACATACATATGTACATACACGTCCACACACGCAAATATACATAACTATACATCTCAACGTATACATATACACACCCAGACATATACATATTTACACATGTACATAGTTCATACTGTCTGCCTTTATTCATTCCCATCGCCACCCCACCACACATGAAACAACAGCCCCCTCCCCCCCTCATGTGCGTGAGGTAGTGCTAGGAAAAGACAACAAAGGCCACATTTGTTCACACTCAGTCTCTAGCTGTCATGTAATAATGCAACGAAACCACAGATCCCTTTCCACATCCAGGCCCCACACAACTTTCCATGGTTTACCCCAGATGCTTCACACACCCTGGTTCAATCCATTGACAGTACATCGACACCGGTATACCACATCGTTCCAATTCACTCTATTCCTTGCACGCCTTTCACCCTCCTGCATGTTCAGGCCCCAGTCACTCAAAATCTTTTTCACTCCATCTTTCCACCTCCAATTTGGTCTCCCACTTCTCCTCGTTCCCTCCACTTCCGACACATATATCCTCTTGGTCAATCTTTCCTCACTCATTCCCTCCATGTGACCAAACCATTTCAAAACACCCTCTTCTGCTCTCTCAACCACACTCTTTTTATTACCACACAGCTCTCTTACCCTATTATTACTTACTCAGTCAAACCACCTCACACCACATATTGTCCTCAAACATCTCATTTCCAGCACATCCACCCTCCTCCACACAACTCTATCCATAGCCCACGCCTCGCAACCATATAACATTGTTGGAACAACTATTCCTTCAAACATACCCATTTTTGCTTTCCGAGATAATGTTCTTGACTTCCACACATTCTTCAACACTCCCAGAACTTTCGCCCCCTCCCCCACCCTAGGTTTCACTTCCGCTTCCATGGTTCCATCCACTGCTAAATCCACTCCCAGATATCTAAAACACTTCACTTCCTCCAGTTTTTCTCCATTCAAACTTACCTCCCACTTGACTTGTCCCTCAACCCTACTGTACCTAATAACCTTGCTCTTATTCACATTTACTCTCAGCTTTCTTCTTTCATACACTTTACCAAACTCATTCACCAGCTTCTGCACCAAAATCAGCCATCAGCACTGTATCATCAGCGAACAACAACTGACTCACTTCCCTAGCTCTCTCATCCAGAACAGACTGCATACTTGCCCCTCTTTCCAAAACTCTTGCATTCACCTCCCTAACAACCCCATCCATAAACAAATTAAACAACCATGGAGACATCACACACCCATGCCGCAAACCAACATTCAATGAGAACCAGTCACTTTCCTCTCTTCCTACACGTACACATGCCTTACATCCTCGATAAAAACTTTTCACTGCTTCTAACAACTTGCCTCCCACACCATATATTCTTAATACCTTCCACAGAGCATCTCTATCAACTCTATCATATGCCTTCTCCAGATCCATAAATGCTACATACAAATCCATTTGCTTTTCTAAGTATTTCTCACATACATTCTTCAAAGCAAAATACCTGATCCACACATCCTCTACCACTTCTGAAACCACACTGCTCTTCCCCAATCTGATGCTCTTTACATGCCTTCACCCTCTCAATCAATACCCTCCCATATAATTTCCTAGGAATACTCAACAAACTTATACCTCTGTAATTTGAGCACTCACTTTTATCCGCTTTGCCTTTGTACAATGGCACTATGCAAGCATTTCGCCAATTCTCAGTCACCTCACCATGAGTCATACATACATTAAATAACCTTACCATCCAGTCAACAATACAGTCATCTCCTTTTTCAATAAATTCCACTGTAATACCATCCAAACCCGCTGCCTTGCCAGCTTTCATCTTCTGCAAAGCTTTTACTACCTCTTCTCTGTTTACCAAATCATTTTCCCTAACCCTCTCACTTTGCACACCACCTCGACCAAAACACCCTATATCTGCCACTCTATCATCAAACACATTCAACAAACCTTCAAAATACTTGCTCCATCTCCTTCTCACATCACCACTATTTGTTATCACCTCCCCATTAGCCGCTTCACTGAAGTTCCCATTTGTTCCCTTGTCTTAAGCACTTTATTTACCTTCTTCCAAAACATCTTTTTATTCTCTTTATTTATTTTATCATTTTTATTTATAATCTCTTTTTATTTTTGTTTTTTATTTTTTATATAAATATATGAGTACAAAAAATTACGGCCATGAACCCTTCCATTCTGACAAAACACTGAACTAACATGAACTTATATTAGTATTTACTGCTGATATTAAATCCCTGGGGATAGGGGAGAAAGAATACTTCCCACGCATTCCTCACGTGTCGTAGAAGGCGACTAAAGGGGATGGGAGTGGGGGGCCAGAAACCCTCCCCTCCTTGTATTTTAACTTTCTAAAAGGGGAAACAGAAGAAGGAGTCACGCGAGGAGTGCTCATCCTCCTCGAAGGCTCAGATTGGGGTGTCTAAATGTGTGTGGATGTAACCAAGAAGTGAAAAAAGGAGAGATAGGTAGTATGTTTGAGGAAAGGAACCTGGATGTTTTGGCTCTGAGTGAAACGAAGCTTAAGGGTAAAGGGGAAGAGTGGTTTGGGAATGTCTAGGGAGTAAAGTCAGGGGTTAGTGAGAGGACAAGAGTAAGGGAAGGAGTACCACTACTCCTGAATCAGGAGTTGTGGGAGTATGTGATAGAGTATAAGAAAGTAAATTCTAGATTGATATGGGTAAAACTGAAAGTTGATGGAGAGAGATGGGTGATTATTGGTGCATATGCACCTGGGCATGAGAAGAAAGATCATGAGAGGCAAGTGTTTTGGGAGCAGCTGAATGAGTGTGTTAGTGGATTTGATGCACAAGACCGGGTTATAGTGATGGGTGATTTGAATGCAAAGGTGAGTAATGTGGCAGTTGAGGGAATAATTGGTATACATGGAGTGTTCAGTGTTGTAAATGGAAATGGTGAAGAGCTTGTAGATTTATGTGCTGACAAAGGTCTGGTGATTGGGAATACCTGGTTTAAAAAGCGAGATATACATAAGTATACGTATGTAAGTAGGAGAGATGGCCAGAGAGCGTTATTGGATTACGTGTTAATTGATAGACGCACGAAAGAGAGACTTTTGGATGTTAATGTGCTGAGAGGTGCAACTGGAGGGATGTCCGATCATTATCTTTTGGAGGCGAAGGTGAAGATTTGTGGGGGTTTTCAGAAAAGAAGAGAATGTTGGGGTGAAGAGAGTGGTGACAGTAAGTGAGCTTGGGAAGGAGACTTGTGTGAGGAAGTACCAGGAGAGACTAAGTACAGAATGGAAAAAGGTGAGAACAAAGGAGGTAAGGGGAGTGGGGGAGGAATGGGATGTATTTAGGGAAGCAGTGATGGCTTGCGCAAAAGATGCTTGTGGCATGAGAAGCGTGGGAGGTGGGTTGATTAGAAAAGGTAGTGAGTGGTGGGATGAAGAAGTAAGATTATTAGTGAAAGAGAGGAGAGAGGCATTTGGACAATTTTTGCAGGGAAAAAATGCAAATGAGTGGGAGAGGTATAAAAGAAAGAGGCAGGAGGTCAAGAGAAAGGTGCAAGAGGTGAAAAAGAGGGCAAATGAGAGTTGGGGTGAGAGAGTATCACTGAATTTCAGGGAGAATAAAAAGATGTTTTGAAAGGAGGTAAATAAAGTGCGTAAGACAAGGGAGCAAATGGGAACTTCAGTGAAGGGGGCTAATGGGGAGGTGATAACAAGTAGTGGTGATGTGAGAAGGAGATGGAGTGAGTATTTTGAAGGTTTGTTGAATGTGTTTGATGATAGAGTGGCAGATATAGGGTGTTTTGGTCGAGGTGGTGTGCAAAGTGAGAGGGTTAGGGAAAATGATTTGGTAAATAGAGAAGAGGTAGTAAAAGCTTTACGAAAGATGAAAGCCGGCAAGGCAGCAGGTTTGGATGGTATTGCAGTGGAATTTATTAAAAAAGGGGGTGACTGTATTGTTGACTGGTTGGTAAGGTTATTTAATGTATGTATGATTCATGGTGAGGTGCCTGAGGATTGGTGGAATGCTTGCATAGTGCCATTGTACAAAGGCAAAGGGGATAAGAGTGAGTGCTCAAATTACAGAGGTATAAGTTTGTTGAGTATTCCTGGTAAATTATATGGGAGGGTATTGATTGAGAGGGTGAAGGCATGTAAAGAGCATCAGATTGGGGAAGAGCAGTGTGGTTTCAGAAGTGGTAGAGGATGTGTGGATCAGGTGTTTGCTTTGAAGAATGTATGTGAGAAATACTTAGAAAAACAAATGGATTTGTATGTAGCATTTATGGATCTGGAGAAGGCATATGATAGAGTTGATAGAGATGCACTGTGGAAGGTTTTAAGAATATATGGTGTGGGAGGCAAGTTGTTAGAAGCAGTGAAAAGTTTTTATCGAGGATGTAAGGCATGTGTACGTTTAGGAAGAGAGGAAAGTGATTGGTTCTCAGTGAATGTAGGTTTGCGGCAGGGGTGTGTGATGTCTCCATGGTTGTTTAATTTGTTTATGGATGGGGTTGTTAGGGAGGTGAATGCAAGAGTTTTGGAAAGAGGGGCAAGTATGCAGTCTGTTCTGGATGAGAGAGCTTGGGAAGTGAGTCAATTGTTGTTCGCTGATGATACAGCGCTGGTGGCTGATTCATGTAAGAAACTGCAGAAGCTGGTGACTGAGTTTGGTAAAGTGTGTGAAAGAAGAAAGTTAAGAGTAAATGTGAATAAGAGCAAGGTTATTAGGTACAGTAGGGTTGAGGGTCAAGTCAATTGGGAGGTAAGTTTGAATGGAGAAAAACTGGAGGAAGTAAAGTGTTGTAGATATCTGGGAGTGGATCTGGCAGTGGATGGAACCATGGAAGCAGAAGTGAATCATAGGGTGGGGAGGAGGCGAAAATTCTGGGAGCCTTGAAGAATGTCTGGAAGTCGAAAACATTATTTCGAAAAGCAAAAATGGGTATGTTTGAAGGAATAGTTGTTCCAACAATGTTGTATGGTTGCAAGGCGTGGGCTATGGATAGACTTGTGCGCAGGAGGGTGGATGTGCTGGAAATGAGATGTTTGAGGACAATATGTGGTGTGAGGTGGTTTGATCGAGTAAGTAATGTAAGGGTAAGAGAGATGTGTGGAAATAAAAAGAATGTGGTTGAGAGAGCAGAAGAGGGTGCTTTGAAATGGTTTGGTCACATGGAAATAATGAGTGAGGAAAGATTGACCAAGAGGATATATGTGTCAGAGGTGGAGGGAACGAGGAGAAGTGGGAGACCAATTGGAGGTGGAAAGATGGAGTGAAAAAGATTTTGAGTGATCGGGGCCTGAACATGCAGGAGGGTGAAAGGCGTGCAAGGAATAGAGTGAATTGGAACGATGTGGTATATCGGGGTCGATGTGCTGTCAATGGATTGAACCAGGGCATGTGAAGTGTCTGGGGTAAACCATGGAAAGTTGTGTGGGGCCTGGATGTGGAAAGGGAGCTGTGGTTTCGATGCATTATTACATGACAGCTAGAGACTGAGTGTGAACAAATGGGGCCTTTGGTGTCTTTTCCTAGCACTACCTCGCACACATGAGGGGGGAGGGGGTTGTTATTCCATGTGTGGCGAGGTGGCGATGGGAACAAATAAAGGCAGACAGTATGAATTATGTTCATGTGTATATATGTATATGTCTGTGTGTGTATATATATGTGTACATTGAGATGTATAGGTATGTATATTTGCGTGTGTGGACATGTATGTATATACATGTGTATGTGGGCGGGTTGGGCCATTCTTTCGTCTGTTTCCTTGCGCTACCTCGCTAACGCGGGAGACAGCGACAAGGCAAAATAAATAAAAAATCAAATCTAGTTCATGGCTACCAAAAGATTTTTCCTCTTCACTATAACCTATAACAGGGTTACTCTGGTCCTTCATATATTCCTCACACATTTCTGTGTGCCTCAATCTATAATCAATTCTAATAACACAAATGTAAACAATACTCAGATAAATGAATCCTGGTACATCACTTTATCTTATCATATTTTCACAGATGGAACCATGGAAGCGGAAATGGATCATAGGGTGGGGGAGGGGGCGAAAATCCTGGGGGCCTTGAAGAATGTGTGGAAGTCGAGAACATTATCTTGGAAAGCAAAAATGGGTATGTTTGAAGGAATAGTGGTTCCAACAATGTTGTATGGTTGCGAGGCGTGGGCTATGGATAGAGTTGTGCGCAGGAGGATGGATGTGCTGGAAATGAGATGTTTGAGGACAATGTGTGGTGTGAGGTGGTTTGATCGAGTGAGTAACGTAAGGGTAAGAGAGATGTGTGGAAATAAAAAGAGCGTGGTTGAGAGAGCAGAAGAGGGTGTTTTGAAATGGTTTGGGCACATGGAGAGGATGAGTGAGGAAAGATTGACCAAGAGGATATATGTGTCGGAGGTGGAGGGAACAAGGAGAAGAGGGAGACCAAATTGGAGGTGGAAAGATGGAGTGAAAAAGATTTTGTGTGATCGGGGCCTGAGCATGCAGGAGGGTGAAAGGAGGGCAAGGAATAGAGTGAATTGGAGCGATGTGGTGTGCCGGGGTTGACGTGCTGTCAGTGGATTGAGGCAGGGCATGTGAAGCGTCTGGGGTAAACCATGGAAAGCTGTGTAGGTATGTATATTTGCGTGTGTGGACGTATGTATATACATGTGTATGGGGGGGGGGTGGGCCATTTCTTTCGTCTGTTTCCTTGCGCTACCTCGCAGACGCGGGAGACGGCGACAAAGTATAATAAAAAAAATATAAATATTTTCACAGAAATTCATCTTAGTTATATATACCATGACATCATGGTATCCTGTGCATATGTATATTCTATATCAAACTGCATAATACAAAGAAATAATAACAAGTAGATGGGTGAACTCCATTATTTTTCATAAGTTGGCGAGTATCTTTTTAAGTTGCTTAAATTCATGTTAAATATTTCTCCCTCCTTTCTAGTTAACCTACATCAAGAAAGAAAAGATGAAAGGGGAAGTTATAGCAGAAGAAATCAAGGCCCTACTAAAGGAACGATATGATGATGAAGAAACAAACACATCAGATGAAGATCTTTTTTTTACATATTCGCCTTATCCTGCATTAGCGAGGTAGCGTTAAGAACAGAGGAGTGAGCCTTAGAGGGTATATCCTCACCTGGCCCACATCTCCGTTCCTTCTTTTGGAAAACTATAAATGGGAGGAGAGAATTTCCAGCCCCCCACTCCCTCCCTTTCAGTTGCCTTCTATGACACGCAGAGAATATGTGGAAAGTATTCTTTCTTCCCTATCCCCAAGGATATCAGATGAAGATGTGAAGTATAAATAATGCAACACTCCATCAATGCAAAATATATGATTTCTTTTCTTCAGTCTATGGATATGTGTGATGTACGATTTTTACTCTTTTGGCAATGTTTCAAGTACCCTGTATTACAGGAAACCAGTGTTAAAAGCCAGCAGTGCCCCAGGGAGAACAATCTCACCATCCCCTCTCGAAATGGGGGCCGCCCAGCAATGTCCTTATGGGCCCTTTCTCTTTCCTTTAAAGCTTTTTAAGAATCAACAAAAAAGGCAACTTAATTCGGACACCAACAAGCTCTTAAACAAAGCAAAATCCATGTGGGGCATTATGCTACGATGATGAAGTAAGAATGAGGATTTTTATTTTATCCCTGGGGATAGGGGAGAAAGAATACTTACCACACATTCCTCACGTGTCGTAGAAGGCAACTAAAGGGGACAGCTGGAAACCCTCCCCTCCTTGTATTTTAACTTTCTAAAAGGGGAAACAGAAGAAGGAGTCACACAGAGAGTGCTCAACCTCCTCGAAAGCTCAGATTCGGGTGTCTAAATGTGTGTGGATGTAACAAAGATGAGAAAAAAGGAGAGATAGGTAGTATGTCTGAGAAAAGGAACCGGGATGTTTTGGCTCTGAGTGAAACGAAGCTTAAGGGTAAAGGGGAAGAGTGGTTTGGGAATGTCTTGGGAGTAAAGTCAGGGGTTAGTGAGAGGACAAGAGTAAGGGAAGGAGTAGCACTACTCCTGAAACAGGAGTGGTGGGAGTATGTGATAGAGTGTAAGAAAATAAACTCTAGATTGATATGGGTAAAACTGAAAGTGGATGGAGAGAGATGGGTGATTATTGGTGCATATGCACCTAGGCATGAGAAGAAAGATCATGAGAGGCAAGTGTTTTGGGAGCAGCTGAGTGAGTGTGTTAGTAGTTTTGATGCACAAGACCAGATTATAGTGATGGGTGATTTAAATGCAAAGGTGAGTAATGTGGCAGTTGAGGGAATAACTGGTGTACATGGGGTGTTCAGTGTTGTAAACGGAAATGGTGAAGAGCTTATAGATTTATGTATTGAAAAAGGACTGGTGACTGGGAATACCTGGTTTAAAAAGAGATATATACATAAGTATACGTATGTAAGTAGGAGAGATGGCCAGAGAGCGTTATTGGATTATGTGTTAATCGATAGGCGTGCGAAAGAGAGACTTTAGGATGTTAATGAGCTGAGAGGTGCAACTGTAGGGATGTCTGTTCATTATCTTGTGGAGGCGAAGGTAAAGATTTGTAGAGGTTTCCAGAAAAGAAGAGAGAAAGTTGTGGTGAAGAGAGTGGTGAGAGTAAGTGAGCTTGGGAAAGAGACATGTGTGAGGAAGTACCAGGAGAGACTGAGTGCAGAATGGAAAAAGGTGAGAACAAAGGACATAAGGGGAGTGAGGGAGGAATGGGATGTATTTAGGGAAGCAGTGATGGCTTGCGCAAAGGATGCTTGTGGCATGAGAAGCGTGGGAGGTGGGAAGATTAGAAAGGGTAGTGAGTGGTGCGATGAAGAAGTAAGATTATTGGTGAAAGAGAAGAGAGAGGCATTTAGATGATTTTTGCAGGGAAATAATGCAAATGAGTGGAGAGGTATAAAAGAAAGAGGCAGGAGGTCAAGAGAAAGGTGCAAGAGGTGAAAATGAGGGCAAATGAGAGGTGGGGTGAGAGGGTATCATTAAATTTCAGGGAGAATAAAAAGATGTTTTGGAAGGAGGTAAAGAAAGTGCAGAAGACAAGGGAACAAATGGGAACTTCAGAAGGGGGAGAATGGGGAGGTGATAACAAGTAGTGGTGATGAGAGAAGGAGTTTGAGTGAGTATTTTGAAGGTATGTTGAATGTGTTTGATGATAGAGTGGCAGATATAGGGTGTTTTGGTCGAGGTGGTGTGCAAAATGAGAGGGTTAGGGAGAATGATTTGGTAAACAGAGAAGAGGTAGTAAAAGCTTTGCAGAAGATGAAACACGGCAAGGCAGTGGGTTTGGATGGTGTTGCAGTGGAATTTATTAAAAAAGGGGGTGAATGTATTGTTGACTGGTTGGTAAGGTTATTTAATGTATGTATGATTCATAGTGATGTGCCTGAGGATTGGAGGAATGCTTGCATAGTGCCATTGTACAAAGACAAATGGGATAAAAGTGAGTGCTCAAATTACAGAGGTATAAGTTTGTTGAGTATTCCTGGGAAATTATATGGGAGGGTATTGATTGATAGGGTGAAGGCATGTACAGAGCATCAGATTGGGGAAGAGCAGTGTGGTTTCAGAAGTGGTAGAGGATGTGTGGATCAGGTATTTGCTTTGAAGAATGTATGCGAGAAATACTTAGAATAGCAAATGGATCTGTATGTAGCATTTATGGATCTGGAGAAGGCATATGATAGAGTTGATAGAGATGCTCTGTGGAAGGTATTAAGAATATATGGTGTGGGGGTAAGTTGTTAGAAGCAGTGAAAAGTTTTTATCGAGGATGTAAGGCAGGTGTACGTGTAGGAAGAGAGGAAAGTGACTGGTTCTCAGTAAATGTTGGTTTGCGGCAGGGGTGTGTGATGTCTCCATGGTTGTTTAATTTGTTTATGATGGGGTTGTTAGGGAGGTGAATGCAAGAGTTTTGGAAAGAGGGGCAAGTATGCAGTCTGTTGTGGATGAGAGAGCTTGGGAAGTGAGTCAGTTGTTGTTCGCTGATGATACAGCGCTGGTGGCTGATTGGTGTGAGAAACTGCAGAAACTGGTGACTGAGTTTGGTAAAGTGTGTGAAAGAAGAAAGCTGAGAGTAAATGTGAATAAGAGCAAGGTTATTAGGTTCAGTAGGGTTGAGGGACAAGTCAACTGGGAGGTATGTTTGAATGGAGAAAAACTGGAGGAAGTGAAGTGTTTTAGATATCTGGGAGTGGATTTGGCAGCAGATGGAACCATGGAAGCAGAAGTGGATCATAGGGTCGGGGAGGGGGCGAAAGTTCTAGGAGCATTGAAGAATGTGTGGAAGTCGAGAACTTTATCTCGGAAAGCAAAAATAGGTATGTTTGAAGGAATAGTGGTTCTAACAATGTTATATGGTTGCGAGGTGTGGGCCATAGATAGAGTTGTGTGGAGGAGGGTGGATGTGCTGGAAATGAGATGTCTGAGGACAATACGTGGTGTGAGGTGGTTTGATCGAGTAAGTAATGTAAGGGTAAGAGAGATGTGTAGTAATAAAAAGAGTGTGGTTGAGAGAGCAGAAGAGGGTGTTTTGAAATGGTTTGGTCACATGGAGAGAATAAGAGAGGAAAGATTAACCAAGAGGATATATTTGTCAGAAGTGGAGGGAACGAGGAGAAGTGAGAGACCAAATTGGAGGTGGAAAGATGGAGTGAAAAAGATTTTGAGTGATCAGGGCCTGAACATGCAGGAGAGTGAAAAGCATGCAAGGAATAGAGTGAATTGGAACGATGAGGTATACCGGGGTCGACATGCTGTCAATGGATTGAACCAGGGTGTGTGAAGCATCTGGGGTAAACCATGGAAAGTTGTGTGGGGCCTGGATGTGGAAAGGGATCTGTGGTTTCAGTGCATTATACATGACAGCTAGAGACTGAGTGTGAACGAATGTGGCCTTTGTTGTCTTTTCCTAGCACTACCTCCCGCACATGCAGCGGGAGGGGGTTGTTATTTCATGTGTGGCAGGGTGGCGATGCGAATGAATAAAGGCAGACAGTATGAATTATGTACATGTGTATATATGTATATGTCTGTGTGTGTGTATACATATGTATGCGTTGAGATGTATAGGTATGAATATTTACATGTGTGGAAGTGTATGTATATACATGTGTATGTGGGTGGGTTGGGCCATTCTTTAGTCTGTTTCCTTGCGCTACCTCGCTAACGCAGGAGACAGCGACAAAGCAAAATATATAAATAAATAAATATAACAGGATTAAGAGGAATCTGAAGAAAAAAGGAGCTTAGGCCCAGTCCCCTTGATGGACCCTATGTCACTGGGCAGCAAACCCCTTTCTGCCACTCATAAGTTCTTTAAATGTATATTTTTGAAACTGTAAAGTAAAATACACTTTTTTAAACTTTTCTAGGATTAGAAATGATGCCTATGCAAAGAAAACATACGAGGCAGTAGGTGTGGTGAGTTTATCAAAAATAGTAATAAACAAAAGACTTTTGTATACTACTAAAGTAAGGACTGGTAACAAAAAATAGCTAGTAGAGGGCAAACACTACAATGGATATTCTGATGAGTGGGTGAAGAGTTTAGAAAGAAGACAGAGATAAAGCATGAGAAAAATAGTAGAAACTAAAACAAAGTGTTAAACAAAGTTAGAGATATGTATTGAGATGGTAAGGCCATATACAGAGTGCAGCCAAAAGAGCATGAACAGATATACATGAAGACCAGGGGTCAGGTGGAAAGTCTAAAGTAAAGGAATATATGCAAAAGAAGCGTGACTCAAAGATGGAATTTTGAGGACCTTAGAGACTGTCATGTTTGGTGGAAGTTCCAGCAAGTGTGGCGAGTATATCAAAAAGTGTGAAAAACCAAACACTCATGTATATTACCAAAGTAGGGAATGGTAAAAACAAAGTAATTGGTAAAGGGCAAACACTTAAGATGGATATTCTGATGAATGGGTGAAGAGTTTTGAAAAAGGGCAAAAGTAAAGAATGAGGAAAAAAACAAGAAAATATAATATAGTTAAGTTTTTAACAAAGTTAGAGATATGTAGGGAGATGGTATGAACAGAGGGTAGCCATGAGAGCAAGAACAGTTTTACATGAAGATGGGGATAAGGTGGAAAGTCTAAAGAAAGATAATGCATATTATGGAAAGGAATCTCAAATATAGAATTTTTGGGACCTTGCAGAGATTGTGATGTGTGCTTCTACCAAAGCAATCTTGCATAATAAGAGATGACTTATAAGATACAGAGATATATTAACAGACAGCCATATAAAGATATGAAGCCAACAGACCTGATCCTCCAAGACCATCAGGGAAAGGCTGAGTCCCTGTTAAGAAGACTACAATATGGTTGATGTTGTCTGCTTCAGATATGACAGTAAGGAACTGTGTTTCTCCAACTTGCTCAAAATTTGTTTGTACCTGAAATAGAACAAATAAAGTGTGAAACAGTAAGAAAATAAGAAAAAGTGCAAGATTTTTAGAAAGAAAGAATAAGAGTAATAATAAGATAATAAAACAATAACAATTATGTCATGCCACAAAAGTAATCACCATTTGGAAGACTCAGCACATGATAATACTAATGCTTGATTCCTAACAGTAACAGGCTCAAGGCACAATCATCTCAGTCAGTGAATGAATGAGACTAAAAAGGTGACAGATAAAAGCTCCTAGAAGCTGTAAGTTTTTATCAAGGGTGTACAGCGTGTGTACGAGTGAGAAGCGACAAGAGTGAATAGTGTTTAATTTGCTTATGGATGGAGTGGTGAGAGAAGAGCAAGTCTTGAAAAGATGGGCAAACAGGCTGTGGAGGATAAGGAGGCATGCAAAGTGAATCAGTTGTTAGCTGATGACACAGCACTGGCAGCAGATTTGAGTGAGACACAGCAGAAGAGAGTGACTTGAGTTTGGATGTGTGTGTAAAAGGAAGAAGTTGGGAGTAAATATCAATAAAAGCAAGGTTATTAGGTTCAGCAAGATAGAGGAAATGGTTAGTTAGGATGTGAGTTTGATTGGAGAGAAATTGGAGAAAGTAAAGTGTTTTACATATCCGGGAGTGGTCATGACAGCAAATGGAACCATGGAAGTGAAGGCGAGTCACAGGGTGTGTGAGGGGGGAAAAGTTCTGAAAGGAGAGATAAGGGAGAGAGCAGTACAGAGTAGAAGAGTCATTAGGTTCCATAACAAAATAACAAAGGCTAGAATTGTAAGTGTGGAAGTGAAGAAAGGATTAAGGGACAGCATAGTCCTCCTGACCCTGACCTTTGCAGCCAAAACATGGACATGGAATGAGTCACAGAGGTCAAGAATCCAGCCTGTGGAAATGAGCTATTTGAGAAGAACATGTGGTATGACTAATTGGAATGAAGAAAGAAACAAGAGGATGTATGAGAGATTTGGTATGGCAGGGAATGCGATGGGAATGAATTGTGGAGTGGCAGAATGGGCGAAACATAATGCTTTCAGGTGTTTTGGATGAATGGAAAGAATGCAAGATGGGGAGTTCCCATGGGAAGTGTATGATAGTATGATTAAAGGGGTCGGTGTGAGAGGAAGACTACCTGTGACAAGGGGAAAGAGAGTGGAAAAGAAGTTGAGGCAGACAAATAGTGGAAGAGTGCATGGAATGGAGTCTGTGAGGGTGGCAAGCAAGGACAGATAAGTGGAGACTCTTTTCCTGTGGCCACTCCTTTGATGTGAGTTCCTAGAGGAAACAGGTGTCAGAGATATAGACAGATACATATAATTTTTCCTTCTTTCTTTTTCTATTTTTGATTACTGTTTCCCTAATTTGCAAGGTAGTGCCTACAACAGACAAAGCCCACATCTGCACATATCTATTTTCTAGCTGTCATGTGTAAAGTACCAAAACCAAAGCTCCCTATTCACAATCAGGCCTCACAGATATTTCCATGGTTTTCCCCTGCAGCTTAAACGGCCTAGTTTGGTCCACCGACAGCAACTCGATCCCAGCATCCCACATCGTCCCAGTTCACTTTATCCCATGAACATCTTTCACCCTCCTGTATGTTCAGGCCCTGACTGCTCAAAATCTTTTTCATTACATCCTTCCATCTCCAACTTGCTATCCCCATTCTCCCTGTTCTCCCCAGAACTCTTGCCTTATCAAACCACATCACACCACACCAGCAAAAATTTCATTTCCAACACATCCATCCTCCTGCACACAGTCTCACATTCATATAATATTGCAGGGACTATTATACCTTCAAATAAACCCATATTTGCCCTCTCAGATAATGTCCTCTCTTTCCACACATTCTTCAGTGTTTCTAAAACCTTCACCTCCTCACCCATCCTATCTATAACTCTCTTCCGTTTCCATGGCCCCATTTGCTGCCATGTACACTCTCAAGTATCTAGAACACTTCACTTCCTCTAATTTTCCTCCACTCAAACTCACACCCCAAGTAACTAGTCCCTCAACCCATTAACCTTGCTTTTACTCACATTTACTCTCAACTTTCTCCTTTCATGCACTCTACCAAACTTTCATCAACTTCTGAAGTTTCTCATTTGAATCTGACACTAAGTGCTGTTATCATCAGCAAACAAGAAGTGAGTCACTTTCCAAGCCCTCTCTTCCCCAACAGACTGCATACTTGCCCCTCCCTTCAAGACTCTCTCATTTACCTCCCTCATCACCTAAACCATATTCAAAATGAACAACCATGGTGACATCTCACCCCCTGACACAGATCAGCCTTCACTTGGAACCATTCACACTCCTCTCTTCCTACTTGTACACATGCCTTACACCCTTGATAAAAGGTTCTCAATGCTTCTAGCAGCTTTCCTCCCACATCATATATTCTTAAGACCTTCCACAAAACATTTCTACCAACCCTATCATGAGCTTTCTCCACATCCAAATACAAATGTTTCTCAAGTGCATTCTTTACAGGAGACACGATTCACAAATCCTATACCACTTCTGAAACCACACTGCTCATCCCCAATCTGAGTGCTCTGTACATGCCTTTACCCTCTCAATCAATAACCCCCTATACAACTTACCAGGTATACTCAGCAAACTTATACCACAGTAGTTTGAAACTCACCTTTACCACCCTTGCCTTTACATAATGGCACTATACATGCATTCTGCCAATCCATACATAAACTGAAAATCTTTATTAACCATATACCACAGTAGTTTGAAACTCACCTTTAACACCCATGCCTTTACACAATGGCACTATACATGCATTCTGCCAATCTATACATAAACTGAAAATCTTTATCAACCATTTAACACAGTCACCCCCTTATTAAACTCAACTGCATACTATTCACTCCAGCCACCTTGCCAGATTTCGTCATACATATGGCTTTCACTACCTCTTCTCTCTTAACTAAATGACTCTCTTTGCATATCATCCCAACCAAAACACCTTACATCACCACTCTATCATCAAACACATTCGACAGTCCTTCAAAATACTACTCTTATCTCCTTCCCCCTTCATCAATAACTGTAACCCTTTTATCCCCTTCGCCGATGTTCCCATTTGTTCTCTTGTTTTTTGTACATTATTAACCTCCTTCCACAACACCTTATTTCCTCCAAAGTTTACCAATACTCTCACCCCAGCTCTCACTTTGCCCTTTTTTTAAACCCCTGCACCTTCCTCTTGACATGCCACTTCCTTTTGTACATCCCCAAATCATCTGCACTCCTTCCCTGCAGGTACTACCCAAAAGCCTCTCTTTTCTCTTTCACTAGCATCTTTACTTCATTCCAAAACACTATACTTTCACACATACCAACTCTGCTTCCCTAAATACCACCTATTCCTCACTCACTCCCCTTGCCTCATTTACTCTTACCATTTGTCATTCTAAGCTAAATCTCTCCAAACATTTCTTCACACCAGTCTCTTTTCCAAGCTCACTTACTCTCACCACTCTCCTCTCACCGACATTGTTTCCTCTTTTCCGAAAACCTTTAAAAATCTTCACCTCACCTCAACAAATTTGTGATTAGATATCCCACCATCCATCCCTCTCAGCACATTTACATGCAAAAGTATCTCTTTTACATGCCTATTAACTAATGTGTAATACAATAATTCCCCCTGACCATTTCTCCTGCTCACATATGTATACTTGTGTATGTCCCTCTTTAAACCAGGTGTTCCCAATCACCATTCCTTTTTACTGATAATCAATCTCATACAACAAAATTGTTGATATCTATCTTATAACAATAAATAGGTGACAGAGGGAAAAGATATGATCAGGGAAAATTTGGGGTTAATTAGCATTAAAGTACCCAGTAATAAACTTGCAGAATTCAATGAAATCTATGAAATCTTAACTTTGCTTTCCGTAACAGCTGGTATTTATAGTAAGATGATAACAGTGTTGATGAGCTGAAATGGTATGGATTGTAAAGAAAGACCATTTCTGACAAGGTTCAATGGAATTTTCACCAGTTGCTTGGAGTGTCATCTGTTTACAATTTGTGCAGGTGGCATGACAGTGAAGTCGAGGTATGTCTATTTCCACGGTAATAAAAATTATGATAAATACTGGCTGCTAAGGGAATCTGCCAGAGGAGCAAGTGCTATCGTATAAACAGAAATATTATGCTTACTTCCCCAAATGCAGTTTTTCATGCTAAACTGACTGGTCATACTTTTTTTAGATAAAATGTATACTTTCCAAATTCTAACCAATTCATATATGGGAGTTTATCAGTGACATTGGTGATATGTTCGTTCAATCAATGTCATTGCATGTTCAACCTAACGCCACATAAAGTGAGTTGGTTATGGTGATTAGGTTAGGTTAGGTAAGGCTAGCAAGGTTATATTTGTTAGGTTAGGTCAGTTTCATTTGGTAAAATAAGAAAACTACAATTTTCTTTTACCAAGGATAAAATAAAAAAACAAGCATTTTCAAAATAATAATCATTACTATCTAAAAAGCAAAAGCAAAAAAAAGCACAGAAATCTTTGCTTTGAGAAAAAAAATTGAATGCACTAACAGTTTCCCAGAACTTAAACAATACTTACAGGAAAGGTCAGATTTCAAAGGTTTTGATGATTTCTACAAATGTTTCACCTACCTTAACAAAAGCCTGAGATTAATTATCAGAAAGATATGTGAAACATGTCTAGAAATCAAGAGAACCTAATAGAACCTCAGTTAATTCTTCTGGCAACTAATAGATTCCTTATCTTAATGATTATTCTACAAAATGGACATGGTTTCATATCTAAATCTACTTTGTTTGCCGTGTGAATTCAGTTTCACACATTCATCCCATGGCACAGTTTTCAACATGCGTTGTGACATAATTGACAACAACTTTATTGATGCATTTCAACCAAACCAGTTATAATTAGGATAGACCTAGGCTCCTACTTGAAGTGAGGATATTTCTTGCAGGTATCTGTTGATTTCTAGAATTTTCACCGACTTTATCATAAAACCCACATTTCCCCTAATCTTCATGGCCCTACTAACTATCGCCTTATTCATTACTGCAGAATGTTGAAAAAACAATCACTTCGGGAGTCTCACTATATTCGCCACTATCACAGGCAACAGTCAATGGTACTCCAGTTTGTTTCAAAATGGAAACTCTGGAATCTCTCCATGATATGCCCTTAAATATGTGTATCAACCATTCCATATATCTCACTAGTGTAATAAACTGTCCCACTGGAAAGGGTAATTACCAGCCGCCCAGAGACGATTAGTCCAAAGAGGTTGGCCATGACGGCGACCACTCTACTACGCCACTACTTTCGTTGTATCTTGCCACTGTCCTATAATGGAATTAGACTCCCTGTAGGAACAACTAGTGTCTCATTTTACGTCGATGACACATCAAGACACGACAACACTTCAACTTTTTCCTAGAGTCGAAACTAACTTAGCCAATCAACTTAAGTTTTGACAGAGATGCCTAGAGCTTTCTGCATCAATGAATGTGATTTGTTGATATTTTGGAATAATTTGTTTTCAAAAACTCATAATATTTCTTGCAAACAATAATCAATAATTGATAGAAATTGAAAATCTATCAGTATATTTTTTGTAAAAGTTTGCATTTAGAAGATACCCGGTTTACTGTACTCTCGAATGTTCTATGTTGACATTGGGTTCATTCCTAATAAATGTTTCTACTTTTATCCACGGGAGTGGAATACCTCAACACTGGAGGGCTGTGATATGTATAACTTTTTTCTTATAACAAAATATATCCAATTCTATGCATATCAGATGAAGTGTCACTAAGAATTTTCAGCAAATGGTAAAAAAAAAAAAAAAGATAAATACGTGCACGGACTTCAACCACGCATTTCACAGCTTTAAAGTAATCCATGTTTTTCATACATAATTGTCCACAAATTTAAACCTCACCTTAGAAAAAAAAATCCACGTATCTACATTTCCCATGCAGCTATTCCTCTCGCGAATTTTCCGCACCTCAAAATTTTGGGTATCTTTGTATCTTTGGTGACTGAGTTTGGTAAAGTGTGTGGAAGAAGAAAGTTGAGAGTAAATGTGAATAAGAGCAAGGTTATTAGGTACAGTAGGGGTGAGGGTCAAGTCAATTGGGAGGTGAGTTTGAATGGAGAAAAACTGGAGGAAGTGAAGTGTTTTAGATATCTGGGAGTGGATCTGGCAGCGGATGGAACCATGGAAGCGGAAGTGGATCATAGGGTGGGGGAGGGGGCGAAAATTTTGGGAGCCTTGAAAAATGTGTGGAAGTCGAGAACATTATCTCGGAAAGCAAAAATGGGTATGTTTGAGGGAATAGTGGTTCCAACAATGTTGTATGGTTGCGAGGCGTGGGCTATGGATAGAGATGTGCGCAGGAGGATGGATGTGCTGGAAATGAGATGTTTGAGGACAATGTGTGGTGTGAGGTGGTTTGATCGAGTAAGTAACGTAAGGGTAAGAGAGATGTGTGGAAATAAAAAGAGCGTGGTTGAGAGAGCAGAAGAGGGTGTTTTGAAATGGTTTGGGCACATGGAGAGAATGAGTGAGGAGAGATTGACCAAGAGGATATATGTGTCGGAGGTGGAGGGAACGAGGAGAAGAGGGAGACCAAATTGGAGGTGGAAAGATGGAGTGAAAAAGATTTTGTGTGATCGGGGCCTGAACATGCAGGAGGGTGAAAGGAGGGCAAGAAATAGAGTGAATTGGAGTCATGTGGTATACAGGGGTTGACGTGCTGTCAGTGGATTGAAGCAAGGCATGTGAAGCGTCTGGGGTAAACCATGGAAAGCTGTGTAGGTATGTATATTTGCGTGTGTGGACGTGTGTATGTACATGTGTATGGGGGGGGGGGGGGTTGGGCCATTTCTTTCGTCTGTTTCCTTGCGCTACCTCGCAAACGCGGGAGACAGCGACAAAGTATAAAAAAAAAAAAAAAAAAAAAAAAAAAAAAAAAAAAAATTATATTTATTATTATACTTTGTCGCTGTCTCCCGCGTTTGCGAGGTAGCGCAAGGAAACATATATATATATATATATATATATATATATATATATATATATATATATATATATGAAGGTGAAGGTGAAATCGCACTTCAGAATTTCATATAACTGTTTATTAGTGCTTTACAATACACAACATGCTTGGCGCAGACGGTCCACCACATTACGTGCAAACAGATCACAAAGTTTCAGATCCCAACATCAGCGAAGAGGTTCTTGCCTTGTTACCGTTACAACCCGCTCCTATTTAAGTTTCTAAAATGGGAAACAGGAGTCAAGCAGCTCATCCTCCTCGAAGGCTCAGATTGACATATATATATATATATATATATAGCTTTTAGGGTTATCAAGGGTGTAGTTCTGTAATTGCTTTAGTAATCTCAGAATTGAGGTATAAAGAAAAACAGGTGAACGTGATGTTAATAGGAACAAGAGCCTAAAGCTACTAAAAAAGCACCTACTGTTGGCGCAGGCACGGGAGAGAGGAGGCATTGCAGAGATCTCTTGGCGCTTCTGCAGGAAGAGGGAATCATCCAGATCCGGAGATGTGCTACGGGTGATGGGAGGCGTTCTCTGGTTTTAAACTGCAGAAAAGAGGCGTTTTCAAGACCCTACAGCCCTGCTTGTGGGAAGGGCAAGGTGTTGTCATATTCTGCTGCGGCAGGAGAGACAAGGTTAGGTCGTGGTTGCAGACGATCTTTTCAGGTAAAGTGCACCTTGGTATCCTCTGGCGATACACCCAAGGTAGCACAAGACATCAAGCTCATTCGAGCCATCTGGAATGCAAATTGTCTCTCCCACTGGGAAGGCCTGTGGAAGCAACTCTTGGCTACACAAAAGCACCAAGGCGCTTCTCATGAGCCAATGGAGGTGTGAACTCGTCTTACAAACACCAGCGTCAAAACAGGATTCCCTTGTGGGCTACGACTGTTGTCAAGATGGGATTTGAAGCAGCTTTTATATACTTACTAAGTCAGTGCCCCGTATTCAGACGTACACAAATCACTTATAGTCTGTGGACTCGACTGGTGGATGTGGCCGGCTTCCTAAATGCTGCAGGAGCTTCATAAAGATAAAAGGGGCTGTTGGGGGAGTACATATACGCCGGGCAGGATCACAACTCAGTGTATATGTTTTGTGTATTTCTCTTATGTGGGTCGCGTGCAGGACAACCGGACAGATATTCAGTGTGGAAGTTGCATCTTGGTCGTGAGGGAGTCTTGCTTTTGGAGCGATGGGTGTTCTGAAGGGCAGACACAAAGGTACATAATTCCTACCTAAGATTATACTTTCAAATGGGTGTCCAGAAAGGTAGACATAAAGTATAATTCCTACCTAAGAGTATACTTTCAGACGAGTGGAGTAGAATTTAATTCAGTTAAGGTCAGTGGCTGTTTGGTTCTTGTTGAGTCATTGCAGTGTGAATATATCTTGTTTATATTGTTTGTTGAGGGGGAGGGGAACTGTGGGTGCTGGCCTTGCTGACATACAAGGTTATTTTCTTTATTTCTGTTTTGAGTGGTTGGATACGAGGTAGCTGTGGTAGTGTGGTTCTAATACCGTTGTAGGAATAGCTAGGTGTCGGGCATATGGAGGTGGGATTATAACGGGAGATATTTTTGTCACGATTGATTTTCAGATTCCCGAGCAAAAGACTGATTTAAACTGACCTGAAAGTTAGAGCAGTGAAGTGACTTACACCTTAGACAGCCAGTTTCCGCTAGTCCTCCCTCGTACAACTTTCGCGGTTAAAACCGATATCAGAGGGACATACAGGTCTCAGGATTGGTCAGTCCTAACTTTCGCGTCATCATCCCGAAGCCACCCACAGTTCTCTTATCTATAAATTACCCAGTCAGGTCTCTTCGAAGCGTAGTATCAGAGAGTTCGATGCTTAGTGTTGTAGATTTGAGTGAAATATAAAAGAAGACAACAGATAGCAACCTGGCACAGGAGAGGACAAATGAAGCGAGGCTTCAAAAATAATGCCAAAAAAAAAGGGGGGGGGGGAGGTTAGGAAAATAACGAGACACTATTTTGAAGCGAAAAGGCACAACAGTCTAGCAGTGTTCCAAACACACACAAGAACAAGGAATCGCTTCATATATTTTACTACTATCTCACTACTCAATTTTGATCTGTATTTCATATTTTGCTTAGAAAATAGGGTATCATTTCTAAACTTTTTTAAATTGGTATCTTTTTTTAATCATTACTGAACTCCTTTTGTTTTATTGTATGTGTCTGTCTGTGTATCCTTGGCCACTATCACATCGGATATGTTCCGCTGCCATTTACCTTTCACCCAGGCTTTCTGTCTCTCCCTCAATTCGTCCAGGAAGCTCATCTCAGTCCTCACCAAGTCGACGCAAGTCTGGTCGTCCTTCCTCACCGCCACTTGCCTCACCACCGGCAGCCAGTTCATGTTCTTTTGGGCTCTGTTGGGACTCGTCTTCTCCACCGTACACACTCTCCTCAGCCTTTCATTGGCCTCCCTCAGGTCCTGCACCTCACGTTCCATCTTCGCTCTTCCAAATTCCGAAACCTTACGGTCGAAAATGTTGTAAAAGAAGTTGTAGAGTTCGATATCGGGTTGGCTTAGCTGGCGGAGTTTCTCGCTCGTCTCTCGAGAGATATTTTCTTTGAGACCTTCCTTACCCTGGTTGATCGAGAGATAGGCAACATCGTCCGTCGTCCAGCACATGAGCTCCTTCAGGAGAACGAGAGATTCATCGTATCTCTCGGTAATCATGACGAGATCGAAGACCTTGTCTAACCTCTTTAACGCCTGGGCTATCTCTCGGGGATGGGAGTCCTCAAAGCTGCCATAACCCATGTCGAAGAACATTTGATGAATCCCGAACCGCTTCGCTCTGCGCCACCTGACCACGTCTGTGTACGGCATTTCGGCAAACTGCTCCAAAGTCATCTTGTAGAACTACCGGTAGAAAGGTCCGTGATTATGCAGGAGGGAAAATGCAATGCAGAATACTACTGATTAATGAATCAAAACAAAAACTGAAAGCGAAGAAAAATGCTGTCTATCTTAATCTTTTTTTCCTCCACTCATACGGAACTGAATTTCTCGTAATGGCAAAGCTATCTAGCATCTCTGGTAGTGGCTGTACCTCAACGCTGCTCCGCTACAGCCTAGGTCTAGAAACCTCATGCCTACTGTTAACATTAAATTGTGTGATGACGTTATGATGCATGAAACCACCACCCACAGTGGCCCTTCTGCACACCACCCTACCCTGACATAACCGTGACACCTCCGTCAACTGTAACCACACCCTCCTACACTACCCTAGCATAGCATGACAACCCACCGTCATCTTAATGTTAGCGACAGCCTTGTAGATCTCACACAACATAGCAAATTAAGCTGTCGCCAATCGTCCCTTCTGGTTGAAGATCTATTCCTCTTCGACTCGGTCGTAAGGCAATCCTAAGCTTCTTATGAACTCCATCAGACAGTGATCCCTCATTATATACCACCATGCCATGACGAGACACTGTATTAAAACATCATGGTATCTCCACCTGTCACCATTATCAGGAATTCCTCCTTGTTCTTCCCCAGCGCAACAAAGCCCCCCTAAATCCTTCAACTGTATACATCACCTTCTCCATTCTGTAGTATGACCAGAGGGACTGCCAGAGGGCGAGCGGCTCTCGCACGATGGTCACCCAGACGGCGTCCTTCTTCATCACCTGCAACAGTAAGCAACGGATGCCAGAGGCATTTACCATCCTGGGGGATACGAGGCCGAAGATCACGTCATTATGTCATATACAAAAGGTTTGAGATGAAGGAAGAGAGCAATTGTCGGCGACACGACTAACAGAAAGACGCCCTAACCTAATCACTGTAAGTAATGGGTAAAAGCATGCCCCATCTAAGGCCATCTCAGATCAAAGGTAGGATAATGAGAGGGAAAAATGGAGGGATTAATATGAGCCCCCAAGATTTTCACAGACCCGACTCATAACAGAGGAAAGGTTGCAGGAAGAGAATCCCACAGTTTCACTGTACGAGAAAAGGTGTAATAATGATCAATCCTCATGTAGCTGATCTTCACACAAAGCCATGGGAAACAACAGCTAGACGCATGCCTTGGAATCCAGGCTGTGACACACAAACACAGCTCACGTGAGCAGCGGCCGAAACAACCGTAGAGCAGAGACAAGAAAGCATTATCGAGGCGGAAGAGAAATGGATGGTTAGAGAAAGAGGCCATAGCGAGAGAGATAATAAGGACAAAGGCTTTTGATTCTGTTCTTGCTAAACCAGAGGTGGGCACTGAGGCAACTGAAACAAGTGAACAACGCTCCATACATACAGCAAATGAGGCCCCTTGAGATCAATGTAATAGGCGCTTAAAAGTTAAAAGGAATTGCGGCATCTATACAACACCTTCAGCTTTTAGTAACCAGATTCCGTGTCGTTCATGTACAAGTGTTGATGCTGGTACCTTGGTGAGGTCGTCGACGCCGAGGCGGGTGTGGACAAGCATCATGTTGTAGGTCCCATCAGGATAACGGAGGGAAGTGGGGACCATGGCCGCCCTGAAGGGCAAGGGCGATCCCAAGTAGTTCCCCTTGCCCGGCAGCAACAGCGTCAGGCCGTGAGACTTGGCGTACCTGTGGAAAACCACATTCTCCGCTCATCATGACGAAAGGGTCACCTCAAATACATCCCTGCCACTCAAACCTGCAGTAGCGTATAATGTTCTCCTTCATACATGGGTTATTTCCCCTGACATACCATACAACACAGGTTACGAATATCTACTCCAAATCTTACTAAGAACTTAAAGGAACTATAGATATACTCACTACACCATCACTCGACGGTAGGTAAATGTTTGATGGAGACCGTAGCAGCTTAGAATGCTTTTGTTTTTAAGGAAATAGTTACAGTTTTAAGAATGACAAAAGACTATCTAGTTTCATTCCATTCGAGTAACTACATTCATTAATATGCCACATGCACATTTTAACTTGAGGGTGGGTGGCAAATACCCCTTTCCGTCCCTTCCTATAGGTGCTCATGCTTAACAGAATAACTAGGAGCAATCTATAGACGAATTCATTATCAGCCTGCCAGCTGAACTATATACATTCATCGAGGTTATATCTCCTCTCTCGCCAGACCCTCATTACCTTACGCATTCCGTCCTTACCTGAGGAAGATGCGCTGTGTGGTAGACGATGCAGCCTTGTGCGTCTTGAGGAACATGAGGTTGTGGTGTGGAGAACAGCGGCGTCTCTGAATCCCCGACACTGACGAGGGGTCTGTGGCAACCTCAGTGACCCCATCGAAGACTCGGATGCTGGCAGGAGACAAGTTACAATAAGACATTTTTATCCAAGAGGAAGTGATGACTTGTTTTACCAACTCCTTCAGCTTTTCAAATCATGTGCTGTTCTCCTTGCCTAGTGATCGTGTATATCAACAAATAGGCCAAGACAAAGAGAGCCATTTCTCGCTACCATGCACGTTCATCGTCTGTGTGTTCTGCAAGAAGCAGCTAGTGATGTGTGTGAGGCTGACGGGAAATTCCCAGTGTGAAACCTCATCCCACAGGTATCTACGCCCAAGCGTATCCGATTATACATAAGCGAACGATTGTCTCTGTATTGTAGGTTCCATAGCCTAAACACCACAAGATTTGTATCGATTCGAATCCTGTACGGGGAGGCCATTGTTTTGCTCTGTCGAAGTTTATGTTCACAGCATTACACTGATATATATATATATATATATATATATATATATATATATATATATATATATATATATATATATATATATATATATATATAACTAGTCGCAAAAGTCATGATAATACAGTAATCTACATCAATATATTACGTTCATTTTCTACATCATTTCCTCTCCCACCTTAGCAAGGAGGCGTCGGAAACAAATGAACAGTGGCCTCATTAGCGAACATCTTTCCCTTCTCTTCATCCTTGTGTACAACCACGCACTCTTCAGGCTCCTGGCCTGAGACTTTTGGAAGAGATGTTCGTTTGTCTTTTCCTGTTCCTGCTTTTCAAGAGTGGCAATACAGGATGGGAGGAGCTTCATATACCAAAAATATATGAGAGAAAATAGCGAAGCCCTGATGTAGACCATATAACAGCATATTCTCATAGTATGTTAACCATACGGGAAGTATAACCACAGACATTTCAAATAATCGAACCGTGTCATATCGACCACATATAGCTAGGGCAACTCAACCATATCGACCGCATAATTTCATGGGAAGTTTACAGATTATGGTGGTGAACATTGCGCGGGGGGGGGGGGGGGAAATAAACTTCTGTGCATGCCAGAGAACCCTTTTTATACAGCGTAAGGCAGAAACTGACCTTACTGGTTGTTTAGTCGACCCAGTCGTTGAGTATCGACCACATACCCTTTCTGGTACCTTAATTCAGTCATTAATTATCGACCACACCTTCCTGGTAGCTTAATCCAGTCGTTGAGTATCGACCATACACACCTTCCTAGTACCTTAACCCAGCCATTAGTTACCGACCACACAGCCCCCCTGGAAGCTTATCCGTGAACACAGCCAACCACAGAACTTCCTGTTAGGCTAACAGGAACCTAAAACAAAACAACTTCCGTTGCTCCTCCTGCTGGTTTCCCGCCATGATGGACCACCCTGTACAGCCCGTAATTCGCAGCAGGTATCAAGGAATGCACTTGTTTTGGGGGCCAGGAAATACCCCACATTGATGATATCCCAACTTTCCATATCGATCTATATAAACTGGTGGCTTTAGATCACCCCCAATGCTAGATGGAGTTAAGAGGGAGGAGGATGGAAGATCGATCCTTTGTGTCGAGTGTGGGGCGCCAGTGTATGTGTCTCTCCTACGACCCGTTACCCGTTGCGACTGACATTAAGTCCAACTGGCGTGCGGGGTGGACACAGCAAATGGAACGTGCTCATATCAACTTTGTTCTCAGCCAATTTTGCTATAATAAATGGCTACTCTCCATCACTGCTGAATGTCAAGTTATATATATATATGGGATCCGTCATGCAGTCATTGTAATACGGGCCCTTAGCTCCATTTCAAATGGGGTTGAGAACGCTAAACCTGGCAGGGAGCGAAAATAAAGACTTCGGAGATAATTACGATTTTAAGATAATTGTACGCAGCGCAAATAGAGAGTTATCACACGTCATCGATAGCCAGTATAATAATGTGGCCGCTGTGATGCGAGGCAATTCTCTGATCCCCTGTGGATAAACAAGCTATGAAAGGACAGGATGGCGAAGCTTAGCCTAGCCCAGAGCAGCGGTGGCCAATGGCGTTGGCTGATCTAGTTAGCTGCCTGCTCATCGACAAGACCCATAGGGGAGGATAAACAGCTGGGCTGGCTGTGAACCTGCTGTCCTGTCCCGAGTTCGACCCCGGGCCCCGTTAGACTGGTGGGTCCCATCAGTATAATTACCCGTCTGTAATTACCTACCTGTACGGTGTGGAAAGAGAAATTCTTTAATGGTGATGCGAAGAGGGATTTTAGATTCCAATTTGTTTCCTGCTGAAAATATAACTTTACACATGAACATCGTGCGCCTAGATGGGTGATAAGTGGTACACGGGTGACAGTAGGTGGGTAGAGGTAAGTGGCTGATGGTAAGTGGGTGGAGGTAAGTGGCTGGTGGTAGGTGGGTAGAGCAAAGGTACCTGCGTGGTGGCTCTCGTGGGGTCAGACCACAAAAGATGGTTACTACTGACTAAATTCAGCTGGTATTGTGGGGTGTCCTACTTACCAAGGCACTCTCTGCTTAATAGACGAGTAGTGGCTGGTATTGTGGGGTGTCCTACTTACCAGGGCACTCGCTTGCTTGCTGGACGAGTAGTGGCTGGTATTGTGGGGTGTCCTACTTACCAGGGCACTCGCTTGCTTGCTGGACGAGTAGTAGCTGGTATTGTGGGGTGTCCTACTTACCAGGGCACTCGCTTGCTTGCTGGACGAGTAGTAGCTGGTATTGTGGGGTGTCCTACTTACCAGGGTACTCGCTTGCTTGCTGGACGAGTAGTGGCTGGTATTGTGGGGTGTCCTACTTACCAGGGCACTCGCTTGCTTGCTGGACGAGTAGTAGCTGGTATTGTGGGGTGTCCTACTTACCAGGGCACTCGCTTGCTTGCTGGATAAGGATGTGTCTCACAACTATGCACCAAAGAATGGAATCTTCAGTTTATGCCTGAGGCATGTATCGAATACCTAACTCCGACAGTAGACCTTGTTTTTCCAACCCATTACTAAATGTGCGCAAGATATTTTCTTCCAAGCTTGGGGGGGTGAGGGGGTGGAAAGATGCTATAATTACTGTATCTCTGGGAATTACAATCTCGCCACGGAACTTCACCTTCCAAAGAACTCCTTCCCCCATCCTTACTACTGGAAGCACCGGTGCTTTGGTCCGCTGGAACCTTGAAGAGAAAAGGTCGTGGGTAACGCCAGGACTCCTCCACAGAGAAGGGGGGTGGAGGGTTTCCTTGTGGCTACCAGAATTGTGGTCTTGTGGGGAGGAATGATATGGGCGGAAGACGGAGTGGTTACCTGGGGTAAGGGGAGCGGCTGGGCAACGTGACGAACATGAGCGTCACCAACACGGCCGCCAGGCCCCACGTCCTGGCCTTCTGCAACGCCCTCCTGGGAAAAGAAGGGGAAGTGGAAATCAACAAGTGTCACTGGTCGTCTCATGCTTTTGAGAGTGATGATAGAAGAGAGAGAGAGAGAGAGAGAGAGAGAGAGAGAGAGAGAGAGAGAGAGAGAGAGAGAGAGAGAGAGAGAGAGAGAGAGAGAGAGAGAGAGAGAGACATGGTCACATACGCCCCAGTCACGCCCTTGGAGTTAATCGATCCCTTCACATCATCTGGCTATTCATTAAGGTGTCATAAATACGTGGCGTAACCTTTGACCTGAATCTTCTGGGGGGGTCTTCCCTCGATATTCTATCTCATTTTAGTCTGAAGTCTGAGAGACACAGCCATTACATGATGTCTACCCAGAGACACACAAGCAACTTCAAAATATACGTGAACATATTCATATCCACACACACACACACACACACACACACAGTAATTTGAAGGGAAGATAATCAGTTCTGCACTCAGGACCTTACGTTCCAATAAGACAACTTAAGTTTCTGGAAGGAATCATTACTGTGTTTTCCTGGGCGTTGTTGGTATTGAGAATGTATACACCACGAACCACAAGAATCGTTCGGAATTCACGTAAAATCTTTGCATGTAGCACATATGTGTGGCGTATGACCACACCTGTTGTACAAGTGTAATATCTACATAGTGTGTTGTTGAGTGGCGGGCAAAGCTATCTAATGTATGTATGGATCATGGTGAAGTGCCCGAGAATTGACGGAATGCATCCTGCAAAGGCAAAGGGGACAAAGGTGAGTGTTAAAACTACAGAGGCATAAGTCTGTTGAGTTTTCCTGGAAAATTGTATGGGAAGGTATTAACTGAGAGGGTGAAGGCATGTACAGACCATCAGCTTAGAGAAAAGCAGTGTGGTTCCAGAAGTGGTAGAGGATGTGTGGATCAGGTGTTTGCTTTGAAGAATGTGTGAGAAATACTTCAAGAAAAACAGATGGATTTGTATGTGGCATTCATGGATCTGGAGAAGGTATATGATAGGGCTGATAGAGATGCTTTGTGGAAGGTCTAAAAGGCATATGGGAGATAAGCTGCTAGAAGCAGAGTTTTTATCAAGGATGTAAGACATGTGTATGAGTGGAAAGAAAGTGATTGGTTCCCATAGAAGGTCGGTCTGCGACAGGAGTGTGTGATGTTCCCCTGATTGTTTAATTTGTTTATGGATGAGGTGGTTAGGGAGGTACATGCAGGAGTTGTGGAGAGAGAGGCGAGTATGCAGTCTGTTGCGGATGAGAGGGCCCGGGAAGCGAGTCAGCTGCTGTTCGACGATGATACAGCAGCACTGATGGTTGATTCGAGTGAGAAACTGCAGAAGTTGGTGACAGTTTGGAAACGTGTGTGAAAGGAGAAAGTTGAGAGTAAATGTGAATAAGAGCAAGGTAATATTAGGTTCAGCAGGGTTGAGGGACAAGTTAGTTGGGATGTAAGTTCGAATGGAAAAAATTGGAGAAAGAGAAGCGTTTTGGTGAAGATTGCAGTAATAAACACATTCAAAGGCAGTGTCAAATGCAATGAAAAAAATATAAATTACCAGCACAACAATCCCATCCCCAAAATCAATGCATGCCTTCAAGTGCTGTGTCACAGACACAGACGGACCTCGTGCACTTATGACGAGAAAAATTATGGCTTGCTTTAGCAACGCCTTAAGAAATTACCAGTCGAAGTTTACATAAAGCTCTCAAACAGATGGCTGACTACCATTCTCTGCGCGAATTCTATTTATAAATATTTCTGTAAGCTCCAGGCAGCAGATTGTTATTTATAGTCAAACGCTACCATTATCTTCACCCATTTTTCATATTTTTGTTCATTTCTTTGTTCGTGGCAGAGTGAGCGACCGCTCGCCCAAACCACAGTGATTTTAACGTAATTTTCAGAGAGCCAGGAGCATATTTAGTGTGAACTTGCCATTTCCTCGTCCATCATACCTTTTCCATAAAGTGTCTAGGAAGCATTAGGGAGTTAGAATAAGCCACATGAGAAAATCACACAATATATCTCCACCGGAAGAACCGTGTTGTCTTAAATCCAGTCTTACGAGGCGATTTAAAAGATAGCGCCTTTGCAGTTGGCATTTACGCTGAAGAATAATGATTTTCTTCAAAATTTATCACGGTAACCGATGAACGAGTTGGTAATATCAGTGCCTTCCCTCATTTACATTATCTGGTGATTACTGAAAATGATTTTGCTGAGGGGAGTGTGTGTGTGTGTGTGTGTGTGTGTGTGTGTGTGTGTGTGTGTGTGTGATTATCATGTGTTACGGGTAGAGTTTTACACTCGTGCTACCCCGTCTCTTAACCTTGTATTCATGTATCATGTGTATACTCCTATGTGTATACATACACACACTCCTGCCTGTCTCCATTTCTCAACCGGCCTCGAGGGAAGGAAGCGTCACCCAGGGTTCGAACCCTCCCAGGTACGTCCGTGCGTGTGATACAAGGTCACCAGCGCTAACCACAATATAACGAAATTCCGCTTTCGTCCCACATTAGGGTCCCTGCATTCAGCACTAACCCCCCCCCCCCCCCCATGCCTTACAGGTTAGGGTGAAAAAAAAAAACATACCTCGAAAATACTGCCAAATCTGTTCTCATCATCATCATGGGCAAACTTAAATGACAAAGTGTTGTTGGGCTGTCAAATGCTCTCATAAAAACAGGAAAATTCTTTTAAGTGTGCAGTGCTCGTGAAGCTTATCAAAGCCCGCACACAAGACGGCTAGATGTGGAGCCCAGTTGACCCCGCCCTAGCAAATAAGGTAATAAATATATACCCGTGTATTCCCAGTGTGAGTTTATTATATAAACTCTCTCCATAGAGATAAACTCCAAGGATCTGCTAGCATTTTCTGATTTGCTTTGATATCATCAGTACAGAACGGGAATAGTAAATGGATTCTTTTTTTTCTCCAGTGACTTACTATATAGTATACGAGAGAGAGAGAGAGAGAGAGAGAGAGAGAGAGAGAGAGAGAGAGAGAGAGAGAGAGAGAGAGAGAGAGAGAGAGAGAGAGTCTGGGAGTCTTCAGGTTCCGTTATTCGCTCTACTTTGTTATGGTTCGGAGTCACCGTCGCGCATCACGACGGACATGAATTGTTTCGACCGTATATTCACAAGCATTAAACTAACACTTTCCAGCTGCAAGTTTTCGTATGTTTTCGGAAGTGATTCACCAGTCAAACTACTACTTTTGTTCATAAAAGGTGCGCGCAAGGCATCTGCGGTGAACTCCAGCGAACTGTGTTTGCGGTGAACGGCAGACAACGCACGTCTGTTAGAAGATTACCGTTATTCCCGTTGTCAAGAGAGCGCGCTTGGCCCATTTAAGTGTAACGGAGAGTGTTACACACGTGTTGCCCCGTCTGATAACCTTGTGTATATGTACCATGTGTTTACTCCTACGTATCTTGCACTCATACACACCCTAGCCTAAGCTAGGTGACCCCACTCATCGTCCAGCCCCAAGGGTTAGGCTTGGGGAGGTTTTTGGACTCTTGTGACTTGTTGTGTCTGCCAAGACAAAGCTGGTGCGCTTCCTCCCTTGGCAAACCAGGAACACCTTTCTCACTATGAGACTTAAATCTAATACTTCACATCATAAAAACATCTAGTTTTATCCTTAAATATTTTGTTTATATAACCGTGTGTGGGGAAGTCTTCCGGCTACGGAGGAGCGTAGATGGTGGGCAGTGTATTAGTTCTTTGCACACATTTTGTCTTACTTTCGTCAGTTTTACTGAAATTGAATGCATCATATACATCCTGGTCTTGAATATAGAAGTGAAATCTCTTGAATGTTCCAGTCATTAATTGTTGTGATCCAACAATATGGAGTGAAAAAGATTTTGAGCGATCTAGGCCTGAACATACAGGAGGGTGAGAGGCGCGCAAGAAATAGAGTGAACTGGAACGATGTGGTATACCGGGGTCGACATGCTGTTAGTGGACTGAACCAGGGCATGTGAAAGGTCTGGGGTAAACCATGGAAAGGTCTGTGTGGCCTGGATACGGATAGGGAGCTGTGGTTTCGGTGCATTACACATGACTAAAGACTGAGTGTGAACGAATGTGGCCTTTTTTGTCTGCTTTTCTGGCGCCACCTCGCTGAAGCAGGGGTTAGCGATGCTGTTTCCTGTGGGGCGAGGTAGCGCCGAAAATGGATGAAGGCAAGCAAGTACGACTATGTACATACATATGTATATGTCTGTGTGTATAAATATGTATACATATGAGTATATATATATATATATATATATATATATATATATATATATATATATATATATATATATATATATACTGTATAATCTAAAACACCAACAATTTAAAGTGCTTTACAAACTGTACACAATAAGATCACAGGTCATGGCAGTGGACCGATATTCTCCTAGGCTCGTCGCTGGCAAGCTTTCACACTGCCACCATTACCCACACCAGTGCGGAAGACCTGGGTGACGAAGAAGGACTTGCAGTGCTGGGAGGATGGATGGCGCGTGCTGAGGGTGATATCAATGACCTGAATGGAAGAGAAGAGGTAAAGGAATCCTTACTTGGTGTACCTATGTGGTCATCTGGAGGAAGGAGAGTGTGATTACGAGGAAATGTTTGGATGATCACGCAGGGGCTTGATAATGGTATAGAACTTTGGAAGGGACTTTATATCATTCCTTATCTTCATCATTCCATAGATGAAAATTAAGGCAGTGCGTACAGGAAAATGGAGGACAAGTGAAATGTGTGCTTAGAAATTATATATATATATATATATATATATATATATATATATATATATATATATATATATATATATATATATATATTCCTTGTAATCCACAGGGAAATGAAAAACGATAAATTCCCAAGTGCACTTTCGTGTAGTGATCACATCATCAGGGGGAGATACAAGAAATATAAGTCAGTTGATATACAAGGAAAAGATGTAGCTAGGACACCATTTGGTAAACAAGTGACTACTACCCATTCCCTCCACGTTATGCCTACATGCTTCGGACTTGTCACTGAATGACTGATACGGGGTTTGATGCCTCCTAATACATGCCGGGGAATGAGAGTCAGTCAAAAGTGGGATGCGTAAAAAAACAATAATTTGGAGTTGCTAAAGTAATTCAGTTACCTATGGGTACGTGTTAATAAGTACCGCCTGAATGCAGGTACACAACACGAGCGGCAAATCACCGAAATTTCCACAAGGAACGCTTGCCGAGGACCTTTTCTCTTTAAGAGGCCATCATTTTCCTGCTCCTGCATGGAGTGCAACCTCAAAGCCGCAGGAGACCCATAAAAAGGTCTCTGGGGTTGTATCATACTAATCATAAGGACACAATTGATAGTATAAATGACTCAAACGACTATCATAGTCACCGTTCCCATTCTGTGAATGTAAATGTGATCCACAGCAATTAATCCAATCACAGAGTCTAATCTGTATCTATCTATCTATCAGATGGTGGATGGGAATACCACGAAGGAATGAGGGGCTCAAATCAAACTGTCCCCCTAACCCCTTGGTTACCCCTTGGGGACACAATGTTTACCTGGGGCGACTGTTAAGGGCGCACTGCACGACTGGATACAACGTGGACACGCCGCGCACACACATCCCAACTCCCCAACGCCTGAACCACTACTGAACCTCGGCTGTAATTACGAAAGGCTGTCTGTCAGCCGCTCGCTAAGTAACGGCCACAGAGGAATGGCCACCTCCAAGGTTTACGTGCCTCAATTTCGTAGGAACATCGGCACGTATGATTTGGCTACCACAAATAACCATGCGGTCCAAAGAAGTCAGGAAGAGACATGCCCTATATATATATATATATATATATATATATATATATATATATATATATATATATATATATATATGTGTGTGTGTGTGTGTGTGTGTGTGTGTGTGTACGCTGACATGTATAGGTATGTATATGTGCGTGTGTGGACGTGTATTTATATACATGTGTATGTGGGTGGGTTGGGCCATTCTTTTGTGTTTCCTTGCGCTACCTCGCTGACGCGGGAGACAGTGACAAAGTATAATAAATAAAATAATAAACATATATATATATATATATATATATATATATATATATATATATATATATATATATATATATATATATATAAAGAGAGAGAGAGAGAGAATTTTTTCATACTATTCGCAATTTCCCGCGTTAGCGAGGTAGCGTTAAGAATAGAGGACTGGGCCTTTGAGGGAATATCCCCACCTGGCCCCCTTCTCTGTTCCTTCTTTTGGAAAATTAGAAAAAAAAAAAGAGAGGGGAGGATTTCCAGCCACCTGCTCCCTCCACTTTTAATCGCCTTCTACGACACGCAGGGAATACGTAAGAAGTGTTCTTTCTCCCCTATCCCCGGGGATATATATATATATATATATATATATATATATATATATATATATATATATATATATATATATATATATATATATATGCGGTGCATGAATCGTTGAAGTTATGAGCAATAACTTGGGTGATTGAGAGCTAGTCAAACTGCTTGCAGTGCGGTATGCCTCCCTTTCGTCGTATTTTCTGGTTGACATTGTGATTTCAAGCGAACAAAGCCCTTGGATGGGGTGCTCTAGCTATTCCTGATTACTCTCAAGCCTTTCATTTTGGACAGGAGGACTAATGTTTTCGTTCATAGCGACCAAAACTGATTGACGATCTGGACACGCAGTGTGACAGTATCTCTCCCTTCATCTGGTCCTGTTGTCAGCCATACTCCCAAGTTGCTAAGCGATGAGCTGCTTAATGTGAGTGGAGCTCAGTGCCGTCACTCTTTTAAGGTAACAATCTTTTTTATTCTGACGACTTCTACACTCGTCGACCTTATCTCTTGGACTTCCTCTATTATCATATAACTTTGTAAGCTTCTGTATGCTGTCCACATCAACAATCTCGTAACTTAGTCTCTGCTATTCAGCCACGACTCGTAAATTACACATTTACTTCTTTCAATTCTTTTTTCCATTCTCTTGCTGAATTTCATGTCATAGCCTCTGTCTGTCCTGTCTTCATTCATATCTCACAGAAAACTGGTCACAGTCAACGTTATCCAGCTGATTTAAAAACTGAAGGGTTGGGATCAGGTCATCCCTTACTCTTATCTCTTCCATGCAGGACACAATAAAAAGGTCCCATACCGACTCACCGCAATCAACTTCTCTTAATTCTAGTAACATCTTTGTTGCCCTCCTCTGGACCTTCTCTATTAGATCGTGCTTTTAAATGCGGTGACAAAATCTGAGAAGCATTTGTACACTAGTTTTGGCTATTAATATATGATGTTAACAGCTGCCGAGTCTTTCCTTATCCATGCATCATACTACAATGGAATTCTAATATTTGTCAACGGACAGTGAAATAATGGACTCCCTCTGAAGTGAAATATTCCTGGTCGAGAATATATCCCCTTTCGTCACCAGACGGGAAGTAGCCTCGTAAAAACTGTTTTTCATACGCGCTGCAATCACAGGCAGGCCGAGTCCTGCAATGCCTGCAATGCATTATTCATTTGTTAAATGTATTGACCCATAATCATATGGGTCTATTGGCTGATCAGTGATTGTTGTACGGGAAGGATGAACATGGGGTGTGTGTGTGTGTGTGTGTGTGTGTGTGTGTATATATATATATATATATATATATATATATATATATATATATATATATATATATATATATATATATATGTGTGTGTGTGTGTGTGTGTGTGTGTGTGTGTGTGTGTCTCATTACATGTTCTATGAACACCTCTGGTTGTATTGCGATACTGGCAGGAAGAGGAGCGCTCGCCATGATAAAATCTGATGAAATTAGGGAGTTACTGGAGAGGCGACGCAATGGATATATTCAGTCTACTGTGCAACTGGAAGATAGACTTAAATAACCGTCGAAATACACGTATACCATTCATTGACGTTCATCACAGGGAGATAGAGAGCAATATCTTTTGTGTCAGAGATAAAATCAGCTGATGAAATTGACGATACCATTCATGTCTCACAGTTACTGTAGCTTATTATTATGAGCGAGGAATCAATCTTTTAATTAGTGCTGCCGCACAAAAATCTAAAATACTAAAATACCTGTTTGGAGACAACTCGCAATCAAATAATTTTTTTTTACCGATCTGTGAGCATAATTCTGTTCTTTCAGTATTCTGAAGTCTTAACAGAATCACCAGCGTTCATCACATGTGTATTTTGTGCAGCTGTATGGTGGACATGAACCTCCTCCTGATATCTTAAATAGTGACTCCTTTAACTTTTTACTGCATTTTCTATGACAGCCACCGCCATGAATGTGTTCCCTGATATTATAACATGGTACATATGTATAAAGTTACTATTGGGGAACAGAATATTTCTTTCAGCTAATTACGGTCTGAGTTTCTTTTGCATTTCTTTTTTTCACATCTACCGTTAACTTCTTGAGTGTTATGTCATCTTTCAATCAGCTGAGTGTTGTAAACAAGATCTTTGAATGTGGGAGGAGACTACTAAAGATATTTTCCCATTAGATATAACTACTCGTAAACTGGATGCATTTACAATCAATTAGGTAAACTAACAAATTTCACATCCTCAAGAATTACTTCAAATAAGAATGAGTGGTATATATTACGAATGTAAATCTCCAATTTCTCTTACCCAAGATAGCTAAGCCCTATTTGTAACGCTCTCGAGGAGCCTAACCTGGTCCACCAATCTGTTAGACTGCAGTGGAAAGTGAATAGCTGGTGGAGGGAAGTGTTTGTGCCAACTCCTTTTTTACTGACAGGTTTATAACACATCGCCACCTGAAACTGTGAACGTCATTGGAAGGTTTACTTACGGTTTAACAGTTTCTGAAGAGAGAAGTCGGTATAACACTCTTGGCGGTACGGGTAAATGAACAGTACTCATTTTTCCCCCCATTGTATAAGTTATTTCTCTTTCATGTTAGACTACAACATTATTTTATGTTAGAACATGACTTGTATTGATCCTTAGCTTTACAAGTAATATATCTTTACATGGACACTTTAAATGGTATTTAACTGGCTGACAAAAGACATGGCAACACGTTCTCAGCTAGTATGGGCTGCCTTTTAACCAGAGGTTAAACCTTGACCTTATTCTGTAACCATGGGCAATCAGTAACTGGCGAGGTGTTGCACGGAACACATGAGTTCTCAACTGTTCTCGTATATAACTGTGTTTTAAAGTGGATGACTTCATGTAAAGTAAGCCAAGAAGCATGAGCTAATATATTGACAAATGATAAATTAGACATTGACAAATGATATTTTTGATCGTAGGTAAATCCTGGAAAATGCACTGTGTCTTATGAATGTCCTATCTTAGCAACTTCGTTTAGACACTTCTCAAAAATATAGTTATACTACGTCTTCATGGAAGGTCTTACCTTAAAAGCTTAGTCGGGCAAAACTTGTTCTATCAGGTCATGGTTGTCATTTTCTACTGAATACTTTACTTATACTTTACGTTGGTTTCGGTGGATTTCTAGCCCAACAGCTTGGTAAACAGGCTTTACATTCTCGAAAATGCGTATATTAAAATGGTGGTCAGCATGATATTGAGCATATCAAACTTGTGATTACTTGTTGTTTGTGCAATATGGGAAGGAAGTTTTTTCTTGACTCATGTGGCCCCTTCTGTTAGCCTTGTATGTATATGTCGTAACATCATGCAGAAAATATCTGCTTACGCCAGGTATCTGCATATCGACCAACCCACAGCCTCATCGGAAAGGCGAGGAAGTCAAAACTAAAACCCTTTATTAGGGCCCGAAAAAGGGAGATCAAAATAAGAAATATCAATAAAGTGACTAAGCAACAGAAAATGTTAGTGAACAGGTTTCATAGCGATTACTGTTTGCTGCGGACTGTCCCTTACAAGTGCCCCCCACAGGACTAGTCTTTGGGGGTCCGTAATATGCCAACCCTTCGCCAGGGTATGCGTCCGCTCTCAGGGGCCCTGCCGGCCTTACAGGGGAGGACGAACATCTGGGTTGGTTGTGAGCCGGCTGCCTGACCGAGACTAACCCCAGAGGCCCCCCATAGATTGGTTTCCTCGCAGCAGATGATGATAACCTCTGCACTCTCTCCAAGTCACTAGCATCGTCGAACCGGTCCATGGAGCAAGTTCTTGGTACACTTTACGTAAACGGAGCACCGGAAGGAGTAACCATGTAAGGGTTTTCCTTCCTGCCGATGCTGTTGACGTCACGTACGATTTTTTAATTTTAACCTAAGTTGCTCTTTCTGCAAGCTGAAACCAGCTTGCCATATATATATATTTTTTTTTACGGTTTACAGATAAAGCGGGTGATAGTATTCTATTCATGAAAAATCAGTATTTTATTCAACAACCGATTTTTCAAGGTAAAATGTTTATTTTTCATTCTTCTTTATTAGCCAAGACGATACGTCTGAAATCCCTAAACCAAGGTCTCATCATTAACGATATATATATATATATATATATATATATATATATATATATATATATATATATATATATATATAGTCACTTCCGCGTGAGACCCGGTCGATTTCTCTGTACTGAAAGTACCCAGCTGTTTTTTTTTTTTTTGTTTCGTTTTCTGTCCTGATCGTTCCTGTTTTCTTTGCCATGCATGTCCGGGTTCGTTAGACTTCATATGATTTTTAACACACACGGAATCTTAAAAAGATTCGATCAAGGGAGGGATTACATACCCTTTCTCTTTGCTTCAGTTTCCTTCCCTGACACCACGTATCCGTTACTTGACTCTGGATTGGGTCAGCTGAAAGCATGGTTACAGTGTCGATAGAATGAACACTGAAATATCGAAAGTAATTGATATATGTATAGCTATTCTTTTTCCATTAATGTAAGCGCGTGAGAGCTATGTTGAAGTAATTTTCCCGTGTTTCATCATCGAACATGCTGCACTTGTCAAGTGTAACATCAGCAGTAGAGACATGCCTTTGCATGAAAATAAGTATAATGTTCGTGCTTAACCTGGCGCCTGACATCAGGAATAGGAAAGCCCCAACGCCCTCAGCATCTGATAACGCTGAGCTATAGAGCTTAGACAAGATAATCCGTGTCCATCTGTCGGTGTGGCAATCATAATATATTGCAAACGACTTGAAACATATTTTCTCTTATTATGAGTGTACATTATTTCGAATATCATTGTGGAGAACACCATATGGATGTTAGATCGTATGATGTGAAAACGGGACAAAAAATATTTAAGACAAGTATACTGTGAAGGCTTCAGCGCTGGACTGATGTGGTGCCATTGCCCTATTATCATAAGTTTTCTTTGTACCAAGTTTTTCTGCGAGATACGCAAATCCATTAATGGGTGTGTTGGCTTATCTTGAAGAGCAGTACCGAGATAAGTTATCACGACTGTCTTGTACTGTTTCTTCTGGATCAGCCAGAGCGATAAGAATTCTATAGGGTATGCGAGTCTGATATCTTCAACGGCTGTGAGTGTCCATCATACGCTAGTGTGGTTAAGGACCACTTTATTCAGAGGATAAAATGGTTCGTGGCTATATTTAAAACGTGGTTTTTGAGTTCACATATTCTCTATCTGCATTACCAATCGAGTAGAGCAATTTATGTTACCCATTAAACTACTGCAATCGAACATACCATGACTTAAAGTCATCACGCATGCTGAAGATGTGTATGAGAAATAGTGATACGTGGGAGCAGGTGATTTAGGGCTGTGTTGGTATCTTGTGTGTTGCACGTAGTGAGACAACAAATGCTTTTTAATTATATTAAGGGATGGTGTGTGTATAACCACACATATATCTTTACTTTTTTGAGGCGAGGATCCTTGTATATAATGAGTCACGAAACTGCTGTCTTTAAGGAGAGAGGGTGTTTAAAGCTAAGGTCCCAAAACGGTAAATTTCGAAGAGATCAGCGGTGATCAGAATATCGTTTACATGTTCAAAATACAGGCAATTTTCACGTAATATGTAAATGAAATGGTTTGTTAGTGCTATCACTGAGAAGTGTGATGTGCAGAGCCGAAATTACACCCACAGATGCCCAGAGGCAACTGAGACCGTGAGGACCCATGCAGTGGGCAGTTTGGGCCCTTCAAGTGGTAACCCAATTTTTTCCGAGGTTCGAAGGCCACACAAAACCGGTCCGGGTGCCTGCCGCATGCGCCCTCTGGTTGGGAACCCTTGTGAGCTGCAGCCTAAACAGTTCATTGTTACCCAATGAAAAGAAGCCGAGAAGCGAGACTATAGCTTATGAGTGCTGTTTACCTACGCTGCTCAAGTAACGTTGGAAATGTACTGCAACCGCGTTACTACAAGCAAAAGTACTGATAAGAGAATATCACGACAGTTGTAAAGGCTAAAGGGTGTGGGCCATGAAGAATATCCTTTCTATGCCTTGTATTACATAGTCATGATAATGTAATTCAGCTTACATCCATTAGCAGAAAAAATCAGCTAAATGATAAAATACTTTCATTTTAGGGGCCGCTGAAGGGTGGGAGCCATGGAGCTATCTGTCCTCCCTCTGTTGTACTTTAAATATCCATGAGCAAACCTGCTTACATCCATGAGCAAACATCATTCACATTGTTAAGCTTAGTCCTAGTCGTACCCAAAGGTGACTTGCCCGAGCCCTGTCAAGGTCGTACCAAATCGTGGGTAACAACTTTCTAGCATGGGGCTCTAGTCTCAAAGTTGTTTTAACAGCAAAATCGGTTGTCGTATTAACGTAATAGCGTTACAAATTAGCCGTGACTACGTGTGGTGGACGTACTGTGGGGCTTGTGAAGTGGCGCCCGCCCAGTGTTACACACACTCAAGTGGCGAGCCCTGTTATTCCTGGTTCACAGGACTAGCTTTCTCTTCATCATTTAGTCAGTACACTTTTTACACGAGAGCACTCATTCCAAGAATGCAATTCCTAGCATCAGTCATGAAACTGGTGCTGGGAGTAGTTCGTATTCGAAGATTGTATCTCGAACCATCTTACTGTTGAAATTGAAATTACGATGCAGCTAGATGTAGACGTGAGATTAGAAACTTGCTCTACCCTTGGTAACAGCAGCCACGAATTGTATTTGATGTGTGATATCCTGCTGACTACTTTTCACGAATTGTATTTGATGTGCGCCTTCCTTGTGACCACACTATTCATATAACACCACGTTACAACTTAGGATACGTCATAAATCACAAACGAGGGAATATTGTAATGCACAAGCTGTGGGACTGAGTTATGGAAACCAATATCCTGTTTATCTTTCATGTAGCACATGTGGTGGTTAACTTTTAGAAATGGGACCAGTTTTCGGCTTCAATATATTTAAATGAGGCAATGGTCGTTTCTAAGAATATCTTCGAAGATGGTGCAGTAGTCAATTCCACCTAAATTCCATAACCGAATGATTGTACATTAAAACGAATAAAGGTGGCTGCTAGTGTACTGTCAGGCAGGGCCCGGTAGATATGGGTATATCTCACACCATTGTTTTACCTTATGCCTAAGTGTTTAATGCTTATGAGTAAGCCCCAGTTAACGATTGGGATACATTCCATGGACGCAAGACTGAAATGTTTTATTATTTTTTCCCCATACCCATGAATAAAAGCTAATTACATTCCTTGGGATCTATGTAAAATTTTCTGACAAAAACGACTAAAGTTGATATACATAACATAATAATACAGGCAAGAATGAAAATGTTACTTGAATGTTGAGTACAGTTTGAGTAAAATGAACACTTACCACACAGATATAGAAGCCAGTACATGTAAGTGGTTCATTCAAGGTGGATGAATGAGTTGGATTGTCTGCTGATGAAATTGGGTGTCGTCTCTTATTCCTTCCCTTACTGCTTTTGATGAATATTGTGACATTTTGCCTATTGCCTCTACCCTTCTGTGTATGGTCATTGTCCTTATGGTCGTGGGAGAGAAACTATGTCCTTTCCCTATGTCGGCACTTCATGTTGACCAGTATGCTGATGGTTCACCACCTGTAGTTTCACCTCACTTATGACCTTTTTCTCTCTATTTTCTTCACAGTACTCACTCTTATCACTTCGTACGTGTTACTGACTGATACATAAGGGGTTGCACACGTTAATCACGATGAAAATCAAGCTTAAAATGTGCGTAGACATTGTTGGTACAAGGAAACTTGAGGGTGGCGCGCTTCGAGCGCACTCTAGGTTATATTTACACTACGGCACAAAGTACTTTTCTTGGCGTCAAATTCAAATTCGACTTTGTAATCTCACGACTTTAGCGCCTTAAAAGTGGGTCAGTTCCCGTTCCATGATTGAAAGACGGCATTACAGCAAAGCATCTTTAAAACGAATGACATTATACTTCTGCCTATAAAAAAGAAACTAAGAAATAATGGAGCATTAAGGTCAATAATAGATTTTTATTAAACATATCTCTTTCATTGTGATTGCACCTGGTACCATGGAGACAAAATTAGAGGAGGAATGCCTAACTCCAAAGACTTCTGGCATGGTGACTAGCATCTTGCTAATAATGTTCTGAAATCACAATACATTTAAGTGTAATTTACATCACAGTTCTGATTATTTGTACACAGAGGCAAGTACGGGAATTTGGCTTTGCATCTATCAACTCTTTCCAGATGTCACTGGTTTAAATTGAAACTTTCTAAATTGGGTGACTCACATGGTGAAAATTTACTTGTGATATTCTGATGGCTATAAAAAGAGATACTGTACAATCCACCTTACAAGACTTTTGAGTCAAATAGCTGGCTACCTAAAGGAACTGTATGCCTTGTAAAAGCTAATTACCATCTTTTCTAATTCAGACATCATGTTATTAAAGACATTGGATTTAATTTTACTGGCAACCTGTCATCAAAAACATCGCATTCCCTTTCTAAGGCACAATCAGTTTTGCTTGTCTTTTTGCACCTATATTTACATTATCACAAAGAACTGAACACTCTCTTCTTACAGGATTATGACTGAAGCATAAATAACCCTCTGGTCAAATTCTTCAATAACTGACTGGAGAAACAAAACATTCCACTGGAAGTAAGGAGTTTTAGGGTAATTTTACTGGACTGGTGAACACAAGCTTCAGAAGGCTTTAGAGGATTATTCAAGATGCCCTCAGCAATTCCCAGTTACAGCAGAAAACCTACTGTCCATTCCAAAATATATCAGTTTATCAACTGCCGTTTAGTGCGAGATGGATGTATCATCAAGGAAGACTTGTGGTTTAGAGATGGCAAGATTATCAATCCAGAACCTGTTTTCTTTGAGGAACGAGTTCTAGCAGATGTAACAGTGGACTGTCATGATGCACTCATATGTCCAGGCTTTATTGACATTCAAATAAATGGTAAGAGTTCTTATACTATTTATGTATTTTGAAATTAATATTTTTCTTCCAGTGTGTGCATTTAAAATCTGTTTTAGATTGTATACCATAATATTTTTCTTTCATGTTATTCATGAGTAATTAATATTCCATTTGACACAATTCCCATTTTAAGCAATCATGTATGAGAAAGCATGACACTGTTAAAAGGAAGAATTTCTTCTCTATGCCCTGCTTTTATTGATATTTCTCTTTCATTTTGTTCATTCTACATTATTGCACAAGGCTTGTTTATGTGTACCATCTTACTCCTGCATTGCAACAATAATTTTTTACATGCCAGTCATATATTTTTTATTCTTTTACTCTTGCTCACCTCAAACTGAAGTACCTGTTGTTATTTCACATCTTAGGATGCCCATATTTTTATAATTGTCACATACTTTATCAAGTAAAAAGTAAAACAGCTTCCCATATGTGAATATGAAACTAACGTACAATATTGGGGAAGTTTAGTACTGCAGTTATGAGATGCGTAAAACAGTGGATATGGTCAGTAAAGATTCTGTGTGTGCCACTCATCCATAATTTTTCAGTACAGCTACACAAAGATACAAGTAACCTCTGTTACTGGAATAGATACACTCATGAAAAGTTAGCCAGGGAGGGAAATTCTGTTCAGTGAAACCTGTTTTCCCAGACTCCCAATTTAATTGGAGATGAATCCCTGCAGAAGAATTTCACTTCAGGATATCATAAAATCAGTCTTAAAAAGGCAGGACACTTTTTTGAAACATAATTTTGATGTCAGATGAATTATTAATACTGTAGGAATAAAGCTCAAAATGAAAATGTTTTCAACACATCAGAAACTACAACTTTCACTGCTTCAGTGGTTTTGCAGGGAGATACGAGAGTTAGTGGGAAGAAGAGGGAGAGACAGTAGGATAATGTGCCTTACCCTGTGACTTATTTTTTTTTCTTTGGTATATACTGTACTGTAGTAAGACATGTTGATTAAGACACATGACATGGGTTTGAAGATATCTTTGAATGATGTTCCCTGGTTGTACGCTCCTGATTTACTCTATTGAGTTGGGATTGGAGTACACTACTGTGATGTAGTTTACAGGGCTGATGGTCTGTTTATTATTATTATTGTTTATTCATTATTAAGTAAACAAGCTTTGATGATTTTTATTTGTATCACTCATTACAAGTGAGTTGTACTAGACAAGTGCTTTAATTTCTAATTTCATGGGAATAATGTTATTGCAGGAGGATTTGGATATGACTTCTCATCAGATGTGGATAATATAGAGGAAGCAGTTTCATCAGTTGCTAAGGGAATTCTGTCAGCAGGTGTTACTTCTTTTTGCCCCACCATTGTCACGTCCCCAAGCTCTGTTTACCGTGAGGTAATGTGCCCTTGTGCTATTATATTGACAAATGAAGGATAAGAGAATAACTACATTGACTCATAGAGAGTAGATCAACTGTGATGTTTGTGAGCTGTTTAGTAAAAGTTCTCATGAACAAGATTGCTAAACAGAAGTAATGTAGCCATGACCACTCCAAATGCTGTCACACAGGAATTTGATAAAAGTGTCTGTAAAGAAAAATCTTTTCACAAAACAAAAAATATATATTTCACTCCATCATGATATGTATCAAATACATCATTCCATTCCTTATCAGACTTTGCTGTACAGTGTTTCTTTGCTCTGTTAGCTAATACCAAAACTAAAGAAGAAGGAAGGAGGACGTGAAGGTGCAGGTGTGCTTGGCATTCATCTGGAGGGTCCTTTCATCAGCCCAGAGAAGAAGGGTGCTCATCCCTTACAGTTTATACAAGGGGTTGAAGAGGTAATGCTTCCATTACTATGAGTTGTAGTTCTTTTATAGGGACTTGAAACATGTAATATCATTTAGATTTCTTTATGAGTAGGTATCTTTTTACTTACGATGTTCTCACATGCATTGCTGACTTCTCTCACAAATGTTTCATAATGTTTATCTTTAATTTTTTACATGGAGAATGTTGGTTAGTCTGCTTACATTCAGTATCCTATTTCCTGTTTACTGCCTTGACTGATTTAAGCTGTCCTTCAACTCAACATTCACAGCATATCTTGTGGCCCTCTTTACTGTAATTGATGCTGTTTAGCTCATATATCATCCAAAAGTTTTTGCAAAATATATTTGGTTTCCATACACCAAGTCTCATGTGTAAGACAGCCTTTTTTACATTCTTTCTTCTTGCTGTTCTTTGGTGTCAGTTCTTCCCATTGCTATATCTCACAAATATACTCCTGTCACTGTTGACTTTCCTAATACATCAGTCCTGGAATAATATGTTATGAAAATATGCACTAATTATAAAGTGGAATGACAAAGTTAGAGAGTGTGTTAGTACTGTAAGAGAAAAGCAGATATGGAGTAATGAGATTAGATGTGTTGTGACCACAGATTTTGGAGATATTTCTTTGTTGCCTTTTTATTTCCATACTTGTTTGCCATTTCCCATGTAGAAAGGAAACACCAGCAACAAACAAAGAACACCTTCATTTACTCGCATCCACTCCATAGCACTCTTGTATTATGCACCTAAAGCAGAGTCAACCTAACCACGGCCAAGCCCCACATACTTTTCCATGGTTCTCCCTGACTGCTTCATATGCTTTCATTCAGCCCATTGACTGTAGTCATCCCAAATATAACACTGCTCCAGTTTGCTCTATCCCATGCAAATCTCATAATCCCATGCACATCTCATACCCTCCCATATGTTAAAGCCCAGATCTTTAAAAGAATCTTTCACTCTATCCATCCGCCTCCTCATTTTTATCCTTGTTTCCTCCACTTCTAGCATGCATAACATCTTAATCGACCTCTTCCCACTCATCCTCTCCAAATGTCCAAACCATTAAAGCACACTCATTACTTGTACAGTCATTTCTTATTTCATCAACCCTCCTCACACCACATATTACTTCCAACATATCTACCCTCCTCTTTACTTTATGATCAAGAGTCCATGCTTTGGCATCTGTATAGTATAAAAGTGGCAACTGTACCATCAATCATATCCATCCTTTCCCTCACAGACAGTGGCCTCTGTTACCATAATCTACTCCCAGGTATCTAAAACATTCCACTTCCTCCAGGTTCTTTCCATTCAACACCATACTGCCCTATTAAACTTAATGACATTACTTTTATTCCATGTACTTTCAAATTTCTCCTTTCACACACTCTTTCAGACTCAAAAACCAGCTTCTAAAGTTACTCAAATTTGCCACTAGAGCCATTAGCAAATAGCAACTGATTCACCTCCCTGGCAGCCCCAGTCCCGACAGAACTCTCTTTAAGCATCTTGGACTCAACTCCCTCACCATCCCACTCATGAACAGATTACACAGTTGTGGTGACATCACACATCCTTGTCACAGACTTACTTTTCTCCTGGAACTACTCACCTTCCTATCTTCCTTTTCTCACACATACCTTACTCTTCTTAATAATGATGTATAGGGAATTAGGTATGTAACAGTGATGCTCAAGTCTCATTATCAAATAAACTTTTGGTAAATTTTGCAGTTTCAAAATATTGCTGATGTGTATGCATACTTTAAAAGTTTCAATATATTGTATTGATGTAAATCCTTTCTCTTCTGTTGTACAGGCTTATTGTCAATGTTATTCTTATACTTTTACACTGAATTTTTAATAGCTTTTGACAGATGAAATATATATAAACCATTTGTAATTCTCTGTATCTTTCAGGGTGTTAGTAAAGTTAATGATGTGTATGGCCAACTTGATAATGTAGCGATGGTAACCATTGCACCTGAGCTTGCTGGAGTTGCAGATGTAATAGCCTACTTGGCTAGTCAGGGTGTTGTTGTGTCAGTTGGTAAGTTGATTTCTTATATTTTTTTCCCCCCCATCTCTTGCTGAGTGCTGATATTCATCATTACTGTACATCTACTGATTAACTTACAAGCAAAAATGTCATCCTTTACACTGGCCATAAATAGTTTTATGTAAGAGTTACTGATAGAATTTTCTATATACAAGACACAGATTTTATGCATTTACTCCATCCTTTAGGTCACTCCAATGGCAACCTAGAAGATGGGGAGGAGGCAGTTAACAGTGGAGCATCCTTTATTACCCACTTGTTCAATGCCATGTTGCCGGTGAGTCACAATATGTTGTTCATTACACATAATTCTTCATGTGTAGCACCTTCATCATGCTGTTCTTTGACATATTCATTGCATCTCTAAATCTAATGTACATGTCTACTGTGCTTTGCAAATCTAAAGACTTGATAAATGATGCTAACTAAAACATGTCATGACCACACATACATGAGTATGTTCCAAAAACACTCACTTTTCCCTCACTTTATCATGATATTCTTTTTATGTGTTCATCTTTATATTCTTACAGTGATAAGTCCTTGCTGAATATTTTTTGGGAGTATGGGTGATGTAAAGAGAGAGAGAACAGCACTGGGAAAGGCATGATCCATATGACAGTGGTCAAAGTCAGACTTTAAGTAACAGTTAATTGCAGAAGACTTTAGTAAAGAAAAGAATAAGTAAATGCAGCCTGTAATTGTAAAGAAAACACAAGGGACATTTAACCGTAAGTCATATTTCAACATATCTTCATGCTTAAAAAAATGTTAGTCATGTTGCACTGCAATGTAGAATAATTTTGAACACTAACATGTCGATAACCATTTATGTGTACTTTCTGGGAATCTTTTTTTCATATTATATCTATATTCTCTCAAATGAAATTTTTGGAACATTATTTTCAAGCTATGAAAGTATCTTAACCATGGTACTCTGGGGTGGTTTTCACGTAAAATCAGCAAATATTTTTGTTTCAGACCTTTTAAGTACAAAATCAGTTTCTCCAGAGCTTAATCACAATATGTTAGAGGCTTGTGCAGATTTGGATGAGAAAACTGTTGTTGAGTATCATTTCATAATATTGTGTATACATAGTTAGATAAATTGGTGGCTTGACTGCTAGAGACATCTCACCGCCATGAAAACTGATTTGTGTGTTTGAGCAAAAATTATAGCCAAAAGTGTCTTGAATTTGATGGTTTCTTGCATAAAATCATAAAGAACTAGAAATCTTTCATATCCACAGGAAAACAGACTCTTGGGCATCTATTACAGTGTAGTATGGGAGTTGTGTATCTTCACACCATATTTTCTCAAGACTTTCTTTTTGGCAACTGGACACCTCCAGAAGGCTGCACCTCAGTTCCTCTGCAAGACTTTTTGTTTATCCTGTAATCACTGTCAGTTTATAGCTAGATAAGCAGAAACTTTCAAAGGATGCTTCTTCTTGTACAGTTCCATCATCGAGATCCTGGGTTGGTTGGGTTGCTAACAAGTCGCCTCATCTCTCATCCTGTCTTCTATGGGATCATTGCTGATGGAATACACACTCATCCAGCTGCACTCAGGATTGCCCATCGCACACATCCAGAGGGTATGTATCTTGTATTTGTAGAGTTATCCTAATTTATTCTCATATATTTTCAGGTTTTTAAATCTCATTTTTGGACAGGTATGAAGATTTGGAGAGATGGACTAGTGATGTGACTTGACAATAAGTTAAGCAAGCTCATGATGTTAGAGATAAAGAGGGAAATGTTTCCCTTTTGTCAATCCCAAGGGCTACCTCTTTTACAAAATATGTAGATACCAGTACTTAATATCATTATACACAGAGGTAATTTCATTTTGAGATGACCTAACTCGGGGTTGTAATGCCCTCTTTCCTTAGTTCAACCATACATTAACTACACTTCACTCATAGAAGCACAGTATAGAACTGATTTTAAGCTTGTTTGAAGATTATGAATAATAGGTGAATATATGGAGGTCATCCATGTGTTATTACATTATTTTGTAATTCATGCATTTATCAATGAGTCCACTGATCCTGTGTTTATATTTTACTGGATTCACTGTTTGCATTAACAGGTCTAGTGCTTGTAACAGATGCCATGGCAGCCATGGGTTTGGGTGAGGGTGAGCATCAAATTGGACAAATGAAAGTAAAGGTGGAGGGGAAACGAGCACAACTAGTAGGAACTGATACTCTTGCAGGCTCCATAGTGACTATGGATGACTGTGTTAGACATTTTATTCATGATGCAGGTAACTCATTTCTCTTTTAATTATCGTACATCTCGATACATTCATTTTATGATGCAAGCTAGAGTTTATTATTTTCTATTGTTGTGTCCATAATTTTTTTGATTTTCTTTATATTGTGATATTGCAGTGATTTAGACTGAGGCTGTTTTATGTAATACATGCATAAACATATTAAGTGCTAAAGTTGGACAGATCATTCTCAAGCTGTGTTCACTAACTATATTAATTTCCACTTCAGGTGTAAGCTTAGTTGAAGGGATAGAAGCAGCCTCTCTTCACCCAGCAAGGGTTATGGGCATCAGTCATTGCAAGGGTTCTCTAGATTTTGATACAGATGCTGACTTTCTCTTTGTGTCAGATAAAGGACCAATAAAAATTCTCAACACATTCATTGCTGGAGAATGTGTATACAGTGCTCCTGATGCCCCACATCTTACCTTCAATCACCGTAAATATTCTACAGAGAAATAGCCACTAGTATGTTAATGTAGACTAAGTACTGTAGATGGATTTTGTTAAAATGTTATATCATATTCTGCAAGTGTTATCTAAATATTAAGTAATCCTTTGTCCACAACAACACCCAATAACAATACTGTGTAAACTTTTGTTGTTTGGTTTTTTACCATCATGTTAACCAAAGTCTTATCGTCATATAAGTGTCTGATCCACAAAAAATAATTGGATTCCTTTTATAAAAAGTGCATTATGATTACTCTTAATGCTTAAACAGCAGTCAGTATTCCCTCTCATCTTCATTCTCATGTGTGCAAGAAACAAAAAAAATGTATTCATCATAAAATGATAGATTTGAGCATGAAAGAATGATAAATACACAAAAATAGCATAAAAACACACAAACACATCGTATACATACCTTTGTCTTGGAATGTTGAAATGGGAGTAAGAGAGAAGAGCCAACATGTTTGGTGCAATTTTTTCTCACAAAAGAATGATGGAAATAGTAGTATGGTCTGTTAGTTTCTTATCACCTTTTGTCACACTTCACACTGATTTCTTTCCAAAGGCAACTGCGACCCAAGGCTACACTACTTCTAAAAGCAGTTAGATATGAAGTGGTTACATGAAAACCATGGAAATAAGTGTGGGAATTGCACTGGCTCCATGTACTGCACTTCAACCACACCAATTAACAGAAAATGGAGTACAGTGCTTCAATGATAATAGATGGACAGGTAACTTTACTACGCTAATGCTGATTCATTAATGTACAATAACATATTAGTTGAAATGCATAGTTAAAAGGTTTATTTGTATTCTTAAGTTCTGTTTCATTATTTCAGTCATGAATGAGGAGCATTATTGCATTTAAGTACAGTAGAATTAACAAGTGCACTTTTTTAATTATATAATTTGAACTTCAAATGTTTATGAAAAAAGTTGAGCTATCTAACACTGATTTTAACACAGTTTTTATAATAAACTCAATCTTGTTTTGGAGTGCTTTCCTAAAGGCAGTGAAGGTCAGAATAAAAAAATAACTATCAAATATTTTTATGCCAAAATATTTTAAACTTAAATACTCTTAGTAGATAATATGAAAAAAAAATATATATATTTATATATAGTTCACTGCAAGACCTAATTCAAATGAAACTGTCCCACATAATACTGGTGTTATGACCTGCAAAATGGCTATTCCACACTTTCAACAATGTCTGCCACCTCTTGTAATTAAAAAGCAATAAAAGATCAACATCATAATACAATCATTTCTCACAGTTTTTATGTACAAGAATATGTAAATATGAAGGAGGCTATTTGGATATGATTAATCCCATGAATCCCTATTCAGTATTTATGTTACTGTACCTTGAATGGTCTTATTGTACACAACACCATAAAGAGCAGCATAAGGCTCCTAAGAAGTTTGCTTTCATATCATATCTTGTACATTAACTGATTGCATCTTACTGCATTAATACTGTACAGCAACTTTGCTAAGTACTTTTCCACAATAATCCAAGACAAATAATATATATTTCCCATTCTTGTACCTTTTATCACTTACTTTTCTGGTTCTTCCCTGTATTTGTTGAGGTTACCTGATTTGCTGAGGGAAATTATTTTTTTGCAGATGTTATTGTTTCCTGGAGTGCAAATATGATAAAATTACTGAATTATTTCAGCAGTGAAATGAAATGTAAAACAGTTGTCTGTTGAAAGCAGCTTTTGGGAGATGTCTCATTACTGACTTCCAAAAAAAATTTCCAAGTAGATGTAAGGTTAATCCTTAACGGACATAAAAATGATTCTTCAGAACTGCCATAAGTATATAATGCATAGATGTATACACATTCATTTGAACAAACAATGCCAGCATCATGTTCAAGAAAATGTAGAGCTATAATACACAGAAAATTTTAAAAAATTACTTATACTGAATACTGGCAATATTTTGCTGTGGTAACATAAAAACTAGGTTCAATCTAAGGGCCAGGCAAAATTAACAGGACTTTATCTTATTGGATATAAAGAGCTAATCACTTTTATCATATGAAGATCTTTGACTAATGTGACTCTCACAAAGAATGCCTCATTTCAGTAGTCACTTAACATTGTTAACTTAACTCTTGTTTGATGAATATTTCACAAAAATCAGTAGCTTCAATGGTATCACTTAATTAATGCAATGACCAGAACAACTAGACTTCTCGAGTCAGCAGAAAAAGCAACATAGGGTAAGGTGTGTGAATTTTAAGGGATATAATGAGTACTTCAGCTCTTCACAAAAGTAAATGCAAGTTTGCGACAGGCCAGATATAATGAACTGATGAATATAATATCTCTCATTGGAATATTCTTTTACAAATAAAAATTGTAAATGTATTAGGTAGATGACAATTCAGTTGCCTGTTTTGGTATTATTTTTTGTATCTTTCATTTATCTCAAGGGCTCTTTGAAACCTCCCTTTTTGCCACTGCATGATACTGTAACATTTGCAAAACTTTGTTAAATATGTAATGATTGAAGGATGAAGAGCTTTTGAGGTATAAAGGCAAGAAAATATGAAAAGGACTCTATCAATAAGAATGTCAAAGTACCTACATAAGTGACAAGCTACAAAACAAAGGGTGAGAAAGATAACAAGATGGTAGGACTAAAGAAAACTGACGGATATAACACATGTTGAATACTCCATGAGGAAGATGGCTAATATGGAATGTCCAGAAACAACATTCATTCTGCACAGAAACCTCTCATTTTCTGCTTCACTGTACATAATATTTGTTGCTATTCCTACTTGACACTATATTTCACAGATGGATATATAATTTTCCCTGCAATGTTTGAGGAAAAGTATATGTTCTACGTTTTATTGCATTCACTTCGGTAGATGCTGGGATATAACTGTTTAAAGTTAAGTAAATACCCGATTTAGAATCTAAAAAAGTTATGGAGAAGGTTATATTGAAAGGTCTAAGTGTGACTTCTAATGATGTACAACAGATGGACAGATGCATGATGATAACAAACAGAGGAATGATAACAGACAAAGCAATCCCAAAGTGTCTTCCATGTTACACTGGTGACCCAACACTAAATACCAACAGAATAAATTAAAATGTTATTCAGAACAAAGAATTTGTGCAAAAACCTCTAAATGCTCAAACCTGAGAAGAAGGAAATATAAGGAGATTTTTTTGCAATGTATGTTTAAATATTCCACCAGATTCGCATATCCCATCTTCAGTAATACTCCCAACATATCTATATTTTTGCATCAAAAAGATGATTAATACACAGTACTTCCTAACATATTAATCTAAAAGATAATATCACATGCAATACTTGCAACAGATTTTCAAAGAAGTGAAGTAAAGTATACTGAGGCAACGTGAGAATACTGTATACTACAGTGACTACTTGTTGAGAGGAATCTAGTTTCCATGTTCATATTTTCAAGCTCTATCTTTGAAATCAAAAGCATTAATATATACAGTATCACTGAAAAAGTTCTGAGTAAAAGTTGACATATTCAAAATTTCAAGAAATATAGTAAAATTACATACATCCTGAAATGTTCATAGGTTTTGCAAACAGTGATACATACTTCAGAGGTAGGAATATCTTATCAGAATTTGTTGCAGAATAGCATATCAGGCAAAGTTTGGTTAAATGAGGCATTCAACTAAATTTCAACAAGGAGTCACAGATACTAACATGTACAAAGCTGGATCCTACCAAACAAAGGATAAGGTGAACCAGTAGAGATACAGTATAAAATAAGCCAGATATTACTGACTTGGCTTCAGTTGCTTCTTAAACATAAAGAACAGTTACCACTTAAGTGATATGTAACAGAGGTGTATGATATGGATATCATATGGGGGTGCTATTGCTGCATCACTATGCAATAAATAAAGTAATATGAAAATGAACACATTCAAACACATACACATGGTCTAAGTAAGGAGTTGGTGAATACCCTCAGCTTACAGAGATATATGAAGTTTTCATGATGACAGAGAAAATGCAAGAGATGAGGCCTTCCCCAGAGGTGTAAAACCCTTTCCCCATAATATACAAACAAGTAATTACACACACACATGTATTATATATATATATTTAATTATCTTATCGAAATACCTCAGAACCCCTATTTTTGAAAAGATCCTGGTGTTACCCCAAGGCTCCTTTCTGAAAGGGTCCTGGTGTAACCCCAAAACCCCTTTTCCAGGGTCTCTTGCAACTTTAAGGCTACGCTAATCACAATGGATTTCTTCAAAGGGAAAAGTTCTGTGACAAGTACTCTTTTCATCAACCGATGATGACAGCCTCACTAAAAGTTACTTTACATTTAAAGTGTAACCTCAGATGAAGTCGGGTTTAGTGTATATATATTATGCTTTGTCGCTGTCTCCCACATCAGCAAGGTAGCACCATGAAACGGACAAAGAATGGTTCATCTACTCATACACACACACACATACATAAACGCCCATATGTATATACATACATATATACCCACACACACATACATATATACACATTTACACACTCATACTTGCTCACGTTCATTCATTCCGTCGCTACCCCATCCCCAGCGAGGTAGAGCAAAGAAAAGTGTTCAGACAACATAGGCCACATTCGTTTACACTCAATCTTTAGCTGCCATGTGTAATGCACCAAAACCACAGCTCTCGATCCACATCCAGGCCCCACAGACCTCTCCATGGTTTACCCCAGACTAGAAATCCTCCCCTCCAGTTTTTATTTTTCCAAAAGAAGGAACAGAGCAGGGGCCCAAATGAGGATTTTCCCTCCAAGGTTAAGTCCTCTGATGTTGATGCTACCTCGATAATGTGGGAAATGACGAATATGTATAAAAAAAAATCTAAGAACTTTAAACTCCAAAGGAGTCCATTATTACCCTGTTATTGGAAATAAAACATCCTTGATGGAGCAGGAGCTTTTAGAAAAAAGATCCTTGATTAACACCGGCAGAACCCTTTACACTAACCACTAAGCACACCCAAAGAGCTCTAAAATATGTTTACCTTCTCTATGGCATTTCTGGAAGCTTGAGGGCAGCATACTGCATATAGAGACGTCTTTTACAAAATTCATAAAACTCAATTTCTCTGGTAAAATTCTTTCTCACTATATCCTTGATCTTCTGTGAAACAGGAGGCTTGTAAATATTCCGGTTTATTTTGGAGAGCCTTTGCACCTCATCTGTTGAGAGGAAGAAAAAACTCCAGTTAAACTAAGACAAAACTTTAACCTGAAATATGTTCTCGTTACTATAACTATCAGTCATGCAAAAGAGGATTTGCCTATCTAAAAAAAAATCTATTGCATTAATTAAAGGCCATCTTCAGTCATGGACTTGAACTTAATTTTAGAATACATATCTAAAGGCAGATACTCACTCCAATATAGATGTCTGGCTCCTCTAAAGAACTTCGGGACATAATTTTCAAGGACAGTAAGTGTAATGTTCAGTTCCTCAAGCACACCCACTACTGCATAGTTCTTCTCAACATTCTCCTTTGCTTTTTGTAAGGCATATTCTGTGTTGAACCCACTAATGAAAGATTAGAAATTACTTTAAATTAACATCCAAAGTTCATCTAGTTTCCCCTCCTAAAGCAATGCATTTCCAAATTAATGAGGTAAATTTTAATAAAGAGCATAAAAACATGATTTATTCAAATAGACCTTCAAATATTCCAATTTGTACAAATAAAGTGAAAAATACATACGTGCATTTTTTTTCCTGTCCACAAAAGAACTCAGTAAGCTGGGCAAAATCTGGACGTTCCTGCCCTTCTTTATACTGGCATTCTTGATCCCCTTTCATGACGCAGGTTTCATAATCCTGTTGGCAAATAAAACAATGTAAGACACTGCATCTATTTTAAGTTTAGGAAAGCAAGATGAAAAAGAATGAACAGGTAGGAGTGTGTGTCTGAGAAGTTTATCTCTAAGTTGCATAAAGACAATGAACTTTAAAATGATCTACAACGGCTGAAAATATTCATACTAGTTGGATGGGACACCCAATTAGCTTTTGGAAAATCATCTCTTTGCTTTACACATAGTATTTCCAAAAAAAATTATTACCTTTCGAAGCCATACAGAAGAAGGAAGAGGCAGTTCCGGGAATGCTTGTTTGCGTTCCACAAAGTACCAAGGTGCCCTCACGTAGTAGTACCAGGATATAACTCGTTCCACTGGGTCGCGTACCATATTCACATACAATGGCTGTGTCCGGTTGAATCTAGGAAATTACCTTCAAATAGTGATCTTTCAGAAAGAATGGATTTAATCTCCAATAAATCTGTTCTTGGGTTGGTTCAATTCTATGACATGTTTATGAAACTAGTTGTCACTCATCAAATCTTGAGGGAGCTCCAGTTGGAACAGGCGTCAGGCGTCAAAGATAAAGATGAATATATAGATAGATTTTATGCATACTGTAATTTTTGTGGTGTAACACCAATACTTATTACTGCATACAACACATGAAAAATTCTGTCTAGTACAATAACAGCTGGTAGAATATATGACAATATTTACCATCATTTTGATGATTTGTATCTCAACAGGGAGAAATATGACAGTAAAGTTTTTAAAAAGGTGAAGTTTATTTTTTCCGTGCATTAAGTTGGAATTTGTCAACTGAATGCCAATGTTTCCAACATGCAAGCTTCATGGATTTATGGATTCAAAAGGTTTGATGTAAATAACAATAACTGAGAAATGGTCACATTTCACAAAGAGAATAGGACTAATGACAACTGTTTTCTTCTATTTATCTACATCTCTGATGCCTTTTCCCTTTGGGAACTCCCTCAAGGGGGTGGCCATAGCAAAGGAGCCTACATAACTGCCGCTTCTTAGCCTTTAGTGCCTTACCCTTAACAGGCCACTGGCTTAGGACAACTCTAGTGCAGTGTTTTCAGATGTTCTTATCTCATCTTTCTACCAACTACTTTTACCAAATGTGTTGCAATGTATTACTTTCACCTAATGCTCCTACCTACTACTATCTATTGCTCTTACCATTTTGCCAAAAAATTATTCAGAAAACCATTTTGAAACTGTGTGAACTTCCATCTAATCACTTATCAGAATCCACAACTGTTAAGGTAAGTATTTAGGAAGATATATACAACTGGGGAACCATTATGAAGTATTCTTTGATAGCACATTTAAAACCCAAAATCTTTCTTTGTTTTGTTTTTACCAGATGGACTTGTACAATAAACTGTGTATATGACACAGTGACTTGACATAAAACTCAATCAACATAAGGCATATCTGTCAACAATTGTCAGGTTATCAAATCATCAGTGGATAGTCATGAAATTGCAAAAATCTATCCTGTCTCTTATATAAAGAATCAAGAACTATAGCAGCATTTTTACAGAACACAATAAAAAAAAAGCCAAATTGCAAAATCTGAAGTACATCAAGAATGTACCAAAATCTCATGTGAAAGTGACACCTTCAACCTCTCAGAATCTAAGACATTGTACGACTGTGAAGCAAGACATTAATTTTTCAAGTAATGAATGTGATGGATGAATGATCACTTACATATGAGTACGGAAATCTGTTCTGTGATTAAGGGTTAAAGTACAAGCAACTTAATGCATGCAAAATAATAATCAACACTTATTCTTGGAATAAAAGATTGAAAATGCTCATGTGTTATGAGGAAGAAGCTACTTACAAAGTATACATCTGAACAACATGATACTGACGTGGTAAAGTTTATGTAGCAGACATGTTTGACGTAAACAGATGGGGGCCGGAACACATCCACTAGCTGCACAAGTCGCCTCTGGTAATACCAATATTCATATCAGTACAATGCCTCACCAGGACCCTCTCACTCACACCTTGCTAGAACTAAGAGGTATTTTACAAGAACTACCATACACGCCACTAGGATTATTAAATGGAAAGAACTAAAATTCAAGGACCACATCGAGGAAAAATAATACGATGCTGTTGGAGCAGTAGAGAAGAAAATTATTAAAGTAAAATATGACATATTATGTCTGAAGGGATACATGATAGCAAGAAAAACAGGGAACAGAAAGAGGAAGAGGAACTGGCCCTCTTAATACGGGATAACATTGTTTAAGGAAACAGCAACAATTTCCCAATTCAAATTGTGCTAACAAGAAAAGCAATCATGAGAAAGACTAGTAGTGGTGATGATATACAATCCTCTAAAAAATTGCAATAATCCAAAAAATAATTCCAAGGAAAACAAAAAAAGGGACAATCATTATGGTGCAAGAAGCAGCAAGGGAGACTGATAGTCTTGGAAAGACAATTTCCTAAAATGTACACAGAAAATTTCATGTATGAGTGCAAAAAGTAGGGGTTCAGTTCAGTAAAGAGTGGCATCTTGGGTATGAGGATTTGGGAGATGTTGAAACGAAATATATAATGTTTGAAAGATCCTATTGACAAGATGGGTGAATGTCCGGTAGAACAAAGTTCACTACTAGGTTGAGGAAGGTGGTTTGTTTAGCGTTTGTCAGTTCATTACAGTGTGAACAGGTTCTGTCAATGTGGTGTCTGCCTGGAGTCTGTGAGTATGCTGAAGCGAGAGTTGTGTGTGAGCTTTTCATTTCTGTGTGGAGTTTAGCACACAGCTGTGATATGGTTTGGTTGAGAGAGAGAGAGGGACAGAATTCAGTTTCACTATGCAGGTGGGATTGTGTGGGGTTGCTATGCATCGTGATTGCCCTGAGTATCTTCATTTAACTTTTACCTTCCTTAACAAGAATCCCTTTCTATGTGGCTTCTGTAGTGCTAAAAAAAAAAAAAAAAGGGCCAAGTCCATTGAGTGGGACCATAGATAAAGAAAACCGGAGATGGGAAGACCTATATTTTCTTTAACTTACAATGTCAAAGATTTGAAAAATACTCCTAATCTATTTTCTAAATCAACCTTTCCATGATAAATAAGTGTGTTTAAAGCATCTCTATACACCACTAATTTCATTCTTTTGTTATGAGAAAAATATACACAAATCAAAAAAGTAATCTATCCTTAATGAACTGATGTGTGTAAAGTACCTGCTCTCTCTCGGTGAGCTTGATATTTTCAACCTTCTGAGGGCGGTCCTTATGAAAGGTAAAGCCATTTTTGTAGCTCAGAACCCGGAGCAGCTCCATAGTACTCTGGCTGCCAACCTTGGGTACACGGTTAAACACCAGTGTCATCTTTTGATGGTTCACACTGTTGTTCAGAGTCATAGGGTCGATCTGTGAAGGAGCAGTTGATAAATAAACTAAGGAACGCATGTCGAGAAATTACTTAATAATTCTAACAAGCAAGTCCTTTGTCAGTCAGGTTAGTTACCGGAATTCCCTTCAAGTTCACTTGTTTATATATATTACAAATAAAAAAGGAATGCATTAATTACCATAACTGATGAAACTTTTCTTTAAACATGGTTGTAACCACATATAAGGTAAGATGTATTTGATGTATAGTGATATTAGAGAGCGGAGGAAAAGAATTCAAGGGACAGGAAATGTAATACTAAGTTAATCAAGTACAATCAAAAATAGGGTACATGACCATCGTAAAAGATGGTCAACGTTCTTCATCTTCTAGGGAATGATAACAGCCAATAACTGCTGAAGTTTTTCCTTCATTTCCTTCATTCTCTATTATAAAAGAAAATGAAAATGAGTTAATATTACCATCTCAGACACCCTTACGGGCATACCTTAGATGATAGCCTACCTTTCCTTCCATCATTCAAAATACACATAAAACTCCGTCTCGACATAAATATAAAAATTTCAGGAAATACTTACATTCCGGAATTCTTCCAAATTATATCCACCGTATCTTGAGTTCTGGTGCGATGAGTCTTCAGTGTTACCATTGTCACTCCCTGAGTCACTGTCCATAGCAGCATCTCGGTATCCTACATTGATGAAAAGGCTGGCATCATCATGAAAAATTGTGGTTTCAAAATACATCTTTTGATTAAGAGCAGAATTTTGGATCACATAAAGACCCCCCTTCCCCAACACACAAACACAAAAGTTAGATTAGATTTGATTATCCTTGATTAACCTTAACCAACCAAACGTAGCCAAGAAAAGGGCAAGTCTTCCCATGATCTGATATCATAAGGTATAAATAATGAGGTTCATACGCATTGCTGGATATGAAGAGTGCCAAATTCACAACCAAAATACTCATAAGGAGAAGGCAGGAACTAATTGAGATTAGAGAACACTATGACCAACTGTCTAAATCTGAGTATTATTTTCTTTCATCTCATTCATAAACCTAAACTGAACAAAAATAATCGAGGGACAGGATGGAGTCCTTTGAAGTGCATTCTTTGACGAGACCTGTATCGTCAAACGACGAACACCTGATGATAGCCTCAACAAAGCCACTTTTCACTTGGAGTGTAATCTCTATTTGGCAGAACCTACCAACAGTTCAACAGCCCTTTCTCATAGGCTGTTCTACGAACTGCAGTAGGGAGATGATAGACTCCTTAGGTGTAAGTTCCTAGGAGGGACTGTAATGCTTTCTTACCACAGGGAATTTAAACACGATAAGTTCCCAAGTGCACTTTTGTAGAATGATCACACCATCAGAGGAAGATACAAGAAAGAAATATAATAATCAGTTGGTATACATCGAAGAAACGTAGCTAGGACGCTATTTGGTAAACGACATTTTTGAAGTGATCATGTCGATGGAAGGCAAGAAACTAGTCTAATAGAAAACTTTTAGCAAAAGGGGGAGAGAATGGGCGTGTGTCTGTAATGTCTACGATATACGTAATGTAAAATCCTAGTCATTACTAAGGTTGTCTGATAGTGCGGCGCTGGTAAGATAGTCCGCATAAATACAGGTGTGGAAGATTACCCTGGCTATCTTGAAGAGTGAATTACCTTGAGGGTGCAGGGCTGTGGGTTGGTCGATGTGGCTGGTATACAGGTCCAGTTGGGACTGCAGGTGGTTGCTGTGGATGAACAACATGCATGTCGACATCACACTCACCACCGCCAACAGTTCGCTTACTCTGCCGAAACAATTTACTGAAGTTAAAAAAAAAAAAAATGCCTGAAACGGACGTCTTTTCTCGTGTATAACCAAAATTTGTAGTCTCTCTACAGTCATTATGACTTGCAGAGTTATAATGTTAGTTATACAATGCCCAGATGATCCTGTTAACATCTACTGGAGTGTGTATATTCTCCTCCATCTATGATTTATTACTATTTGCTTCCGAAGATGTGTTGAAATACACGAAAGCGCTTTTAGCAAATTTTCCTGCTTTGATTTTCCCTTGTGGCCTACAAATTCATATATATATATATATATATATATATATATATATATATATATATATATATATATATATATATATATATCATACAACTTTAGGCCCCTATTATGAGACTCCCACCTGCGTGGCTGTGCTTAACGCGCAGAAGCAGGGAAGGGACGGACTACCTCACAGCGGGGTTCCATGGGGACTGTACTCAATGCACATACAGTGTTATTAATTCTTGCCGAAGGTAACTTCTTGTTAGCCGTCTAATCAACTTACAGGTGAAGTCCGACAACACACACACACACACACACACACACACGGGCCACCGTAGTGCAGTACTACGATGAACTAACGTTACTGACCATGAATATCCACGGGCCCGGCCGGGGTCAGATCCACATGGCTTCGAATCCTGGGCGCGGCAGATGGCCAACACCCAACCCATGTGTTTATTCTCCCCTTGGGATTGGTCAATAAATGCACACATGGCTTAGGCCATCTTCACTCCACCATCTCCCTCCCCATCTACACCCCAGTCATTTATACCTCCCTATATGCACCTCACTATTTCTATAACCCATACCTCAACCTCTCCCTCCCTAAGTATACCTCCAACATATCCCTCTAAACATATGCCTCACCTACCTCCCTCCTCATACAAACCGCTCCCCCACCATCTCCCTCCCTACATTCAACCCACTACCTCCACTGCCATTCTCATCCCATCTCCTCCCTTCCCACCCATTCCTTTAATACAGAAACCTCATGGAGGTTTACGTTTCCACGTGAGAGCTAGCTTGCGTCACTTTGCAAAACTATTAGGCACAATCTCGCCACAGTTGAACCATGAGGCATATATATATATATATATATATATATATATATATATATATATATATATATATATATATATATATATATATATATATATATATACATATATATATATATATATATATATATATATATATATATATATATATATATATTTTTTTTTTTCCAAAAGAAGGAACAGAGAAGGGGGCCAGGTGAGGATATTCCCTCAAAGGCCCAGTCCTCTATTCTTAGAGCTACCTCGCTATAGCGGGAAATGGCAAATAGTATGAAATATATATATATATATATATATATATATATATATATATATATATTACGACAAAACTAATAGGCACGGCTTCACAAAGAGAGAGAGAGAGAGAGAGAGAGAGAGAGAGAGAGAGAGAGAGAGAGAGAGAGAGAGGCGCATAACTGAGAATATATTCATACACCTCTGTCTAGTACATTTTTTTTTTTTTTTTGCTTCAACTCAGTAGATTCTTATAATTCCAAAACCAAGCGACCATTCCAAACATGAAACGAACATACGCCGTGGTGTTTGCGTGCGTATTGTTGGAAATGTTCTTTGGTTTGCTTACCCTAGCAAACATTTACCTATTGAAGAAGCAGTCAAGAATGATCTTCCTTCTGCATGAGAGGCACCACCTCAGATACACTGTCCACGTGCCTTTCTTGGGATATTTGGAATGCTAGCCCATCCCGTTGCCAGTTATCCCTGATGGGCAACACTCAGCGTTCAATGTACTGTAGACCTTTTCAGTTCTCCAGAATATTTTGGCGCTGTGGAAGCTGGTTGCCACGCCCGTGGAGTCTACTGCCGACCGCAGTATCCCGTGTAGGCTGACCCCTTAACCTCAGGTATATTTTTTGTTCTCTGGTTCCTCTCTCCGGGTCAGCGAGTCTCCATGCCTCGTCGTGGGATGACTGACCTGGTCATCTGAAGACAAGAGCAACGTACTGGGCTGAGGCCTTGCAATCGCAACAAGAGCAAGGTCCTGCATACTCTATGACGTATCTGCATAGACATTTTCCTGGTCATAGATATCTATAAGCCCATATAGTTGACATTTTTAAACATTTGCAAGACATTTTTCTGGTCATCTATAAGCCCATATATCTGACAGTGATTTTTAATATTTGCAAGTATATAATTTACGTTATGGTTCTCATGCGATTTCACTGGTTGTGTATCGTGTGCGTACACCCGTTTCTCTGGAAGTAACGCTTGTGTACGTGCTCCCTCCCTATTATGGGCCCAAGAAGCGGGTGTAGCGGTTGTCATGTGCTAAGCTGGGGAGGGTACCGTTACACTCCGGTTGCCAGAGGCTCTCAGGCGCCCCCTACCGACGGACGTTCAGGCCCTTCTCACAAACCTGAATAATCATCCACCGATGTACACTTTCGCCAATATTCTTGCTGAGTGTGGGCAAATATCTGTACTGGAATGTGGCGGTGTCGTGGAACACGTAACCAACCTCCCCCCCCCCCCTTCTCATGTTACTTCCGCCACAAGTGAGTAGTTCAAACTCGCTCTTAACGGGGTCAGTAAACTTCAAATCATCGGACGTTCTGAAGTTCTCTTTAGTTTGCGTTCAATGTATAAGCATCCCATGAATAACTGGAGTTTTATTCTTTCGCTAAGAAGTGAGAAAAGATTAAGGCAGAGGTTTTAAGTTTAGAGAGAGACGTTTGGTAATTAGGTCAACCACCCCGTCTTCATTTCACGGCCTGTATCATCATCATCAGCTTACGGTAATGTCATCCGCCTTTTTTTTGTCTTAAGTCCGTTCATATTTACTAATTACTTTAGTCAATATATCTTTATCAAAAATGTATTCTTATCATATTTTTGTGTTCTCTGAACTTGCACTTTTTGCCGTCACGGTATGCGCTTGAGACAAACATAGTCACCTACTCAGGCAAACATAAAACTCGCACACACACAATTACATAAACACATACACACACACACACACACACACACATCTAGGCACATAGGCACACTCATAACTCAGTCTACACACATGCTCACAATGCACACGCACGGAATCTTTCATGGTAACACAAGCGAGAGGCAAGTGCTACAATGTTTAACGTCGAATGAACTCGTATGTATTCATTGGTCAACCCGCTTTGCTCCTCAGTTTTCTTGTCTAACGGATTCCCCTCTCAGCCTCCGGTGAAATTCGTCTTCATCTTCTTGCTCAACTATCTGTCCCTAAATACTAAGCTTTCCGCCATTCGCTCCCTGGTGTACCCAGCGTTCGTCTTGATCGAAGCTCCCGCCTCGACTCGAAGCTCCTGCTGTGTATTTCGACTCCGGCTAAATCTACGCGTACTCTTCAGACTCGTATCTAATTCTACTCACAGGTTTTTTTAAAAACCTCTTCGCCAGATAGTGAGTCTTTTGCTATTTCCCTATGCTTGCGGGTGGGAAGTGATCTACTCCTCCCCGTTAAGGCTGTGTCAGCTCTTAACACGGTCTAACGGTTACGCTCAGCTGACAAGGCGGAGGGAGACGTCTGCACGGGAGAGCGCCGGCCTAGTCTGACTTACACAACCCGCCTTTACTGAGCGTCATCCTCATGAATGTAGGTCATGGTTTTATATATATATATATATATATATATATATATATATATATATATATATATATATATATATATATATTCTTTTTTCTTTTAAACTATTCGCCATTTCCCGCGTTAGCGAGGTAGCGTTAAGAACAGAGGACTGGGCCTTTGAGGAATATCCTCACCTGGCCCCCCCTCTGTTCCCTCTTTTGGAAAATTGAAAAAAACGAGAGGGGAGGATTTCCAGCCCCCCGCTCCCTCCCCTTTTAGTCGCCTTCTACGACACGCAGGAAATACGTGGGAAGTATTCTTAATCCCCTATCCCCAGGGATAATATATATATATATATATATATATATATATATATATATATATATATATATATATATATATATATATATAGATAGATAGATAGATAGATAGATAGATAGATAGATAGATAAAATCTGGAATTCCAGCTGGCGACAGCAGCAGACTAACAACACATACCTTTTTGCAGCATGAATCTAGCAAAATTTACGTGACAAGGTAGTGGCGAATAGGCTATCATCCCGGAACAAATCTTCCACCATAAAGTGGAGTCAACGAAACAGAATGATCACAGCATAAAACTGGCCCCCATAAGAGGAACAGCCTAGCACACTGGGGGTCAACCATGTTTGTTCGACACAGTGTAGCCGATCACTTCCTCAAGAAACCAGGCAGTCATGTGCCGCTGACCCATATATACACCCACCCCCGTGTCGTTCAACAGTTCCATTTTCTAAATACAATGATTTAAATACCATGCATTCTCAAGCTCCCTGAATCTAACTTCCAGTGTTCTTTCCGCCACTTTTGAATAAATTCTGGGGAATATATGGATGATCCACAAACGCACGTAAAGCCAGGGACTGACATATCCACCCACACACAAAAACAAGATCGCATCCCAACAACATATACACAATCGAACATAAAAATTAAAAAAAACAGTATTCAATTTTGATTTGATGACGCCACTTGTCATCAATAAATGCTTTTAATTTTCTTCTAAAGTATGACTAAAATGATAATGTTACAAGACTACTTGATGTATATATATATATATATATATATATATATATATATATATATATATATATATATATATATATACTGGTGTTCATTACACATGACAGCTATATAATGGATGTGATTGCATGCAACCTTTGTTCGTCTATTCGAGGCGTTACCTCGCCAACACAAGAAACGGCGATCAAGCAAGGGAGAAAGAAAAAGAAAATACATATCCCACGGCCCATTTTCCACGGGTTCCTGTGAAGCGGAAAGTTCTTTGACTCGTCAAACTCTCTCATCAAGTGACGGTGACGCAGCCTCGCCAATGCCGACTTTTCACTCGTGCTGTGTGAAAACTCGAGCAAGGACTCCGCTTGGAGGCAGAATGAGGGCACGAAGATACACTGTTACGAATATACAATCAAGGCAGAAATACCTGTGAACATTACGACAATATTATCAGTATATGTGAGATTCCGGCGAAAAATTAAGCAACATCTAAGGGATATCTAGAGACATTTAATGAAAGAAAACAGCATATGTCCATCCTTCCCTGATCAAGAGGCACATGGCTGCTGAAAGTAAGTCTTAGCTCGACAAGCGATAACATACGGTGAGCGCAAGGCAAAATCTGGTCGTAGGAAAATTGTAGTTAGATTCTCTCTCTCTCTCTCTCTCTCTCTCTCTCTCTCTCTCTCTCTCTCTCTCTAGTAAACACGTAAACACCATACAAGAATATATTTAGCTACAACAAGGATCATGTCCATTCAGGAGGTGCAAAACTTAAGGGATCCCCTATTTTTTTTTTTTTCAGCTCAAGATTAGAAAATGACTAAATATCTAAATACTGCAAGATGTCTACAACGTCACCTCCTACCACCACAAGTGTCACGTCACGTCACCTCCTACCTCTACAAGTGTCACGTCACGTCACCTCCTACCACCACAAGTGTCACGTCACGTCACCTCCTACCTCCACAAGTGTCACGTCACGTCACCTCCTACCACCACAAGTGTCACGTCACGTCACCTCCTACCACCACAAGTGTCACGTCACGTCACCTCCTACCACCACAAGTGTCACGTCACGTCACCTCCTACCACCACAAGTGTCACGTCACGTCACCTCCTACCACCACAAGTGTCACGTCACGTCACCTCCTACCACCACAAGTGTCACGTCACGTCACCTCCTACCACCATGAGTGTCATGTCACGTCACCTCCTACCACCATAAGTGTCGTCACGTCACCTTCTACCACCATAAGTGTCGTCACGTCACCTCCTACCCCCAGTACCCAGCAACAGTACAACCAACAGTAAGAACTGAGCGACTTCTGTATAGTGAGACTTGCTTGTGTCTGTGTGTGTGTGGAAGTACGCGATGACAACGCGAAATTCGCGACCTAAATTCAACGCTTTGAACGCGACGTCGTGCTCAGGGGGGAGGAGGAAGAGTTCAAGTTTTGGTTTGTCAGGGTTGGTATATACATGGCCTGAGTTCATACGTACAGTCGCATCACACAACCACTACAGAATAATATATACTGAACTTATCGAGTACACTTGACACTAGATTAATGATGTAGTGACAGTGTTCGATATCCCCTCGATTGTTGGGTATTTCCATACATGTTTTACAACAGCAAGGTTTTGTACTGAGGGAAAAACTCAAGTAAATAAAACAGAATATTGCAATTTTATCAGAAGTTACAGGATATAGTCAGGGGGATGCCCGAAAAACGTGTATACATATATATACTGGAAGGTTGCGTGAAATTCAGATCCACAGAAAATGGAGTTTAAATGAAGTCAAACTAATGTACGAGGCGTGACTTTTTAACCATTAATATCATACACAATCATCACACATTTTGACGTCCATTCGCTCACATACTCGTTAACACTTACACTTAAGAACTCATAAATAAGGCTGATTCTTTTCTATGAAGTAATCATGTACAATAAAAGTAAAGTGTAATGTCAGTTACACTTTAGGGAAGCATTTGCTGAAAAACCCCTCATCAAAGATTACTATAAAAAGAATTAAGTACTGTGAGAGAGATGGTGATATATATATATATATATATATATATATATATATATATATATATATATATATATATAGATATAGATATAGATATATATATACTTTCCCTGGGGATAGGGGACAAAGAATACTTCCCACGTATTCCCTGCGTGTCGTAAAAGGCGACTGAAAGGGGAGGGAGCGGGGGGCTGGAAATCCTCCCCTCTCGTTTTTTTTTTTTTTTTAATTTCCCAAAAGAAGGAATAGAGAATTGGGCCAGGTGAGGGTATTCCCTCAAAGGCCCAGTCCTCTGCTCTTAACGCTACCTCGCTAATGCGGGAAATGGCGAAGTTTGAAAGAAAAAAGAAATATATATATATATATATATATATATATATATATATATATATATATATATATATATATAAGAAAGAAAGAAAATATATATATATATATATATATATATATATATATATATATATATATATATATATATATATATATATATATATATATCTTTTTTTCTTTCAAACTATTCGCCATTTCCCGCGTTAGCGAGGTAGTGTTAAGAACAGAGGACTAGGCCTTTGAGGGAATATCCTCACCTGGCCCCCTTCTCTGTTCCTTCTTTTGGAAAATTAAAAAATAACGAGAGGGGAGGATTTCCAGCCCCCCGTTCCCTTCCCTTTTAGTCGCCTTCTTCGACACGTAGGGAATACATGTTTTTCAACGCTCCCAGAATTTTCACCCCCTCCCCCACTCTATGATTCACTTCCACTTCCATGGTTCCATCCGCTGCCAAATCCACTCCCAGATATCTATAACACTTCACTTCCTCCGGTGTTTCTCCATTCAAACTTACCTCCCAATTAACTTGTCCCTCAACCCGATTGTACCTAATAACCTTGCTCTTATTCACATTTACTCTCAGCTTTCTTCTTTCACACACTTTACCAAACTCAGTCACCAGCTTCTGCAGTTTCTCACACGCAATATATATATATATATATATATATATATATATATATATATATATATATATATATATATATATATATATATATATATATATATAAGAAAAAGATGCAAACATCGCTACACAGGAAAGCTACAACAGATGCAAATCACTAGTCAATCTAACATCTGCCAGTTGCACTTGTTATCACTTATACCACATCACAACACTGGGAACACTTGTCTTCTATGGCGGAATACAGTGGAAACTAAATCTATACAAACCATGCAGTGCTACCAGCAGATTTACGTTGCTCTTAAATGACATGAATTTTCATGACGATTGGTTCATTTACATACCGTAATTGGGGAAGGTGGTACAATAATCTCTCATGACTTACAGCCATGTAAGCAGTGCACAGATTCAGTGAAAAGCATAGGCTTCATTGGTGGGACATTCGAATTCAATTCTAAGAAAATCATCCACATTCCTGATACGACACTATTAATGTGTCACTATCTTGTAGCTCAACATAGAATATATAGAATAACAGCGAGCTACTACGATGATTCCCAGAAGTACAGCCTATGACAGCAGTGTAAACGACTTGAATTTCTTCATGTTAGAAAAGGGAAATGATCAGAGGCTTCGACAGTCTTTCGGCAGCCTATTGTAATGGATACAAACTCACAGGTAAGCATTTTACTTCGACTGAGGCAAAACCGTTTTTCTTCCAAGCAGTTCTGTTAACAAGTGGAGTGACGTACCTACAACGGTAGCAGAAAGCAACATCATGAACATTACAGAAGAGATTAGATGAATAGCTCGCTTCTAGTCCACGCCTGACGTTATTTACGACTCACAAGTTAAAAAAGATTACTCGCATTTCTCCATATGTCACCCAGTTGCTTTTCTACTTACTTTCTCCACAATTAAAGCTTGGTGCTTTTTTTGTCACCAAAAAAAGAATGTTGTTTTCATTGTGAAGTTAATGATCATCCAGACACTTCACGCACCACCACTAAGCACTCCAAATACCACGACTGAGCACTCCACGCACCAATTCTTCCCCATCTTACTAATGTCTGGTCATCATCCCTGAAAGATTGTGGGGAATCCTATGTAGTTACCCTTGATGTATTCAGAGCTTTTGACGGGGTGTGGCATCGGGATCTCATCTCTAAGCTTTGGCCTCCTTCTCTCGCTTTGCTCCCACATATCTAGCTTCCTTTCCGGCCGATCTATCTCTTTGGCTGTTGAGGAATCAGCCTCTCCACAGCGGTATCCCTGAAGGTTCTGTCCTGTCTCCTACATTTTTTTTTTCCTTTCTATCAGCGATTTTCTTTTTTTTTGACAAATAAGTAAATCCTCTCTCGCGCTAACGATTCAGCACTGCATTCCTCCACATCCTTCTTTCACTTGACCTGCATCTCGTTTGAAAACAACTTGCTCATTAAACTCAGACTTGTACAAGAAATCTCAGTCGAGTGGACAAAATCTGAAATCTGGTTAAGTTTAATGCCACGAAGACCCAATTGGCGCCCATCTCTCAATCGAAAATGTCTCATAACTTTCCTTTCTCCATTGACAGTTCTGTCTTTTCACCTTTTGACTTCATCATATTTGATATTACTGCAACATCCACAAAGCTGAGTCGAAAGCGGTCTGACTTATATACTATCCCAGGCTAACTTCAAAACTTAGCCCGCTTGCTATACGCCACGTTTTGTGGTGTTTGTGTGCCCCCACCATGCAAAATTCGGCAAGCTGCTGCGTCACATGATTATTGTGTGGCTGCTGGTAATTCAAGGGTGGGCCGTTTTGACAACTGTTTCTTTCCCTACACCTCAAAGCTTTGGAACTCTCTACCTTCTCATGTCTTTCCCAATAACTACAACCAGACACATTTCAAAAGACGTTTTTTCACTTCCACCAAATTTCGTAAATACTTTCCCTTGTCTCTTCCCTTTTCCTTTCATCACGCACTTTGTATTTCAATAATGACCCAGCCTTAAAGTGGACTTTTGTCCGTGACTGGAACCTCCTACGATAAATAAGTACAAAGCACTCCACAGTGCACACACCACTCCTAACCACTCCACGTACCACTACTGACCACACTCTACACAACACTACTGACCACTTTACCACCAACCACTCCACATAACCACTAGTGGCCAACCTACCCACCAATACTGACCACTTTACCACTGACCACTACTGGCCACTCTACACATTAACTCTCAATACTCCACAAGCACCAGTACTGGCCACTTCATACACTACCATCAAGCACTCCAGGCACCAGTACTGGCCACTCCACACCCTACCATCAAGCACTCCAGGCACCAGTACTGGCCACTCCACACACTACCATCAAGCACTCCAGGCACCAGTACTGGCCACTCCACACACTACCATCAAGCACTCCAGGCACCAGTACTGGCCACTCCACACCCTACCATCAAGCACTCCAGGCACCAGTACTGGCCACTCCACACCCTACCATCAAGCACTCCAGGCACCAGTACTGGCCACTCCACACACTACCATCAAGCACTCCAGGCACCAGTACTGGCCACTCCACACCCTACCATCAAGCACTCCAGGCACCAGTACTGGCCACTCCACACCCTACCATCAAGCACTCCAGGCACCAGTACTGGCCACTCCACACACTACCATCAAGCACTCCAGGCACCAGTACTGGCCACTCCACACACTACCATCAAGCACTCCAGGCACCAGTACTGGCCACTCCACACCCTACCATCAAGCACTCCAGGCACCAGTACTGGCCACTCCACACACTACCATCAAGCACTCCAGGCACCAGTACTGGCCACTCCACACACTACCATCAAGCACTCCAGGCACCAGTACTGGCCACTCCACACCCTACCATCAAGCACTCCAGGCACCAGTACTGGCCACTCCACACACTACCATCACGCACTCCAGGCACCAGTACTGAGAATTCAACCCACCAGTTAGAGAAGCAATACGTTGCAACTGGTGCCATGTATTGCAGACTGTGGGTAGGTATCAGGTGTTGATACTATTAAAAGCCAAAACATCTGCTGCTGTGACGATTACATGTAATGTACCTGCCTCACGTTCAACATCATAACACATCATTTATCAAGTTGACACTACTTAATAGTCATCATTATTTCATTGCACTTTTTTTTCTCTCTAAATAAGGTATGTTGTGTTGGTTTTCATTCTATTCCAGTTCAACTTCTGGTTTCGTGACGATTCTGAGTGCCAGGAAGTATGACTGTGTTACCTGTTGTGACACGACATGACAATGCATGTAACATGTGTTACGTGTATGCTATGTCACAAGGACATCCACCCCACACCCCCACACCCCTTCACACCTACACTCATCCAAGGGATGACTCGATTCGACACCAGTGATGAACACCACCACCATCTTTCGCTAACTCTTGCACCTACACTCATTCCTAACCCAGACACATAACTGAAATCGTACGTAACCGACGGATAATACTTCAAATTTCAAAAATACGTTTCGTGAACAAATAAATCATGTGTTCATCTGCACTGCTGAGCTTAACATTGTGACATACGAGACATTCAGGTGAAATGAAACAGGAAGAGGTCTTAGAGCGGTGGCCATGTCACCCCTGCCTCGCCAGCACCTCCTACGAGACATCGTAAGTTTTTCAGACCCGCTCACATTTCTCGCCGCGGAGTGTGTCTGGACGCAGCTGTTTTACCGGTCAATTCTTACCCGGAGATCCCAAGCGGCACAGCTTTCTCCAGCAGCGTCGAGTCGTCCGAACTCTTACTTCCTATCCACTGGCGGCTCTTAACGACCCCCCAAGCTGGGGTCTTCCACCCCTCTCTCTAGGTCTGCTTGGCTCGGGCTGTACGAGCTGAGCGCCGTTCATAAAACAGCAGCTGTTCCTGACAAACACACACACGTAAACTGTCTCCCATCGTATACAGTTCGACATCACAAACCACCACCTAGGCAGCGCTAGGAAAAGACAACAAGGGCCACATTCGTTCACACACAGTCTACCTGTCATGTGTAATGCACCGATATATATATATATATATATATATATATATATATATATATATATATATATATATATATATATATATATATATATCCTAGCGGTTAGCGTTTCCGACTACCAGGCAAAAGGTCCGGGGTTCGAATCCTGGCTGTTGGAGGATATTATTATTATTATTATTATTATTATATATATATATATATATATATATATATATATATATATATATATATATATATATATATATATATATGTGTGTGTGTGTGTGTGTGTGTGTGTCTACTGGCCCTCCTCCCTCTACGGGGCTCCTGCAGTCTCAAGGCTGCACTACCATCAATAGCAGGTTAAAAAAATGGAATCCTTTGGTGTGAAGATTCCCTCGCCGAGATAGTACTCGTTTTAGTCTAGTGACGATGATACAACCCCACCTAGCGCGACTTTTTACTCATGGCGTAACCACATTCAAGCACTCCAGTAAAACACACACACACACACACACACACACACACACACACACACACTATATATATATATATATATATATATATATATATATATATATATATATATATATATATATATATATACTATTCGCCATTTCCCGCGATAGCGAGGTAGCGTCAAGATTACACACACACACACACACACACACACACACACACACACATAAGTAGAGGGAAAGTGTGCAGGAGAAAGTTTATCTGCCCAAGCCAAGCAATCATACCAGCAGCAAAACCTGGCAGAAAGTGTATCACATGTAGGGCGGGCGGTGGGTTAGCGAGACCCGTGGGGGAGGTAGCCGCTGCCGGTGGCTGCCTGCTTCAACGTTGACATGACGACGCCTCACACTACACTCACACCTCTACTCTCCCCCTGACAGCTTGGAAATCACACATCCACTCTCCCTACTGCCTCCTGACATCTCGGAACAACTTGGATCCCCGCACAACCAGCAATCATAACAAGAAGCAGAGAAATATTGTACGATATATACCGTGATCTCGTAGACTTGAGATAATGGTTTTGATAATAGACGGGCTCAGCATCTAGTCAATCAGTGCTTCTCTCTAGGAAGCCTTGTTCTCACATCGATCCCCGGGCGGAGAAGCCGTCTGTAGGGAACAAACGTATAAGGTGCGGTAGTATTATTAATGAGGGGGACCTGTATGTTTGCTGTGAGATGGTCGCCAGGTTTATGTGTACCCGGACGGGAGTGGAAGCCAACGTTCATATATGGGCTGTGGTGGGAGGGGTAGGCTGCAAGTGGGTAGCGTAGCAACAAAGAAGTACATCTCCAGAGATGAAGTATGGTTGGTTTATGTCCTTTGTGCGCACGAGACTGATCCACAGGACTGATAGACAATACGGGACTTCTCCGTCTGTCCACACTCTCCCTACCCTACCCCTGTGACCCCGTTTGACTCTCTAGGAGGTGGGTCATCGCGGACGAACATTAGTCCAGCGTTTCGAAGGTCATCTTTTTATAATTCTTAGACATATGTATGGCAGATCATTAATTCACTTAACGTTAATAAGTAACGTAAAATACGAAGCAAAATCGACTTTCTGACTCTTGCTCTGAGCCTTACGAAAACACTCGCCAGATGAGTTGTTCGACAGCAGATGCTCGTGACGGGGAAAGCTATGAGGGATGTTGGTCAGCAGAGCTTCAACTGCAGGGGCTTGACAGTGCGTTCTGCCATGAACAGGAGGGTTTCCTCAGTCATACCAGAAGAACAGCAGTACTTTCAGGCTGAGGCCATCATGCACACTGTCGTGTTCCTATGTCGTGCCGACATGCTCAGGGAAGGAAATGGTCGATCTCATGTCCTATCATTCTCCAACATTATCAGCACAAACCATTCAACGGATGATCGCATGATTAGAAATTAAACTGCGTCTTCCACCAGCTCTCCCGATGACGACCCGTGCAACTTTCAGACCTCCACGACCATCAAGCATAGACAAATTGCAAGAGAAGATACGTATGTCAACAAGGCAGATGAGAAGCGGAGTAACAAAAACATCATTACCACCTTAAATATAACCTTTGTGGAGTCTGTGCTCCTAATTAATAATAATAATAATTATGATAATAATAATAATAATAATAATAATAATAATGTTCAGAAAGTTACGGCGAAAGGGAAGAAATGGGAAGAGAAATAATTCATGAGTTTGTTACACAGAACAGGAAGTGGTCAGCCCTGCCAGACGTGCGCCTCACCACAGCGCACAGAGCCCAGTCTTCACACATTGTCAGTAATCTAGAACTCAACCGTGAAGATCTCACTTCTGATGACTTACAAAGCTGACATTTCATTTTCTCATTTAGTGTAAAGCCCAAGAACAGTTGTATGTTGACATACGAGAGTTTAGAACGACAGTACTATTCTTGCGACGGTCGGAGTTGAGAACAACGCCGGTACGATTTTGCGACGGTCTGAGTTGAGAACAACACCGGTACGATCCTTCCGATGGTCAGAGCTGAGTACGACGGTACGATCCTTACGATAGTCGAAGTTAAGAATGACGGCACGATCTTTGCGACGGACGGAGAACGACGGTACGATCCTTGCTACGGTCGGAGTAGAGCACGACGGTACGAAACTTGCGACGGAAGGAGTTGAGAACGGCGGTACGATCCTTGCTACGGTCGAAGTAGAGCACGACGGTGCGAAACTTGCGATGGACGGAGTTGAGAACGACGGTACGATCCTTAAGCTCGACGTTGCGACCCTTGAGTCTGATGGCGTCTTGGTTAAGCGGTTAATCAACTATCTTCCCGCTTATTCAAAACAGATCCATTCACGTCAAAAATCAGCAGCGAATCACCCTTGTTTATACTAAGTACAACCAGAACATGAGAGCTGCGACAGATGGTTAGTATATAGGGAAGACTAAATGATGGGAAAATATACTAAGGGGCCGGTATGTAACTCATTAAGGCGGAGTTAATGCCATATGCGCTACGTTCGCTTCGGAAGGGTTGTTCCACTGAAACGTTTCGTTCGCTTCCTCAAGTTGGTTCGTAGGGAAAGTTTCGTTTTCACTTGCAATATTTGTTCACTTCAGAGTGTTTGTTCGCTGTAAAAGGTTCGTTTGCTTCAGTGGTTTGTTTACATTTGTTGGATCTGGAAGGTTTGTTAATCTCGGTAGGTTTATTCGTTTTGCAAGCTTCGTTTGCTTGGGGGAGGGGGGGATTTTGTTCACGTTGGAAGATATTTTCGCTTTAGGTTTGTTTGTTCAGATTTGTTTAATTTAGAAGAATTACTTTCCTCCAGATTTCTTTCGTTATGGAAGTTTTTCTTTATTCATTTCTCCATAATATTTGTTTGCTTCAAGGGGTTTGTTCGCCTTGTAAGGCTTGTTCGTTCTGGAGAGTTTGTTCGCTTCGGAAGGCTTACCTTCGATATGTGTCCTTGCTTCGAGACGTTTCGTTCAACTCGGAACGTTCCACTAGCCTCAGATTTTGTCCCCACGTTCACAGTCAACATCATTGGCACTCGTTATCAGCAGTCCAATCAAACACTAATTAGAACAAGTGACCATCGCAGGAGTTAGTTATCTAGCTGTACGGTATTGCTATTTTCACATAAAAAGTGGGATAACCCTCCTTTCCTAGTACCTGTGTAAGGTGAGTAAGCAACTCAGGTGTTTCAAAACTTGGTCAAAAGGGGGTCTCCCTTTCTGCAGACGTGGATGGCAAAATCAACATTCTCTCACGATGAGCACAAAAGGTACAGGTATATTCAGTATTCCTTGGACACTTATGTGACATCTGGCAGCCCTAATGACTTTGTTTGCTCCAGTAAGTCGTAAAACTTGTGAGCGAAAGGGATTTTTGTAATGGGCTTGCTGTCTGGTACATTTGGTGCTAATCAAATAAGAAAGAAGTGGAAGTCATCTAAATGAAGAATAACATCTTCATTAAACAGAATCAAATGTTATGAGGTGGTTCAATTAACAAGACATAAATTCAGTACGTTGGTACGAGTCAAATGGTAATATGTCGACACTCATTTCTAGGTTCATCCCGCCTCTCCTTCAGTATCTTCAGTCTCAGGCCCACCTCTGGGTTACGTAGCTGGGGGCTTCTGAAACACTGCATTAAGGACACACATTTCTATTGGGGTCCATTCAAGGGCGATGGTATCCCACGTCTTAAGGTCTACCTTGCATGCTTGTCTTCAATATCCTTAACAGCCTAGCGTATGTCGGCCTGTGTTGCCAGTTCCCATGCTTAGGTAACTGTAAAATACTCTATGTTATGCAGACGCACTCCATGCGTTTGACAGGCACAACCCTGAGAAGCTGGGTCTCGCGAGCATGCTACTGTTGAGCGAGTGCCTTGGATGCTGCACTTCGAAAGGACTTGTGTGTGTGTGTGGTATTACGTCCTACCGCTTGATGATGCGGATGGTTGGATCCTCAGCAGCGAGTGTGTACATTTAGTTGTCATTTGTGGTGTTGGAAGAGTGGCCATACCTCACAGTCATAGGGAAGTGAAGTCATATCAGCAGCCATCTTGAACTCTGTCTTAAGGCAAACTCACTGCTCGTTCCAATGTCTGTGGTTGAGACTACCTTTGCTAATTGCCAGGCGACCTCAGTTCATATAGCGTTGCTGTGAAGGGTATTCCCTAAATAGCAAAATTTCTCTTTTTCAAGCTATGACCCATTTATTCTTGCCACGACTGGTTCTCTTTCCCTCTTCTTTAGTTTTTGCTCCCAAGTGCTGGATGCTGGTGTGCCCCTACCGTTATTTAGACAACGTAACACTCGGCAACCTACTGCGTCATATAATTACTGTGTGGCCGGTGGCAATTCTAGTGTAAGCCGTTCTGATAACTGTTTCTCTAGAACTCGAAACCTTGGAACTCTTTACTCCTTCATGGCTTGCCCAACTATGACCAGGTCCTTGGTAAAAGTTTTCCACTTCCTCCTAAATTCTTTGTCTCTTCTCTACCTTCTCCTTCTCGATAACCAGCCCACTTTATAGTGAAATCATGACCTAGATTTGGACTTCCGTCCGTGACAAGAGCCTTCAACACAAAATCTAAAAAAAAATCGGCCATCATTGGTGAAAATGCATTCTGCACGACATTCTGGGGGGTATCGACAACTGCTGAGCCAAATTACCTCGCGTAATAAGATAACAACATCGAAATTCACCACATCGCATGCTACCGAACCGGATACGTGCCCATTTACATCCCGAAAAAGATGAAATTTGCAGCACGAAGCTGCAGTCTTTTACACTCGTAAAAACTGTTGGTTTTAATACAAATTTCGTTACGCTTACCATATATATATATATATATATATATATATATATATATATATATATATATATATATATATATCAAACTTACCTCCCAATTGACTTGTCCCTCAACCCTACTGTACCTAATAATCTTGCTCTTATTCACATGGAAGAAGAAAGTTAAGAGTAAATGTGAATAAGAGCAAGGTTATTAGGTACAGTAGGGTTGAGGGTCAAGTCAATTGGGAGGTGAGTTTGAATGGAGAAAAACTGGAGGAAGTGAAGTGTTTTAGATATCTGGGAGTGGATCTGGCAGCGGATGGAACCATGGAAGCGGAGGTGGATCATAGGGTGGGGGAGGGGGCGAAAATCCTGGGGGCCTTGAAGAATGTGTGGAAGTCGAGAACATTATCTCGGAAAGCAAAAATGGGTATGTTTGAAGGAATAGTGGTTCCAACAATGTTGTATGGTTGCGAGGCGTGGGCTATGGATAGAGTTGTGCGCAGGAGGATGGATGTGCTGGAAATGAGATGTTTGAGGACAATGTGTGGTGTGAGGTGGTTTGATCGAGTGAGCAACGTAAGGGTAAGAGAGATGTGTGGAAATAAAAAGAGCGTGGTTGAGAGAGCAGAAGAGGGTGTTTTGAAGTGGTTTGGGCATATGGAGAGGATGAGTGAGGAAAGATTGACCAAGAGGATATATGTGTCGGAGGTGGAGGGAACAAGGAGAAGAGGGAGACCAAATTGGAGGTGGAAAGATGGAGTGAAAAAGATTTTGTGTGATCGGGGCCTGAACATGCAGGAGGGTGAAAGGAGGGCAAGGAATAGAGTGAATTGGAGCGATGTGGTATACCGGGGTTGACGTGCTGTCAGTGGATTGAATCAAGGCATGTGAAGCGTCTGGGGTAAACCATGGAAAGCTGTGTAGGTATGTATATTTGCGTGTGTGGGCGTATGTATATACATGTGTATGGGGGGGGGTTGGGCCATTTCTTTCGTCTGTTTCCTTGCGCTACCTCGCAAACGCGGGAGACAGCGACAAAGTATAATAAATATAATATAATAATATATATACTATCAAATGATTAAGCAAATAAACAGTAAGACTACACATGTTGCTACTATACAAATGCAAAATTTCAATTCCCTTGTGACTGAGAAACAAGATACAGAGATAAGATAGGTTTGAGGTGTTATGCTAAGTATATCAAGAGTGTGACTGTTTCACAGCGGTAGGGATAGAAAATGGACTAGTTTACGAGGCCGTAAGCACAAGCTTGCAATAGAACATTACGCAGGCGATGCCCTTATGATGGGTTACCGGTCACGTCACACAAGTGTAGCCGACCTCGAGTCTGGTCGAATCGACCATAGTGACGTCCCGCGACGCTCCCGACAGCCGGTCAAATTACCTCTCTCTCTCTCTCTCTCTCAACTGAACGTCTGAATAGTTACGTCTCCTGCAACCGGTTGCCTTACTCTATCTGTTATCCAGCCCGAGCAACTGATATCTCATCGTATTTCAGTATCTGTTGTTATCAACTGGAATATTGCTAGCTATCTTTAAATTGGGGAAACACTGAAGACGGAACAAATGATGTTCAAACTATGATTAACCTAAATCTGGATTTCTTGATGTGCAACGTAACTTGCCTTGGAATGAGGCTTATAACTTAACTTGAGAAAATGATACATACATATTCATAACTGGTCTATGGAGATTCGACACTGCGACGCATCAATATGCATACATCTTTTGCACGTAACACAAATATGTTAATACTGAAATACTAGAGCAAAGCTACGCATGAAAATGGGAGGTTTTATGAAACTACCGGTTTACTTTCGAGACAAGATATATATAAATCAGCAGCCACCTTCATCTTGTTGATTTGAGAAAATGATGTATATGAAGACGACGGTATATGAAAGCATACTTAATCCGTTTGTTATAATGTGGCACAGGCCACAATTGTACTACCGGCCCATCCTTAGCATTTGAAGGGTTCGAATAAGTTGGTTTTCAACTGGAACCATCCCCTCCAAAGCTAACTACAGATAAGCATGGATCGATTATAATACTGACACCACTGGCGTAAACTGGGTACATGCTGCCGAGGTTCTTCCATGGATAAGAAATGTCAGAGTAACTTGTGATCGTAACGTTTTCCCTTATCACATATACCGTTACTTTCAACAGTCTCTGGCTAACCTGGAAGGTAAAGAGGTTCATAACACTCACCTTGCTGGAACGTACTGTCTCCAGAGTCTACCAATGGTCGTCATTGTTAGCATTCAAGTCACTTGAATGTAAAAGGGAATAATACTGGATCTTGAACCACCACACTCCTCAAAGCGTCGGAAAGAGAATTAACGCTGGTACCTTAACATCGGATTACCCAGTGTCAAACAATATCTCTTACAAATCCCCCGTGCCCAGGGGAAACATGACTCTCAGGCCCCACTAGGATGAACTGATTCGCTCTTCCCATGCCGGCCGCAGGTACCGTAAGCACGACTCGTCTTCACAGGTATGAAGCATAGGCACATGAACAGAACATGGAACTGGTTTCTCTCACAACTGACAGTTGACAAAGATATGTGTACTGGCTTCACCATACATCAATGAATAACAGTGTTATGATTTAGTTATCATATTCTCATAAAAGCGTATACAAATGGCTCTGTTGGGTCGAAATGCTCATTGAGTGGCGCCATCCAACCTGCTCCCACCTGTTGAGTTACCAATGTCTAATAATCTTCATGGGTATTAAACAGGGGCTGGACGCCTTTGAACCCATTTTCCTGATTAAACAATATTCTCTGCTTTGTATGTATCATCATACAATTTGTTATAAAGATGTTCACTGAGCGAAGACAGAACAAATTATAAGGCAGGATAACGTGTATGGTTATAGCATATCTATGCAAAAGTACTGAATTTTACGGCAGGTTATGATACACTCAAGTGTACTTTGATAACCTCGACAATGATATTCCTTTAGATAACTTGAATTATCACCATGATATATACAAGTGGACAATAACTGCTAAAACAGCTCTACTGAGCGAAGTTAGTCCTAAGCCACCTTGACGGTATTTCAGGATCTCCATCATGGTATGTGTTTAAAATAACGTCAATTAATGCCTTAAAGCGTGTAGTCAGTACGTCCGTTGATAATGTTATGAGAACACCTCACATTGTGGCTTAAGGGTGCCTTTCCTCTTCGAGAATAACTTTTGATATGAAACGTTATATAGTGAGCACCCTCAGGTCTTTGGCCGAGTTCTCTGAAAAATCATAGAAAACGGGCAAACAGATGTGAACGTGTTAGTTTGGTAGAACAGCCCCGTGGAAACACGTGACAGACAAGATCTGGCACAGACCGGGAAGAATGTGCCAGTAGACCATCAGCTATTCAGCACAATTCTATCAGGTTCACAGATATCCTCTGTCTCGGCGCTTTGATATAGATAAGTTACCAGTTTAGACTCAAGTACGTTGCAAGAGGATTGAATTTTCGGACAGCTGCTAGTTGAATATATTTTCCAGAATTCGCAAAGAGTTGTCTCGATTCATTAGTTTGCCTATTCCATTACACGGAAAAGTTTATTTAGCATAATGTACTTTTCCGATTTTTTCCCCCCTTCATACCTGATCGCCGTTTACCGCATTTTCAAGGTAGCGCCAAGAAAAGAGGAAGAAAGGGAGCATTCACACATTCTTTCTCTACCTGTCAAGTGGAATGCACCCAAACCACAGCAATGCTCCAACACCAGAGCTCCTTATTCACAACCTGGCCTCAAAGACCCGGGAACTTATCCTAACCTCTTACACGACACCTAGCTTTCATGCAGACGGTTTCAAATCAACTGAATAAATATACACTTCAGTTGATTTACCACAAGGCGGCAATTAACTAATCTATGACTTAGCAGATGTTGCAGGCCGAGTTAAAATCAAAGGCTTCCTTGAGATCCGTGGTCCTAATTCTCTTTGTCATGGTGTACGAGTTAGCAATGTCAAAGTTACATTTTAGTAATTGTCATCTCTCTTTTGGCCTTGATTACCATCTGGGTATGGAATTGATAAGACTCCTGAAGTGTTCTGGGTCCACGTTTTGGGTCTATATCTTTATCTCCTGAAAGAGGTGGGGCACTGATGAGGTGTTACAGAAGGCAGACACCTAATCATGCATTATGTGCACCCAGTGTACCTAGAAATCTCTAGCAACAATTCAGGTTTTCTCCCTAGAAAGGTAACACAGGCACAGGTGGAAGAAGTATGGTGCCCAGAAGCAAAACTTCCAAATTTAATTGACAGCCAATAAGAGTAAAGAAAGAACATCCTTCATCTAAGATAACCTAAGGCACAGTGAGATGGGGTTACTGGCACTCACATCATTAGAAACATTAGTTGGAACAACCAGATGCACAATGAATTCAACCTGAGAGCATCATATGCTTGTACCCACAATAAACCTCAGAAAATATGCAAGGGTAGTCAGTGTTTTATGCAGACTCTGTATGTAAACAATTTTCACTAAGACCTTTTCACATTCTTGAAAGGGTACCTGCCCCATACAGTTCAAGTTTGTGAGATTATCTATTACATATAATGTGTATAATATCTTAAAAGAATTCAAGTCAGAGGAGAATACTTAAGATCATCAATAACAAAATTTCTAGTGAGTAAATAAATTTATTAAAATAAAGCATGATAAAAACCTGTTTGCAAGGAACACACCACTCATGATTGATCATCAACATACTATGTGAGGATCAATGAGAGCAGTACATGTAATCTAGGGTCTTATTTGTTACAGTACATTTAACAAGATACTCCTTATTCTTATCCTGGTTCATCCAGCAACTTGCATCAGGCAATCTTGAACAAACTGATACCCATTCACACCTGAGACAAGTTTGGAATGTGTGGTATGTCCCCTTGCTTATAAAGACACTGCTGTAAGCAGAGTTTAAAGCTAACACTTTTGAACACTATGGCTGAGTTTGGATTTCATCCTTTAGCCACAGCATCCATTACATAAATGTTTTTAAGATAACAAATTTTGCAAATAAATATAAAATATCTACTCTTCACTGAATTCAGATTTCCTGATCCTATGTAGAAAAAAATTAAAATGCAATAATGCTATAAAAGTATCAAAATTGGACTGGTAATGATTAAAGTATACAAGGCAAACTCCTTGAATGAATTCCCCAAAACTTAACCTTTTTTAACCCTTACTTAAATGATATAAAGGGTCACTGAGGACTCATTAACTACCTACACAGGCAGTTCTGTGGGTGGTGAAACTATGTTAAGAGTTTATGATAATACCCCATCCATCTAAACACTAAATCATGAAACTAGTGCTCTTATGAAACAGATGAACAACAGCACTTGCTCATACAACTCAGTAGTCTGAATCACTATCATCACTATCTCCTTTATTTCCACCTCTGATGGTTTTCTTCCGATGGACATCCATTCGCTGCCCACCTCTGAGACCATTTGTGGGAGGGCAAAGAAGGTCACCACTGTACTCTATCACATCTGCACGTCCAATCCTCCATTCCATCATCTCTGTAGAGAAGTCATCTGTGTTTCCTAAATCAGTGAATCCAATGATGTAATCCTTAGTCTTGCCATCCTTTACCAGACATAACGTGGGAAGCACACGAATATGAAGCCGCTCTGAAAATATAATGTGAAGTTGCTCTGAAAACATAATGTGAAGCTGCTCTGAAAACCACAATCATGCACTGCATCTAACTATTATGCAAACTATTTCCTGCAATCAAAGAAAGGCAGCACATGCATGCTTAAAATGTTTCTCTTCTTCGGCAACTCATAAATCCAACTGCATTTAGTCACCCTCCACTTATCCTATACATTCACATCATCTTCCAAAGCCTCTCTGTCAACCATATCATACACTTTCTCAACATATGCAAAAGCCACATAAAAGTAAATTCTCTTTCTCCAAATATTTCTCAAACAAATTCTACACATCAAACAGCAGATCCACACATCCTCTACATCTACTGAAGGCACATTGTTCCTCTCATATGTTCGACACATGTCATAGCTCTCTCACTCACCAATTTCCAATGCACCCCACTGGGTATACTCACAAAAGTTATTCCTCTGTAATTTGAACATTCATTTTCTAAACCAATTGCCTTTATACAACACTTCCATATGTGTACCCTTCCAATTATCAGGCACCTCCCTTCTGGCTATACAAACATTTGATTATTGTGGTCTGAAGGCAAGAAAGGATTATCTGTACAGCATAGTAATCAAGTTTACCACTGCAGAACCTGTACAAATGGACTAAAAAGTTAAAAAAAAAATGGCTGTTAAAGTATCACTGTTACAGAATGTTCAATGTGGCTGTCCACATCAACCGTTCTAGAGTTGATCCATTCATACATACTCCAATGTGGCAGTGCATAATCATGATCCTGTGCAGATAATTTGTGAATTTCAGATACTTTTTCACCTCCAGGCCACAAAAAGCAAGTGACAGTTGTTGCTTTTCTTACATAAAAATCAACATGAGTGAGGCCATGTCTACAGTGAGATTACATATAAGCAATCAAGTGTAAAGGTCTCATTCCCATGCAGCAGTGACTATTACCTCAGTGTTTGCTGCGCAGATTTTGAAACATAGATTTTCAATACTCTACCTATAGTTTTACTACTTTAACCCGAAATATCTAGACCTAAATCATGTCAATCATAAATTGAGGTAAGTAAAATTTTTTTGAAAAATTCACTTACATTACAAGAACAGCATGCATATTTCAAAACCTGTGTAAACTAGCTTCAAATACAGTTAGTGATAAGATTCTAATTTAATGTTTTTAGATCAAAAAAAGGCACCCAATCATTACACCTGAGTAGCAGATACTCACTAGTGTATTATAAATAAAGTACAGTACTATAAATCAGCAAAAAAACATAGTAATAACAATAATAATAATAATAAAAATAATAATAATAATAATAATAATAATAATAATAATAATAATAATAATAATATCAAAGATAAAAAATCACCCTCTCTCTACCATTTCTCTAGATGTGATTTCCACAAAAAAAAAAGAACTGGATGAGATACTACTGTATTTTACAAGTATCTACAATAAACCTTTGTCACCTATATGAGGACAATCTCAGGCATCTAGAAAATAATAGAAACCACAGGATGGCAAGCCATATATACAGAATGCATCTTTAAAGTTACATCTAAATTACATTACCTGTTAGGAATGGGGCTTTCTCAGCATTTATCTTGCAAAACTTTGTTTCAATGTGCTTCCTTGCAAGAATGTTCAAATGCTTGTCGACAATTTTGCATCTAACAAACTGGTCCCGATAGAAGTGACATACAACATTTTCAGATTTTTTTGTAGTTTCAAAAAATTCCTTCTCATCGTACAATTCAGAATAATCTCCATGCCCCTGAGTGAGAGTACAAAAAGTATTTCAACGTCAACTGTACAGAATAAACAAGCTGAAAATCACCATAACTTAGTACTCCTATCTATTGTTTCTAAGATGACTGCAAAAACGATTCATAAAAAGTTAGTTTTAACCCTGCAAAAGTTATTAATCTAGATCCCTCACCTCATGTAGTCCTCTTCCAATCCATAAATGTACTCTACGGAGAAGAACCCACAATCAACCATGTTAAAAACATGGTCAAAAATTGTCATGAGGTCAGTCAGAAATCTGCTTAAAAACAATTCTGTCATCACTGTCTAAAATGTGACAATCAATGGAACTGGCTAAGCCATCATGCTGCTGAAGTTCTTTCCATTTCTTTGTTAAGCTTTTCTGTCTTAGACTACACTGGTCATCAGGAAGCAACTCAATCTCCACTAGGAAAGTTGAGTGGGGCAATGACATGAGAACAAGCCTGTTACTATTAAATTCAAAATTCTCTGATGCCTAAAAAGGAAGTTATACATAAAAAAAAATTACTTAACTACCAAAAGAAAAGACCACTATTGGGTGTCTTTAATACACCACAATTTAGAGACTGATGCATAATATGTTTCATGGATAATCAAGTAAAAATACTGCATATTCTATAACTATGTAAAAGGAGAGCAAGAAAAAAATTACCACATAACTTATTCATAATATCATTAGCAAAAGCATGAAGATAGTAAACTTAATAAAAGATAAGCTTAGCCTTTACCAAAGAACTCATACTGATCTTCACTTGACAAAAATTTTTGATATCAAAGTGGGGGGAGGCTGGTACACCTCAGACATTGATTACAGGATTGTTTTAAGCAGATTTAATTTTCTGTACAATCTGTTCAGCATTTCTTTTGTGTGTATCAAGAATAACTGCAGCATTACTAGTCATGTGTTCTTCACCTTTGAGAGAACCACGTCCATTTAAAAAGCTGAGTTGTGGAAAATAATAATTAAAATATACATGATGAACATAATATCAAGCCATTTACTGAGATAGTACATTGAGGAGGAGGAAAAATCGTAAAACATCCACTCATCTCCTGTACATGGAATCTATGAACAATATTTCAATATACATTCGGATAAACAAAATACTTAAAGACCTGTGAGGACTTACATTACTAATCCATTCTTGTTTCTTCTGCTGTCGTTTCTTCATGGCTTCTAAACGTTCCCGTCGAATGGCATCCAAGTCATCAGAGTCTAAATTGTCAAGTCTTTCTATTTCTGCATCCAGCTGTTGTTCAATGATTTGTGTGGCAGCTACTAACTGCTTTTCAACCATTGCATTTGCATTTACACCTGCCATTTTACTGCATAAAAAGGTTCAATGAATTTGCAAAATATAAATACCACACATTTCGAAATATGCTGTCTCCTGATCCATGACTGCCACATAAAATTCACTTTCCTTCTCCAAGTACTGTACTTCTCACAAATTCTGTGAAAACTCCTGGTTGCCATACCCTCTACCTCTCCTGATGACAAATTACTTCTCATTCATATCTTCTGTGCCTGCCATCATATTCTCAATTACCACTCTCTCATACACTGTATCAAAGATGCTCAAAAGACATTTTTACAAAATTCAAACATTCTCTTTTGCCCCTTCCCCCCTTGGACTTTTTAATGCTTACAAAATCAATGTTTAACTTTAACATTACCTAAAAACAAAAAAATCATAAGCACTTGCCTTTATAATTCTTTATACAATCAGGTTTACTCTCTATCACCTAAATGGTAAAAGTGAAAGTCATAAATTCTCCTACAATAAAACATGAAATGAAAGTCATAAATTCTCCTTCAATAAAACATGAATAAACAAAAAAGAAATATAATGAAAACACATTTATGAATATGATTTACAATAAGAAAATGAACTCAAAGACTAAGTTATTCCCAAATCTCCTTGGGAAAATTAATTCATTATTTTATAAACCAGATCTAATATGAGCAGGAATCACAATAACTGCTAGATAAAAAAGAAAATATTTTCAGAAGCACTACGTAAATAAACTATAGATCTGGAAGAAATTCAGATCAATGGAATCCTCGCACTTAGAAGAAATGATCTGGGCCAGCACTGCATGACCTGGGACATTTCTCTTCATCTCAACATAATATAAAGTGTGATAGTGGGGAGGGCTTTGAAGGTCAAGAAGTATATGAGATAAATTACTCTAACTTAAAGGTACGTAAAACATTTTTGAAGTCAAGAGAACCTTTAAAAACCTCATTAAACTTCCCCTACAAGCCAAAATTCATTGCAGAAATGTAATAGCATTAACACACTGTACTGAACAATGGCTTGTTAGGAGAATAGACGGAAGCCCTAACATGGTGCTGAAATCATGGATGTCTGGTATCTCTTGACTATGCCATTGAGAATTAGGACGAACTTCGGCTGAGAAGTGTTACATCTTTTTACTGTACATCAATTAACCCAATATTTCCCATGATCTTCATAAGACTAACTCCCATCTTATTAAAACACACAAAAAAAGGCAGCAAATCAAATCAAACATTACAAGTCACTTGGTAAAATTCTTTTAGCTATGGATATCGAGGGATTTTCTTCTGTATTGTTACAAAAGGAAAACTGATAAAAACTTTTGCAGTTACATATATATATATATATATATATATATATATATATATATATATATATATATGGGCTCTGTTTGGTTTTCCTTGATAGCTTCCATGTGCTAAACTGCCCTTCCAAGATTTGGGGTTAAAAAAAAAAAGGGTAAAACCACCTTAAATAATAAGACCTTCATAGTTTACGCAAACCATAACATGGAAAACAAAGTATTTGCTATCATCCCTGTCATAATCACGGTATATCATATATAAAATACACAGGACCAAATACCATTCTATAACAGGCCAATGACTCACGTCTCTTGGAAGTCCAAGAAGACAACTGCTCACAACTACTATCATTAATGGTAAACGACAATCAAATGTTAAACGTTACACTAAGAAAATGCTAATGTTTCATTAAAAATTGCCAGAATTACTTAAAAGTATTGATACATTACCGCTCTAATCGTATTATTATAAAGTTTAAGAATGTTGATCTAATGCTGTCTTCTTCAACAGCGCGTTCACAGGTGACTAACAAAATATAAAAAAATTCTTCTGACTCATATATATATCTTTTCTTTATCATATCTTGTATTTTTTTTATTAGATTTAGTAAATGTATCAAAGAGAGATTTTCACTGATGACTGTAATCTCAAATGAATAACTTTTGAATCTTATGACATATTTTTCATTCAGAAACGGTGCCATTTCGAAACCAACATATCGTACTTATCAAAAAATAAAATCAGCATATACTCAGGTAATTTACTGATTTTTTCCCTTTTTTTTTCTTCATGGGCTGATAGTAGTGTCTGAGCCTTAGCTCTGAAGTAACGAGCAGGATTTTATATTTTCCCTCAGACTCTTTTGACTTTTCGACCCTGAACACAGAGTGCCCAAAAAGGAAGTGCACAACACACACACACACACACACACACACACACACACACACACCTGCTATGTACAATTACAGTAACAAAAAAATGTATATTACGTTGTACGAATTATAAAATAAAATTCAGCACCACATTTTTTCTGTTTCAACGCATGGTAATAAACTGTTACTTTTTTCATTGAGATGTCTCGCTTTGAACTCCCAAGAATCTTATGAGTTGTCACTCCAGTTATGCTGCGTCATTTTATGGACCCCAAACCACACTGTCAACATCACTTCATGCGACCCAGCTTGTAACGCAGCGCCTGTACAACCCCTGAATGGACGAATCTAAGCCTACATATAGGATTAGGGGCAAACAACCATTGCCCTTACCTACTTGTTTGCTGGTGAAGTACGTCAGTGAAGGTCCTTACCCCTCAGTTGTAAGCTATCATTTAACAGAAAAGTATCACTGACTGACATCTTTAGAATTTGCCTTCTTAATCAGAACAGGAAATCGAGACTCCCTGCAAATTTTAATTTGTCTGTAATGACCCAGGCAATCTACTGGTTCCATGATCAAACCATTGGTTATGACCCATTGCTACCTGGCCCAGGCCACACCCCCAAGACCAGGGCAATGGCCTCTTCTACAAGTAAGACGTGAGACGAACACAGTGAAGCATACTAGTGATCATGTGATCCCAAAGTGCAATAATTCAGTGGTTAACCCCGAGAAGTCGACAAATCACTGGAATTGTACAAGTTATTTTTAAGAGAAACGGACATCAAGTTGTGTGCCATGTGTTAACATATTCAAATTACATATCAGATGGTACAAACAGTGACTGGTATGTGAACTCAGGTTAACTGGGTCAAGAGTTGGTGGTGCAAAACGTTAAGTGCACCATCCAATATGGTGTGGGTTTGGTAAGGTTCATCTGTGATTTGAGAATGTTAAGTTGTCCCAGCACTCACCACCGTCAGTTATTGCATCTATGTCAATTATCTACCAGACTTTAAAATTAGCTGTTGGAATGATAGAGAAGAAAAAATTACTACAATTTGAGTGGTGTAAACAAAATTTAGCATAACCAATTTGTAATTAAAAGGATGAGATCACTTCAGTGTATTGTGTTTGGTGAATAGGAAAATATTGCTGTGTGATGATACTTGGTGTATGCGCAATATAGCCTGTGGAAATATAGTCAATGCCTAAATTCTTATGGTAAATAATTTCAAGTGCAGCAGTCCAGCATCTTAAATTCCAATTTGTTTCTGAGCACAGAAAGAACGTGTCTGGACAGGAATTCGTACCTAATGGAACTATACAATGTTTAGGTTCATACTGCGGCTTGGAAAGGCCAATCCGTACATTTTACAGTAGAATATTTGTCAGTCAAAATAAGTCTGCTCAAAATCCGGATTCTGATATGGGATATGTTCAAAAGAATCCCTGGATCCAGAGGGAGCATACGTAAAAGGGATGCCATTAAGTAGACTAATGAACAGGAATACACACAGTTCCCGGTAAGCGGGGGCTATGCAAATAAAGGTGAATCTAAACCGAATTTCCGTTTTTTTTTTTTTTTTTTGCCCTCAATCTCTCTTATTTCTGTCAAAATCCAATGTTGTTTATGGGGTGCAGGAATACCAACTGTACGACGTCTCTCATAAATTATTAGCGTTCCACACTAATGCTTTCAACTTCTTGATGGCTTAAAACTGTTAACTGGATATTCAGACTGTAATGTGTCACACGGTCGATACCTTAAACATTCATTACAATGCCTATTTATGGCACTTGGGGTGTAAATGGGTTAACGTTTGCCACGAAACTGGTGGCCATTCTGATTAGAGTAAATAAACGCGACGAAACCTTCTGTTGACATCAAGTCATAATAAAGATGATGGGTAGTCGAGAGAAATGCTTTGAGGATCTTCCTTTCCCCTATTGTGACGAAGTCAGCAAATATGAGAAACTTGACAAGATCGGCCAAGGAACGTTCGGGTAAGGTGGCATAAGCTGAGGTGATGAAGATTTTAAGAAGTGACTGTCCAGTGTAATGCAATAAAGACCCCAGAGTGCTGTCATTGGATTTACAGGAGGGCTAGGGTGATGTCTCCCTCATCCCACAGACCGACTGGTGCCATCGCAGTCGTGCCAAAGTACCGTGAAACATTAAAGTCTTGGTGTTATATCTGATTATTCACTGCTTGAGTAGGCTGAAGGGGCGGCAGGGTAATTCAAATTCCTACTGTGGATAATGCAGTAAAATCGCCTGACATATATGGATAGAGAGTGTTTCAGTTTCATGCTGCTAAAGAATAGGTTCTGGAACTATGGGGGATTTTGTTCTGCAGTGGCAGTATAATGTATAAACGATAAAATAAGTAAGGCAGAGTATGATATGGATATTTTTTAAGGCACGGGATATTTTGTTGATATATAAGCACTTCGGTAAAACAGTGGTACAGTGATATTGCTTGCTTTCTCTTTCTGCCATTTAACACTACATTTATCAACTTTCCTTCTAATTTTTTTTTTCATAAAAATGCTGAGATTTATATAGATATCAATCATCACTCACTGTACTTGCTTTTTATTGAAATATAAATTCAGAAGGCAGTTGGCATGATGCTAGGAATGAGGAATTTGTGCAGTGAAAATGACTGGGAGATGATTATGAGATGTGGAAGGATATGAAGCTCAGGGAAAATATGGAATCAACGAGAATAGCTGAAACACCTCGAGAATTAAACAGAACATATGAAAACCTCATGTAACTTGTCCTTGCAACCAAGATTTACCATAATTTACAATGTTGCAGTTACACATTTGGTAATTTTGCAGTTTATACCCTGCAGACATCATGGAATTTCTGCTACAGGCAACTGAAAGATTTATTTTATAGAAGCACTCTGTTTTATATATATATATATATATATATTTATATATATATATATATATATATATATATATATATCTTTTTTCCATACTATTTACCATCTCCTGCGTTAGCAAGGTAGCGTTAAGAACAAAGGACTGAGCCTTTGAGGGAAATCCTCACTTGGCCCCCTTCTCTGTTCCTTTTTTGGAAAAGTAAACGGGAGGGGAGGATTTCCAGCCCCCTGCTCTCTCCCCTTTTAGTCGCCTTCTACAACATGCAGGGAATACGTGGGAAGTATTCTTTCTCCCCTATCCCCAGGGATAGCTCACAAATGAATATTTAGGGAGATATTTGATGTATGAAAATATTTCATACCTTCTGTGGGGCATAAACCGTAAAAATACCAAGTCTTTCAACTACTACTGTCTTCCTTTTCATTCCATGTTAAGAATTGTGGATAACGTTTTTACATCATTATGATAATAAATATAAGCTGATAGTGAAGAGAGCTATAAATCTGAGGTAAAATTTGGGAGAACATAAAATCAGCCTAAAAAGTCTTATGAAAACCTTAGTTAAGCTCCCTTTCATAGCTCTGACATACTTTATTTTACAATGTAGTCAAAATATTCCACTGCTGTAATTACTTCCCATCTTGAGGCAAGAATGACAAGCACAATTCTTTTCTTTGTGTGATAGAAGCTGTTAATAAGGACTGTGAACCATATTGAAGGTTTGAAGTTAATAAATTTACAAGTAAGTGAAACACTCTGGAGATCTACAGAACCCATGAAAACCTCTTATAATTTGCCCTTGCTACCAAGACTTACCACATTTTACAATGTTATAGGCAAAATATTTCAGTGGCATTATTGCCTGTTCCTGCCATGTTGTAAGAATGTGCACTACACCTGGTAAGTGGTGTCAGAAAGTTCTTGAATTTACTGGCCAAACTTCTTGATAAATAGATCTTAAGTCACACTTTTCTAATATCTTGGAACATAAGGTAACTTTCAGCAGGCACAGAAAGTCATATGTGACTTTCATAGGTGCTACTGATCTCCAGAAATGTTTCACCAATTTATATATCAACTGACCCTATATTTTCCCTGGTAGGTTGAAGCAATGTACATGAAAGTGTGCAGAATGGAAAACCACATGTGTAAGGAGAAAGAAACAAAAACACAAAGTTTTCAGACAAGTCCCAGATTGTATTTTTTTCTCAAAATTATATGTTTTGTGATCCCAACAGTAAATGTACACATGCTGGATGGTTATTACATTTGTTCATTTATTTTGTGTGCTCCTGTCTTTGGGTTTAGAAGTCACTTTCATTTTTGGCAGCTAATGTAAGTGGATTGCTTATATGCAGTTACTATGCACAGTTACAGTGCCTATTGTAAAGATCAGTTTCTGTGTCTTCTCTTTCCAGTGAAGTGTTTAAGGCTCGACATAAAAAAACAAAGATGATTGTGGCCCTAAAGAAAGTCTTGATGGAAAATGAAAAAGAAGGTGTAAGTATTAAGTAAAATTCTAAATGTCCATGACAAAAAGTTTCATGCATGAATGTGTGTAAATGCATTTTCATGAAGAAACGTGTGTGTACTTACACAATCTTAAAAACATATACAAACACATTTATGCATATACTCCAATTAACAGTAGGAAAACCTACAATATAATTTTGATAATTCACAATCCTCCAAAAAGATTTGTTGAGTTAAACAAATGTGCAGTGAAAATAAAGAAGACATAATCATGATGGTGCAATAAAGGAGACATAAGTATGATGGTGCAGAAGACCATAAGACACATACCGCTGGCAGGGAGTGGCGGGAGGAGACCTGAAAAGAAGGAGATTTGGTTTAATGAAAGATTTCAAAGAGCTGGTGAAAAGTGGGTTGTACGATAGACAGAATAGGCCTGACAACTGCTGGGAATGGATTTGAAAGAAGTCATGAGAGATGAATAGAATTTGATGATGAGGAACAAAGAAATATTGAAAGGAAAATTGTGGACAAGGTAAATACTAACCCAATCTTGTGCCATGAATTTATCAGGAGCAAATTATCAGTCAAAGAACAAATAATCAGGCAAAGGATCTTTTAAGTATGTTAAGAAAATAGGTGAAGACCCACACATTTATCTCCCTCACCGCACCAACCAGAATCAGATTAAAAAGCCATAGTGACGTAACACACCTTTGAAGATGCCCTGAGTTTTAGATGTATTCACAGTGAAGGACACTATGGTCCCAACACTGATGAGATGGGACAGGGAAATACTTTGCATGACCCACTGCTTTTCTCCTCTTCTTTTGAGGAACAGTGCTTTTGCTTTAAGCTCAAATTAAATTTGGAATTTAAGGGGACAGCCAAACCATCCTTACCAGCACTGCACTACCTTAGCAACAGCCTTTGGATTTTATCTTTATTTGAAACCACGTTTGTGTCATGTTTTTATTGGACTTTCCATTCATCAAAGTAAATAACCTTTTTTCAGTGTTAAGATCTGTTTTGTGAAGTAAATGGTTTGGTTATTCCCTTAGATGAAGATTTCTTGGTCACTTATTAGAGGCATTCACAGTACCATCTTTAGATAGCTTTGGTTATCTTACCACATTTAGGCTGTTTGCTTACTTGTCTTTTAGATCAGTACTGTATAGCTTTGTCATATGCTATGGAATGTACTGTGGAAGAAATATCCTATCTACCTTATCCTTGTAACTATATTAACATGTCCTGTGGAACTCAAGTACAGAAAATATATCAAGAAATTTTTTCTCTTATTTTTTCTGTTAATACAATATATGTTCGAGTGTCTTTTCGCCTTCAACATTTATTTTTAAGTGCAGAAGTCCTAAAAATGTACTTTTCATGTTTTATGTCATTCAATATTTGTTAGCTATGTTCTTTAAAACTACTGCACCAAAATGAACTATACATATACTCTCTGGCTGTCTGTTTCCTTTGACCCTTTCACTGTGTCTGGTAAATATAGGGTTCTTCTTTCTTTTTCTGTTAACAGAGGTTGTTATAGATATGGATCCTGCATGAAAAGTTTTGTCCAGATATTCATGCTGAATGTTCCACTGCTTGTTTTCATACACTATGGGGCAGTATCTCTTCGTAGAATATGATGACAACCTTTTAGTTTTTAAAACTGACAGGGAACAGTTCTTCAAGGGACATAGGGATAGAGCAACCAGAGGATATAACATGAAATTATGAGAAACTTGTTATAAAAGATGTGTAAAAGTACTTTTATAGTATGAGTGGTGGAGGAATGGAATACACCAAATGAAGACATGGTTAATGTGAACAGCATACAGAATTTTAATATCTTTATTGTAAGAGATAGGACCCCACAAGTGTAAAACTCTCTCCTCTACAGCACAGACAAATATTTACACATATACATACACACACACTGTGTACTAATACATAATAGCACCCAAAAAGTGTGGTAGCCTGCTGAATGGTTTTGTCATGCAAAGTTTAACACACTCTTGTTATTCACTAATTGTTGTTTCTTAATAGTTTAATTGACTAAATGAAACATTCAGATCACAAGTATCATTATATCTGTAGAAAAATAGGTCCCAAAGGTTTTAGGGCACATGCAAAATCTCTATCTTTCCCTACAAATGACAGAGATATTCATAAGCTGAATACAGTGTTATAGAAATACCCCTAATGTTTTAATAAAACACTTATATCTTACAAATAGGATTCTTTGTTTCAGTTTCCTATCACTGCCCTAAGAGAAATCAAGATTCTGCAGCAGCTGAAGCATGACAATGTTGTCAAGCTGAATGAAATATGTCGTACTAAACGTAAGATTCTTATGTTTAATTGTAGTTTTATAGTAGAACCAAAAGTCTTCTGTCCTAGCTCCTTATCAGTTGTCAGATTTTGAGTATGCATATCAAACATATGCCTCTTAGATACATATGTACTCAAAATTAGAATCAAAAGCTGAATGGAGGATGTAGTTCAAAACCTATTACAAACAAAATTAGAGGATTCATTGCTGAAAGGTATTTCTAAGCAACTAATCAGTATCAGTCTTTTTCCAATATGTTTTATCTATTTGTCTTTATTTATTCTTTGCTGTTTTAACTTTACAATTTTTTTTAATATTTCTTATGATAAACAGAAGTTAAAATAAAAGATTAAGTGAAAGGAAATATGTCACTTTTGGTGAGTTTTGGATAATTGCATGTGGTGTTACAGAAGAGCAATTGTTTGTTATCTACTAAGACACTGAATAGTATATACACTAGATAAAGTGCATGAAAGAAGTTGAAGAATATCAGATGTCAGGAAATGTTTGTTCATGTTTCTTAATTTGAATTGTTGTACACAGCATCTGCATACAACCGATGGCGCTCCACATTTTATTTGGTGTTTGACTTCTGTGAACATGACTTGGCTGGTTTATTGTCCAACTATAATGTCAAATTCAGTCTGGGAGAGATAAAGAAAGTAATGCAGCAGTTACTTGAAGGACTTTTCTACATCCACAGTAGTAAGGTATGGATTACTAACTTAGTTCATATAAGTTCCTAAATCCTAAGGGGGGAAAATAGTTATGCTATTGATATGGAATAATGAAGATAGAGGTGGAGAGACTGAATGAATGGGAAATGAGGCTGGGTAATCAGAAAAAGATAGGAGAAGGAATGTTAGAGAGTGGGGAGAGAGATGCTCCACAAACATCAGGATGGGCTTTGTAAAGTGGGTGAAGGCCTGTAGCACAGGTTGCACTATGTGATTAGTCAACAGAGAGTGGGAGTAGGACTTGGCATGTGACTTGAAAAGTGGAGGTCATAATTGCTGGGATGCCAAACAGATGATCAGTTGGGAAGCATCAAGAGATTTTATGCTCAGTTCATTGATAAAAGCCATAGGGTCGAAAGGTCTGGATAAAGCTCCAACTCTAGCCTTGTGGTTTAGTTTACCATCTCAACTCATGTATATATATATAGAGAGAGAGAGAGACTCGTATGGCTTGGGCAAAACATGACTTAGTCAAGGTCATATGGGTGAAAGGAAAAAGAATTCAGAAATGAATCATTTGTAGGCTTTACTCTTGAAGAGAGAAAGGTTATAGGAAAAAGGCGAGACAAAAGGAGGAAGAGAAATCTGTGATGGTTAGTCCTTAATTGGTGGTTTCCAAAATAAAAATATGTGTTATTAACATTGTTGGGATTAGAGGAATCTTACTTTTATTTCCTTTAAGCTGATACTTCTTTATATGTTATTTTGTCACAATTTTTTCACGATAAAAAGTAAAACTCTACATTATCACTAGAACATTAGGGGCTTGTTTACTTGTATTTTCAGATACTACATCGTGACATGAAGGCAGCAAATGTACTTATCACAAAGTCTGGAATATTAAAGTTAGCTGACTTTGGACTTGCTCGAGCATTTTCTCAGAGAAATGGGCAGCCTAATAGGTATGTAGGATGTGAAGCATATGGTTATATTTGCAAAAGTTTTGATGCTTTACACCACTACTTTTGATCCACTCTAAACTTTGCTCAACTTGACACACTTACCAATACATGCATTTTTGTCATCATGGCAATATCTCACATTTTTTTCACATCAAACCTTTGGGCATTAGTCCATTCTTGTTATCACTATCTGACAAACTTGTGTGCAAATGGGGTCACATTCTTTTCTTCTGGATGCTAGTGTCTGCCAAAAGCATTGTTAGCCTCCCATACACTTTCAAGGGCATTATAAGTCTAAGGTTTATTGTGGGTACAACCAAATGACACTGTCATGGTGAAATCATCGTACATCTGGTTGCTGAAACTAGTGTTTCTAGTAGTGTAAACACAAGCAGCCCACCTCAGTGTGCCTCAGAATAATTTGAGGGAACATTATTTTTTCTGTACTCTTTTAGGCTGCCACTTTATGTAGGAAATTTTGTTTGTGGGCACTGTATTTCTTCCACCTGTGCTTCAAGATGGCTGGCTCTTATCTTTCTCAGGAGAAGAAAGCCCAAATTCTCACCTGGAATCAAGAAAATGTGGGTTCGTGTGAGATTACTAGGCAAGTTGGGTACTCAGATCGCACCGTCAGGTGGCTGCTTCCTGCAATGCCTCATCAGGGTCTCACTCATTTATGAGATCAAGACCCTGTGGAATCAAAACATGGACCTTGAACACTCCAGTAACTTTACCAATTCCATGCTTAGGCATTTGCAGGTGGTAATCAGAGCCAAAGGAGAAATAACAAAGTAATATGTAAGCGTGATATAGCCTTTGAAAATGTATGTGGTAAGCAGACTTTGTACCTATCCAAAACAAGATAGGTAGTTGGGTATGAAGAAAGAACTCCCTCATTATTTCTTACACTTGCTTTGAACATTCACATACATGTTCTCTTTAAGGATAAACTAATTTAATCCAAAAAAAAAGTTCTTTGTTGGTACCTGGACAATATTTTACCATCATTTGGTACCTGAACAGTATTTTACCATCAGAATAACATTGAAAAGATCATGAACAGCCTGGTACAATGCAAAACACTAAGCTAACTGTCATTTCCCTTTGGTAATGCAAAACAGCAAATGAACTCTCTTTCTAACTTTGTGTATGTGCAGAGCACATATAACGTGCATTCCCACATTTACTTATTCATGAGTCATTGTTCACTCGCCCTAGTGCACTAGACCGAAAATAAGTTGTTTCAACAAGCTTCTCATAAACATTATGGGTTGTATCTGTATTTCTGTCATCTTTAGTATATTCTACTGATTGTATGACATTTATTTTCCAATTGTATTGTTTGGAATGATTCAGTCATTGCTTTTGCTGAATAAGAGAAAAAATACATTATTTCCGACTTCTGCTTTGCATGTTTCTGCTCTTTAATGGCATTATATTACACTATCTTGTGATTCCTCCAAAGTCAATCTTAGGTTCTAGATTTCTCTTGTTACCTCTTGAAAATCCCATAATAGTATTTTGATAATTGAGTCATTTACCTATATTTCATTTTCTTCAGTTTGGGCATTACTTGAGATATACACTGTATTGTTGTATTGTTTACACTAATGCATAAAATGACTGATTCTTGATCATGTTTTGGGGTTTAACTTTTTTTTTATGCCTCCCCACAAAGTTTTCCTGTGATTAGGGAAGTCTTAATCGACTATGCTCAGTGGTATATTATTCTTGGTCTGCCTCCTGAGTTAAGTGGACGAGACATGAGTTTACTTAAGTAAGTTTGCCTTGTTATTATGTATGCCATGGGTTTTTAAGGGCTTTTTCCTTCTTTGAATTTTTATAATCTTTTTATGATATTGTCTGATTCTTTAACTGTTGTACTAGTACTAGTTGACATCCTATAACCTTAGTAAGATCCTACGTTTACTTCTGACCAATCATTCATACTACCCCTTACTCTCACACGTGTGCTTCTTCCATTATAAAAGTCCTTAATGGCATCCAGAAGTCCTCCAAATATACCATATTAGGTCAGCCAGAATACTTTCATATTCACTTAATCATATACTTTTTCTTAATCCATAGATGTCATGTATACCTTCTTTTTCCTTCTCTAATAAATATTTTTTTTTTTTTTTTTTTTTTTTTTTATACTTTGTCGCTGTCTCCCGCGTTTGCGAGGTAGCGCAAGGAAACAGACGAAAGAAATGCCCCCCCCCCCCCCCATACACATGTACATACACACGTCCACACACGCAAATATACATACCTACACAGCTTTCCATGGTTTACCCCAGACGCTTCACATGCCTTGCTTCAATCCACTGACAGCACGTCAACCCCTGTATACCACATGACTCCAATTCACTCTATTTCTTGCCCTCCTTTCACCCTCCTGCATGTTCAGGCCCCGATCACACAAAATCTTTTTCACTCCATCTTTCCACCTCCAATTTGGTCTCCCTCTTCTCCTCGTTCCCTCCACCTCCGACACATATATCCTCTTGGTCAATCTCTCCTCACTCATTCTCTCCATGTGCCCAAACCATTTCAAAACACCCTCTTCTGCTCTCTCAACCACGCTCTTTTTATTTCCACACATCTCTCTTACCCTTACGTTACTTACTCGCTCAAACCACCTCACACCACACATTGTCCTCAAACATCTCATTTCCAGCACATCCATCCTCCTGCGCACATCTCTATCCATAGCCCACGCCTCGCAACCATACAGCATTGTTGGTACCACTATTCCCTCAAACATACCCATTTTTGCTTTCCGAGATAATGTTCTCGACTTCCACACATTTTTCAAGGCTCCCAAAATTTTCGCCCCCTCCCCCACCCTATGATCCACTTCCGCTTCCATGGTTCCATCCGCTGACAGATCCACTCCCAGATATCTAAAACACTTCACTTCCTCCAGTTTTTCTCCATTCAAACTCACCTCCCAATTGACTTGACCCTCACCCCTACTGTACCTAATAACCTTGCTCTTATTCACATTTACTCTCAACTTTCTTCTTCCACACACTTTACCAAACTCAGTCACCAGCTTCTGCAGTTTCTCACATGAATCAGCCACCAGCGCTGTATCATCAGCGAACAACAATTGACTCACTTCCCAAGCTCTCTCATCCCCAACAGACTTCATACTTGCCCCTCTTTCCAGGACTCTTGCATTTACCTCCTTTACAACCCCATCCATAAACAAATTAAACAACCATGGAGACATCACACACCCCTGCCGCAAACCTACATTCACTGAGAACCAATCACTTTCCTCTCTTCCTACACGTACACATGCCTTACATCCTCGATAAAAACTTTTCACTGCTTCTAACAACTTGCCTCCCACACCATATATTCTTAATACCTTCCACAGAGCATCTCTATCAACTCTATCATATGCCTTCTCCAGATCCATAAATGCTACATACAAATCCATTTGCTTTTCTAAGTATTTCTCACATACATTCTTCAAAGCAAACACCTGATCCACACATCCTCTACCACTTCTGAAACCGCTCTGCTCTTCCCCAATCTGATGCTCTGTACATGCCTTCACCCTCTCAATCAATACCCTCCCATATAATTTACCAGGAATACTCAACAAACTTATACCTCTGTAATTTGAGCACTCACTCTTATCCCCTTTGCCTTTGTACAATGGCACTATGCACGCATTCCGCCAATCCTCAGGCACCTCACCATGAGTCATACATACATTAAATAACCTTACCAACCAGTCAACAATACAGTCACCCCCTTTTTTAATAAATTCCACTGCAATACCATCCAAACCTGCTGCCTTGCCGGCTTTCATCTTCCGCAAAGCTTTTACTACCTCTTCTCTGTTTACCAAATCATTTTCCCTAACCCTCTCACTTTGCACACCACCTCGACCAAAACACCCTATATCTGCCACTCTGTCATCAGACACATTCAACAAACCTTCAAAATACTCATTCCATCTCCTTCTCACATCACCGCTACTTGTTATCACCTCCCCATTTACGCCCTTCACTGAAGTTCCCATTTGCTCCCTTGTCTTACGCACCCTATTTACCTCCTTCCAGAACATCTTTTTATTCTCCCTAAAATTTACTGATAGTCTCTCACCCCAACTCTCATTTGCCCTTTTTTTCACCTCTTGCACCTTTCTCTTGACCTCCTGTCTCTTTCTTTTATACTTCTCCCACTCAATTGCATTTTTTCCCTGCAAAAATCGTCCAAATGCCTCTCTCTTCTCTTTCACTAATACTCTTACTTCTTCATCCCACCACACACTACCCTTTCTAAACAGCCCACCTCCCACTCTTCTCATGCCACAAGCATCTTTTGCGCAATCCATCACTGATTCCCTAAATACATCCCATTCCTCCCCGACTCCCCTTACTTCCATTGTTCTCACCTTTTTCCATTCTGTACACAGTCTCTCCTGGTACTTCCCCACACAGGTCTCCTTCCCAAGCTCACTTACTCTCACCACCTTCTTCACCCCAACATTCACTCCTCTTTTCTGAAAACCCATACTAATCTTCACCTTAGCCTCCACAAGATAATGATCAGACATCCCTCCAGTTGCACCTCTCAGCACATTAACATCCAAAAGTCTCTCTTTCGCACGCCTGTCAATTAACACGTAATCCAATAACGCTCTCTGGCCATCTCTCCTACTTACATAAGTATACTTATGTATATCTCGCTTTTTAAACCAGGTATTCCCAATCATCAGTCCTTTTTCAGCACATAAATCTACAAGCTCTTCACCATTTCCATTTACAACACTGAACACCCCATGCATACCAATTATTCCCTCAACTGCCACATTACTCACCTTTGCATTCAAATCACCCATCACTATAACCCGGTCTCGTGCATCAAAACCGCTAACACACTCATTTAGCTGCTCCCAAAACACTTGCCTCTCATGATCTTTCTTCTCATGCCCAGGTGCATATGCACCAATAATCACCCACCTCTCTCCATCAACTTTCAATTTTACCCATATTAATCGAGAATTTACTTTCTTACATTCTATCACATACTCCCACAACTCCTGTTTCAGGAGTATTGCTACTCCTTCCCTTGCTCTTGTCCTCTCACTAACCCCTGACTTCACTCCCCAGACATTTCCAAACCACTCTTCCCCTTTACCCTTGAGCTTCGTTTCACTCAGAGCCAAAACATCCAGGTTCCTTTCCTCAAACATACTACCTATCTCTCCTTTTTTCACATCTTGGTTACATCCACACACATTTAGGCACCCCACTCTGAGCCTTCGAGGAGGATGATCACTCCCCGCGTGACTCCTTCTTCTGTTTCCCATTTTAGAAAGTTAATACAAGGAGGGGAGGATTTCCGGCCCCCCGCTCCCGTCCCCTCTAGTCGCTTTCTACGACACGCGAGGAATACGTGGGAAGTATTCTTTCACCCCTATCCCCAGGGATAATATACATATATATATACATATACACACACACACACACACACACACATATGCACATACACACACACACACACACATACATATATATACATATGAAAAATGTAAGAACAATTTAGAAACAAACTTTTAGCTTGAAATGAATGAAAAAAAAAATGAATGAATGTCACATAATGGTTCAACCTCTGGCTATGGAAAAGGAAATGTACAATTTATTCACACAAACGTCAATAGCAGTTCTCATCAATTTCACCACTGTGTCAGTAAGCTTCAATGTCTAAGCTACATTTTTCTCCAACTTCACTATTTTCTTGTCAAAAACACCATGCATGAAAACTATCACTCCATTAACACAACTATAAACATTTACTTCCCCTTTAAAAGTTCTGGGGAAGTCTGTCTCGATACACTGCGGCGAGGCGACGCGACGCTGACACAATCACTGTCACAATATCACTTCTGCCTCCTCAAGTCAATCTCTCAGCCACAGTGCAGGCCTTCATCGTCGAAATCGGTCTTCTTCCTCATTTGCCGAACCCGTCCTCCAGCGCGCTCTCCACCCAGCACCTCGTCCACGTCCTTCCACAACCCTCTATCCATTTGATCCCATGTACGGCTAGTATGGCCAAGAATCTCTACCATCACATGATGCCTTACGCTCAACGTAGTCGTGACTTCACGTTGAAGGACTAATCCTTTTCATATGATTAATCACTATCCTTCAATACACCTTGCCAGCCATGCTTTCTTTCTTTCTTTTAAACTATTCGCCATTTCCCGCGTTAGCGAGGTAGCGTTAAGAACAGAGGACTGGGCCTTTGTGGAATATCCTCACCTGGCCCCCCTCCGTTCCTTCTTTTGGAAAATTAAAAAAAAACGAGAGGGGAGGATTTCCAGCCTCCCGCTCCCTCCCCTTTTAGTCGCCTTCTACGACACGCAGGGAATACGTGAGAAGTATTCTTAATCCCCTATCCCCCTATCCCTAGCCATATTAGTAAGACTTATTCCACTGTAGTTCCTACACTCACTTTTACTTCTTTTCCCTCTTTGCAGTGAAACATTTACTGACTTTGTCTAGGTCTTTGGCACCTCATCAGTTTTACATGCTTCAGTACATAATTTCAGGATCCTTCCACTACAGTTTCACCTCTCTTTTTCTTCAGCTTACTCACCACTTCATGTATAATCAAAGCTCTTCCATTGTTTTAGAGATTCTTTCTGTATTTGAATTATAAAAATGATGTTCTCTGCAAATTAAGAGACAATGGACATATGTTATTAAACATCCTCATGACCATTTATCTTGGCAGGTACACCAATCGAGTGGTAACTCTGTGGTATCGTCCACCAGAGTTGTTGCTTGGAGAGAGAAACTATGGCCCACCAATTGATCTTTGGGGAGCAGGTTGCATAATGGCAGAGATGTGGACACGAACACCAATCATGCAGGTACAGTGACAGTGATTACCATAGGGAAAGGATTTATTCTAGCTGATTACTATAAATGCATAAAGGATAGATATTGCACTATAAGTCTCTTCAATACTGAAGGATTAAGATTCATAAGACATCTAAGAGATGCAATAAAAGCTAAGATTAATCTTTTCACATGGGTAAAGGCTGGAATGCTTATTCCCAAAGCTTACTTTTTGGAAGTAGGTGTCCCTGCCCTTTGCTAGCATGTGGTACTACAGTTGGGATCCCATTCTGCAAAACTTATTCCCACGAAAATTTCAGTGCTTTTAACACTATCCATCCCATGTAAACATGAAGGGATTTAAAGAAACCCCATAATTTACAGATAGAAAAGCCTAACATGATACATGCAGTATCAGTTACATTACTCTTGGGTGTACCAGGTATACACATAGTTAAATTATGCATGAATTTTGAGTTTACAGAAGGTCATTTAGAAAATCGACAGTCTGATGGAAAATGTGACGTTGTCTAAATATGGTAATATCTGGTTATCTTGTGTATGTTATAAATGAGATTACCAGTGATGGGGTAAATGGAAAAGAATTAATATGATACAGGTAGCGAATAACAAAATATTAATCCTTAAGAAGCAGAGTGCAAAAAACAGTTTCTAAAAATGTGGGCCATACATTGTGGTCTGAACATAAACTTATCTCACTTATGTTGTCAATTGTCAAATGCAAATTATGGTTTATATGGTAAAGTTGGAATTAAAAGCTTATGTGGTATGAAGTCATAAGGAAAGCTTATGAATAAAAGTGTTTTAGGATGGTATAATCACATAGAATGTATAGCAAATGATAAGTTAGTCAAGATCTTTAGCACTGCAGCAGAGAGGACATACATGGAAAAGATGGATAGATATAGTGTGGTTTTGATTTGAGCTAAGGATATTTCAGATGAAGTTGTTAGAAGAATGATTGATGACCAGATGCAGTGGAAGTGTTTTGGGTTGGATTTGGTATGAATGAAGACATAGTCTCAAATGGTGAATCAGCCAACTTAGTGTGTAATATGAAAAAGTTGGTTGAGGATGTATGTAAAGCAATGTTGAGGCTGTATGTACCTGATGCACCCCAGTGAATTAGGAATGGAGTAATGATAATTGATAGATAGACAGAAATTCATGAGGTTTAGAGATTCACAATTATGTTATAATGAGTTTTAGCCTTTCATTTAATGAATGAATTAATTCTTTAATTTATTTGATAAGTTATTGAAGGAATCTGGTTAATGAGGTGCCATCATATGGGATAATTGTACTTGTTTGATGAATTGTTGCTAGCTCTTGCATTTAATTTTAGTATCAGTATAACATGCTGTCTGCTGTACCAATTAATGTTCTCAGTTACATAACGCAAATTTTCAGTTTATTTGTGAAATGACAAATTAAAGACATAGGTTAGGGAAAATGATTTGGTAAACAGAGAAGAGGTAGTAAAAGCTTTGCGGAAGATGAAAGCCGGCAAGGCAGCAGGTTTGGATGATATTGCAGTGGAATTTATTAAAAAAGGGGGTGACTGTATTGTTGACTGGTTGGTAAGGTTATTTAATGTATGTATGACTCATGGTGAGGTGCCTGAGGATTGGCGGAATGCGTGCATAGTGCCATTGTACAAAGGCAAAGGGGATAAGAGTGAGTGCTCAAATTACAGAGGTATAAGTTTGTTGAGTATTCCTGGTAAATTATATGGGAGGGTATTGATTGAGAGGGTGAAGGCATGTACAGAGCATCAGATTGGGGAAGAGCAGTGTGGTTTCAGAAGTGGTAGAGGATGTGTGGATCAGGTGTTTGCTTTGAAGAATGTATGTGAGAAATACTTAGAAAAGCAAATGGATTTGTATGTAGCATTTATGGATCTGGAGAAGGCATATGATAGAGTTGATAGAGATGCTCTGTGGAAGGTATTAAGAATATATGGTGTGGCAGGCAAGTTGTTAGAAGCAGTGAAAAGTTTTTATCGAGGATGTAAGGCATGTGTACGTGTAGGAAGAGAGGAAAGTGATTGGTTCTCAGTGAATGTAGGTTTGCGGCAGGGGTGTGTGATGTCTCCATGGTTGTTTAATTTGTTTATGGATGGGGTTGTTAGGGAGGTGAATGCAAGAGTTTTGGAAAGAGGGGCAAGTATGAAGTCTGTTGGGGATGAAAGGGCTTGGGAAGTGAGTCAGTTGTTGTTCGCTGATGATACAGCGCTGGTGGCTGATTCATGTGAGAAACTGCAGAAGCTGGTGACTGAGTTTGGTAAAGTGTGTGAAAGAAGAAAGTTAAGAGTAAATGTGAATAAGAGCAAGGTTATTAGGTACAGTAGGGTTGAGGGTCAAGTCAATTGGGAGGTGAGTTTGAATGGAGAAAAACTGGAGGAAGTGAAGTGTTTTAGATATCTGGGAGTGGATCTGGCAGCGGATGGAACCATGGAAGCGGAAGTGGATCATAGGGTGGGGGAGGGGGCGAAAATTCTGGGAGCCTTGAAGAATGTGTGGAAGTCGAGAACATTATCTCGGAAAGCAAAAATGGGTATGTTTGAAGGAATAGTGGTTCCAACAATGTTGTATGGTTGCGAGGCGTGGGCTATGGATAGAGTTGTGCGCAGGAGGATGGATGTGCTGGAAATGAGATGTTTGAGGACAATGTGTGGTGTGAGGTGGTTTGATCGAGTAAGTAACGTGAGGGTAAGAGAGATGTGTGGAAATAAAAAGAGCGTGGTTGAGAGAGCAGAAGAGGGTGTTTTGAAATGGTTTGGGCACATGGAGAGAATGAGTGAGGAAAGATTGACCAAGAGGATATATGTGTCGGAGGTGGAGGGAATGAGGAGAAGAGGGAGACCAAATTAGAGGTGGAAAGATGGAGTGAAAAAGATTTTGTGTGATTGGGGCCTGAACATGCAGGAGGGTGAAAGGAGGGCAAGGAATAGAGTGAATTGGAGCGATGTGGTATACCGGGGTTGACGTGATGTCAGTGGATTGAATCAAGGCATGTGAAGCGTCTGGGGTAAACCATGGAAAGCTGTGTAGGTATGTATATTTGCGTGTGTGGACGTATGTATATACATGTGTATGGGGGTGGGTTGGGCCATTTCTTTCATCTGTTTCCTTGCGCTACCTCACAAACGCGGGAGACAGCGACAAAGAAAAAAAAAAAAAAAAAAAAAAAAAAAAGATTAGATATTCTCACTGATGAGTTTTATCAAGAAAAGTCACATCATGCTTTTGTGTTGAGTTTCTTTTTGTCTTCAGTTTTTCAGATGTAACCTGAGAAAGCATGGGAAATATTATTCTGGTCATTGCTTTATGGATGATTTACAAAAATAACCATTTATTTCAGGGCAGTACAGAACAGCATCAGCTCAATCTTATTTCGCAATTATGTGGGTCTGTTACCCCAGATGTTTGGCCAGGGGTTGAGAACCTGCATCTTTACTCCACCATGGAACTTGCCAAGAACCATAAAAGAAAAGTAAAGGAACGATTAAAACCCTATGTCCGAGATCCTCATGCCTGTGATCTCATTGACAAGATGCTAACCCTAGATCCAGCAAAAAGAATAGGTATGGAATGGAAAGTTCTTTATTGATAAATGATGATCAGTAGACTCTTAGGAAGATTTTTTTAAGGATTTTTAGAGCAAGACTTATGGATTGTAATATTCAGAAACAAGAATTATAACAAATCCTAAGTCTTTTGTATGGTCTTTAAAAAAGTGGCAGTTTTCTCTTGTTTTTTCTGGAGACATTAAGTAATTTGGAAGAGTTGTTTTTCACTGATGGTATGGTTTTCTTTACTTTTGCAGATGCTGATTCTGCACTGAATCATGACTTCTTTTGGATGGATCCTCTGCCGTGTGACCTTGGTAAGATGTTGTCCCACCACACCCACAGCATGTTTGAATTTTTAGCTCCTCCTCGACGTGGAAAGCAACAGCAACAACAACAGCAGCAGCAACAGCCTTCACAGTCACAGCAACCACAGACAAGCCATTCATCTCAGCAACCACAAGCATCACAGCCATCAGGACAGTCTCAACAAGGAGGTTCTAGAAGGTCAGGCCACCGGCCATCTGCGTCTTCTAGTGTTGCCAGTATGTCCTCATGTCCAGAAAGAATATTCTAGTACACCAATTTATTTTTACAGATGGACTTGTATAGTAAATTAATGTTGAACTATTTATAGCTGTAGAATATAAAAGAACCAAATATTTCTTTGCCTAATTTTTATATTTTGTATATACAAGTATGCAGGAGTTGTAAATTATATTTTACATAGAAACTTCTAACAACAGCTGATGCCAGTGCTTTAAAGTTTCAGGCAAATGTCTACTGTCCATGTACTAACTGATCTTTTGAGTTGACTGTTCACATATATTTGTAAGTCAGACAGTATTTGCTAAAAGGTAGAGCATCCACCTATTGTGAAAAGACTTAACATATTTTACGGTCTTTCTTATTAAGTCAAATCACCTGTGCTTTGGCCAGTAACCAGGTCAGCATTGGTGTCTTCAAAACACATTTTCTGTGTTATTAGGCAAGAATCTCAGCTATACATAATACACCTTATACAAGATGACAGACAAAGCAACATCTTTCTATACTTCAGCTTGGCTCTATAGAGCAGATACTTCATTATCATGAGTGATTTGGTGAATGTGTTCATAACACATTTAACTCTTTTATAGCTCAAAGCCATAATCATGATGCTACATTGTAAAGTGCTGTAAGCCATGATCATTGTGTTGGTATTTTTATGGCTCATTTTGAACTCCCAGGTGATTTAAGATTCTTTATCTTAACCATAGATGTCACTGGTAGATTTAACAACACATCTAAAATATCACACAACACTGTCATCTATAAATGTCAGAGAATGTGTGATTATGTCATCATTGTGGGACAGCAGATTTATGCAACAACTAATGTAGACTATTTTTTTTTTTTTGAGGTATTTTCTTTTCCAATATATGACACAGACACATTCTGAAAGGGGGAAAAATGTATTTTTCCTTTTTATGCATATGGGGTAAATAACTCGGCGAACAAAATATGCAGTAATAAGATGAGCATATTATGGGTCCCATATGTAACTTGATTTATGATTCAAGAGCTTCCATTACCATTGGTTCATTAACCATTGGTACCCACATTGCACTAAGAAAAGTAGCATAAGTATTTTGCAGCATTGATGTTTCATGGGAGTGTTGACTCCATGTGACATTCTAATTAATCCACCTCAAGTTGATGGGCTCCAGCAGGCTCTCCATCATGTGACTATGTGTACAGTATCCACAAATACCCTTGTCTGCTTCACCATATGTTTTCAAAGGCAATGTCACACTTGCATGTTATTAATTTGTTATCTTTCCTTTTGCTTTAATTACCATCTGCATTCATCTGGGCATGGAATTAGCAAGGTTCCTGATGTATTCTAGGTCTATATTTGATTTCATAGGGTCTTGATATCCTGAATGAGATGAGGCACTGATGAAGTGTTGCTGGAAGCAGCTGCCTGATCATGTGTTCTGAGCACCCATTTTTGTGCTTCCAGGCAATTTTTTGCGTATTCTTCTCCTCAGAGATGTAAGAACCACCCATTTTGAAGCACAGGTGGAAAAAATACGGTGTCCAGAAATGATATTCCCAAAATGAAGTGGTGGATTTGAGCACTAAAGAAAGACCATTGTTCCCTCCCTCAAGATAGTCTGAGGCGGGACGTTGGACCTCAAGCTGTTAGAAACATCACTGTCAGTGACCAGATGTACCTTGGTTTTACCATGAGAGCATCATGTGCTTGTTCCCACAATAAACCTTAGCTATGTATCACCTTTGAAAATATGGGGATGGGGGAGAGAGAGATGAGGCTTTTTGCAGATTATATATATAGTAAACCCAGATTCCCGATGGATGGCAGCTTAGCATGGCAATATCAGCGCACATCAGTATCATCATTGCTAAGCCCAACACTTAACAGCACTCACAGTGCTCTGCATGGTAAAAGTTAGAAGGTATATAGATAATTCAAAGAGACTAGCCTGCAGATTGTCAATGTGACTGAAGGAGGCACAAATAATGTAAGTTGTGGACATGAGGCAAAATATTCATTGCCTATCCCTAAATGTACTTTTAGTTCAGCTTTCAACCTCTCTAACTGTTAAATTCTCCTATATGTCAATAATCCTGTTCAAGAAAACATACTTCATCTTTTAAGGTAAAATGTCAGTCGACAAGTTTGTAACCATTACTGCAGGTGAAATTCGACAAATCAAGTCCTAAGCTTGATCAAGATTATTAAAGCCTTCTCTCTTCAAAGTTAAATATATTCAGTTCATCTACTTTGCTCTTGTAGGATTTGTTTCTTAGCCTAGGAATCATCATCATAACCCAATACTGCATGCTTTCCATTGTCTTTTTTTTTTTTTAAGGTATGGTAACCAAAATTGAATACAATATTCAAGATGGTGACAAGCCAGTGACTTGTAAAGATTAAGGAAGATTTCCTTGAAACGTACGAGTCCAAGAATTTGTGTCACTTTTCACTGCTTCTGTGCACTGCTTACTTGGTTTTAGGTAACCAGAGATAATCATGCCTAAGTCTTTTTCATCAACTCTCTGCAGTTCAACAGAAATTATACTGTAGCTTGCATCGCCGTTTTTGCTACCTTTTGTAAAACTTTACACTTATCAATCTTAAAATTCATTTGCCACCCATAAGCCCGTTATATCACTTTGTGTCAGGTTGAAACTGGAGACATTCAAGTTCATTTGTAGATTTATTTCCCAGTTTTGTATCAACAATGAATTTTGATATCTTTTAGTGCCACTCATAATCAGTACCATAAATATATATGTGTCCTTTAATATTAGCAGCATTACTACTTTCATGTACTTATGTACATACCCAGTTTAATTCAACTGAACATGCTCATTCTCTGTTTTAGTGAATGCAAAATGGCTTACGAATGATGAATTGTACATTTTCTTAAAGTCCTGGGTTCACATAGGTTTTGCCAGTACTGCTTTCTTGGTATGTTTATTTAATTATCATTGATATTAGTATTACAATTATGTACATACGTTTCAATTTCAAATAGGTTTAAACATGTTCTCTGCACGTCCAAATTAAAAATTTTTGGATATGATCTGGGTGGGTTGATAACCTACTAGATTATCCATGCAGGGTTTGGAGTAGAGGTGACAAGATAGTAGACATTTGCCTGTATAAGAACCATTTTCTTGGAAAATTGATATATGTAATGAGTGTGTTACTATGGTTAGAAATACTCAGCTATAACTTTATTTGACGATAATTTTGGTATTTGTACATAACTTTTATTTGATGATGATTGAACATCAAAATTTGAAAAAATTTTAGAAATAGGGTTCTGTTCAGAAATAGCATTTAAGAATTTCTTTAGAAAGGTAAGATGACTCCTCAAGCTTTTGGGTGCATTAAGAAATTTTTTTCATTTTTTCACATGATACATCTGTGTTGTGCAAGACTATTTCTTTTATTATTCTTTTCATTCTTACTCATTTATGTTACAGTAGCTAAAACTAAATCTTCAAAATTATTAGTTATTTTCTTATATATATGGTAATACTGCACTGTTGTTTATAGTAAAGCTTTACAAATTCAATAGGATATCAGAATTTTTTAATTATATTTGATACTTTAGGAGGGATCATCAAATGTAAAATACTGTACATTAGAAGAAAATATTGCTGTTGTAGACTCTCACACTACTTTCTTTTCTATTATTTCAACTGTACTGTTATTTCAACTATACTGATTTGGTAATCTGGAAGAGTGTTAATGATCACAGAAGGCATCTGTACAGTACACAGAATTCAAGAGGCATGAAATGCCTTAGTACCTGATATCTGTCATTTGTAAATGGCACCCTGATTCCAACTAGTCACAGAGTAGTTGATTCGTATCGTAGCTATGCCTATAAGAGTACAAAAATCTTTTATGTGACATTAAGGTTACTTATTTTAGGATACTACCAACAGCTGGAAAACATTTTAAGCTTAAGATTGGTATATGAAGTGTATGATTTATGGCCATCCTGCTATGCATGTGGGAAAAGGCATACATTTTATAGATAACCGGTTGATAGAGTGATGTATGAAGTCTTACCGGTTAATAGAATTATATATGAAGTCTTCTCTTTAGTTGTACTTGCTTGTCCATTCTACATTAAGATTTGTATCCTTCTTCATAAATTGGATGGACTTTTGTATAGTTATCTTTATCTGTCTACACCTGTACATACTTCAGGCTTAGGGGACATATGTTTGGGTATTCTCACCTTGCCCAACAGCAATCAAGGGAATATGATGAAATTTATCAGAATTTTTTTATAGTAATATCACCAGTTCCATTTTTGAACAATAATTCAATAAGATTTTTGGAGAAGAATTGTAACTTGAGTTATAATTAAATATCCAGGAAGTGTATTCCTTGGCTCATTGGACATCACTGAAACTCACCTTACAACATTGCATCTTTCTTGAGGAAATAGTAACAAATACAAAATAATAAAAATCCCTTTATGTGTTCCCAACTGTGTATTGGGAATTAGTAATTTGTACATAAAATGGCAGAGTTTTTCTTTTCTTTAATACTGCCAGACATAGTAGACAGGGGGTACAAAATAAAACAGCTGAAATTTTGTAAGAACTTTAGAGATTTTTAGTTGACCTTCATAGCTTGCTGTACATGTGTATTTATTCAGAATGTGTGAGAAAAGTCTGAACATGTAAGAATAGAAGAGAAAACTAAGTAAGGAATTAGAAAACTTAAGAGATGTATACTTAAAGTCAAAATAGTAAGTCATGTGCAGGATGAAATATGAGTTAGTATGGGAATTTGTATGGAATAGATGTAGGATGACAAATAGAATTAATGAATGCATTTCACTCATGACAAAGATTGGTTTGAAGAACATGGTAAGGAAATATTTTTTGTGGGTAAAGGAGAGCTGATATAGAGCAATCAAATTTTCTTGATGTGTGTGGAAAAATTTTCAGAATTAATCAAATTAGTGCTGTATAGATGGCAGTATTAAATTAGGCATTGATTAAATGATTGATTTATATGTGTATACCAGGAATACCCTAACTCTCTCAGGATGATGCCACTGAAACATTTTGGTTTAAAGGAAATAAAATTATGAGGGATTGCTAGGTGCAATAAAGTCTTAATTTCACTAAAGATCTGGTTTTCAATCAGGCAAACAGATGACTCACCACTGCACACTAACAAAAATGTGGAAAGCAACACACCCTAATTCTTGAAAGTAAGTTTTATACATGTTATTTTCATGCTGTATGGTAAATCTGGCCAACCAAGGTAAGAATAGTACAGATATGAGCATGCTGAGAAGTGACACATTTTGCTTAGCAAAATTAAAAGGCATTTTAAGGTTAACCCAGAAATGTGCAAGTCAACGTTAAAGGAAAATACTGCAATCTGTACTACCACAACAGAACAATGCAATACAGACCCCAAGATAAAAGACAAAATTAATCAGAGCATGTCCCAGCAAAAAGGCCACTCAAAGGAATAATTGAAAGAATGTGCACAGAGACAAAGAATGAAATAATGCCCACAGTTTACATCAAGAGATCTAGGAAGAGAGAAAAGCTATGCTCAAGAAACATTAAAAGTATTAACCATCTCAACAAACAGCACAAAACAAATTATCTGAAAACTTAAGAAATTTTTCCCACAACTCTTCAACAAGTATAATAGAATAATATCATTATTATTATTATCATTATTATTATGATTATTATACTTGGTTGCCGTTTCCCACATCAGGGAGGAAGCACCAGGAAACAGACGAAGACTGGCCCATCCACTCATATATACACGTATATATACATAAATACCCATATACATATCAACATACACACACACACACATGTATATCCCTGGGGATAGGGGAGAAAGAATACTTCCCACGTATTCCCTGCGTGTCGTAGAAGGCGACTAAAAGGGAAGGGAGCAGGGGGCTGGAAATCCTCCCCTCTCGTCCCCCCCCCCCAAAAAAAAAAAAAAAAAAAGAAGGGACAGAGAAGGGGGCCAAGTGAGGATATTCTCTCAAAGGCCCAGTCCTCTGTTCTTAATGCTACCTTGCTAATGCGGGAAATGGCGAATAGTATGAAAGAAAGAAAGATGATTTTTTTTATCATACTTAATTGCTGTTTCCCCTATCAGTGAGGTAGCACAAGGAAACAGACGAAGAATGGTCCAACCAAGCATATACACATATATATACTTAAACACCCATACAAGCACATATACATACACACATACACAGACATATACATATTTACACATGTATATATTCATACTGTATATCTATTTTTTATATGTGGTTATAAATTTTAGTACTGTAGAAAGGTAGTACACCATCTTTATATGATATATTCCATTTGTAAGTATAGCATTTCATTAATATCCTCATGTATTTTCTTACATGAAGTAACAGATCATCCCTGGCAAAGATCCACGTACAATTACTCAATCAGCATTTTTCACCTGCTTAGTCAAAGCATGGAAGAGGGTTATAAAGATTACAGAATCTATCTTGTTTCATGTCCTGTTTTTCAGTTTTTGCTTATCCCATTACTACAGGTATTACTGGAAAGTACATAATAGTAACATGGTATAAGACGGCTTTAGCTTTATGTAATTTATATACATTACCCATATCCTCAGATTTATATAAGAATGATATTTCCAATGTTAATATCTGTTAGAAACAAGGTTTTTTTCCATTGTCACCACAGAAATTTTTCAAGGGCAAAAAATCTTATTAAACTACAAGTTGACCTAGACATTTAGACCATGACAACTAATACTGCATTGGCTCCTGTCCAGACACATATTGGAGTAGTCAGGGCACAGTACTGTATTTTTTGCTTTAAGTAAAAGCATGATGATTCAATTTTTTTTTAAGAATCTTAAAGTATTTGCTCTCACTTTTGATGAGTGTACTATTATTAAGCCAAGCAAATTTAGGAATACAGTACTGTTTATTTTTTAAGAATGCAGTTCAGTTTGTTGATGGTGCCCATTTGTTACAGAATTTTAAATTATTCATTGCTTGATCCAGTAACTCTATGTCTCTTGAACATGATACATGCAGCTTGCATTGTATATATTTAGTAAATTTGTTTGACCCAATATAAAATTCAAAGTGCCCAAACAAAGTTAATGTGATCTAAGATTCTTTCTTCACAAAAATGTAAAAGTATTTTAGTATGGATGACACAAGTATTCGAAGTTTTAGGAGGGTAATATTACATGTAAGTTTATGGAAGACTGTAAACAGCAGATGACAGATGTCCCATGATCTTAAAATATTTGATGATTTACCAAGTGTGCCTGTAATTTTACATTCCTAAAATGTGAAGTATGCTAATCAAATATATGTCAGCTCAAGCAGCACTCATCATCAGCAGGGGTGAACTGATCATTCTTACAAGAAAGTTATTGTACAAATAGTATGTCAAAACAAAACTGTATAATGTAGCAACTGTAATGGTGTGACACATGGAGCTTATACGAAATTATAAAAGGAGGTTGGAAAAAGTACAAAGACTTTTGTGTATAATGTTTAAGACTTGATTATAAGATGTGCCACAATGCTCTTCATACCATGAATATTCAAACATAGCCAGTGGCATAAGGATCTTAGTCGTATGTTTGATAGGGAATTCTTGGCTAACCCTGGCCACAGTCATCTTTTGTCTCTCACTAACCAGTCTAAAGCCATAATACTTACCATTCTATTTGTAACATTACTGATATCAGTGAACTACTACTGTATAGCAACCAATTTTTCCATATATTTTAATACATGAATGGTCTTTTATTGTATTGTAACATTATTGTATCATCTTTTTAAATTTTATGAGAATAATAAGACTAAAGTAATTTAACATTACACAGCAACCACGCAATGCTTTATTGCCAAACAGAAAGGTGTGACTGGTCAAGGAGGGCTGTATGGTTCCTAGGGCCCCTTTGATTGCCATCAACTACCTGGAAACCATCCCACTGCTTCAGTCACAACTTGTAGACTTGGTTCTTTCTTTATTAATTTCCTCAATACCGTGTTTGTAGACTCATACCTAACCTCCCCCTTGTAGAACAACCATTTGTTTAATTCTTGCTGTGATCTCTATAACTTCTTCCAGTGTTTATCACTCCAAGGGTTGTGTTTGTCCCTATTGTATTACAAAAATGCCTAATATTCACCGTTTATCACTCCAAGGGTTGTGTTTTTCCCTATTGTATTACAAAAATGCCTAATGTTCACCTCATGGATTTTAGTCTCCCAACTGGCTAAATACTTTCAACCCTCTACGACTTTGGTTTTATGTTTTGCATATTTTCCCCAGTATTTTAACTTTCCGACAGTTTGACATCCTTCCATGAAGCACTGCTCTCCACATCCAAGCTCTGACATCATAAGCTAGGAATTTCAGTGAACACTTCAAGAATTGTTTAGGTTCTACCTGGGATGGTCGCAGTGGGTAAGATACAAGAATTACGTGAGGCAATTGACATGGGAAGTACCAGCTTAAAGACTCGGTGAAAAAGGCAATAAAACCTGTAACGGTTATTTGAGAATGGAACATAACAGCCAAGCAGTGTTGGGGCAAGCAAACATACTTTTAAAGTGTTTATCAAGAGATAATTGGGAGTTGGAAAGGGAAAAAAAAGGAATGCAAATGAACCAATGTATGACAGCTGGATATATATATATATATATATATATATATATATATATATATATATATATATATATATTATAAAGAGGGGCAGGTATGCAGTCTGTTGTGGATGAGAGAGCTTGGGAAGTGAGTCAGTTGTTGTTCACTGATGATACAGCGCTGGAGGCTGATTCATGTGAAAAACTGCAGAAGCTGGTGACTGAGTTCGGTAAAGTGTGTGAAAGAAGAAAGCTAAGAGTAAATGTGAATAAGAGCAAGGTTATTAGGTGCAGTAGAGTTGAGGGACAAGTCAATTGGGAGGTAAGTTTGAATGGAGAAAAACTGGAGGAAGTAAAGTGTTTTAGATATCTGGGAGTGGATCTGGCAGCGGATGGAACCATGGAAGCGGAGGTGAATCATAGGGTGGGGGATGGGGCGAAAATTCTGAGAGCCATGAAGAATGTTTGGAAGTTGAGAACATTATCTCGGAAAGCAAAAATGGGTATGTTTGAAGGAATAGTAGTTCCAACAATGTTGTATGGCTGCGAGGCGTGGGCTAGGGATAGAGTTGTGCGCAGGAGGGTGGATGTGCAGGACATGAGATGTTTAAGGACAATATGTGGTGTGAGGTGGTTTGATCGAGTAAGTAATAATAGGGTAAGAGATGTGTGGTAATAAAAAGAGTGTGGTTGAGAGAGCAGAAGAGGGTGTTTTGAAATGGTCTGGTCACATGGAGAGAATGAGTGAGGAAAGATTGACCAAGAGGATATATGTGTCAGAGGTGGAGGGAACGAGGAGAAGTGGGAGACCAAACTGTAGGTGGAAAGATGGAGTGAAAAAGATTTTGAGTGATCGGGGCCTGAACATGCAGGAGGGTGAAAGGCGTGCAAGGAATAGAGTGAATTCGAACGATGTGGTATACCGGGGTCGACGTGCTGTCAATGGATTGAACCAGGGCATGTGACGCGTCTGGGGTAAACCATGGAAAGTTCTGTGGGGCCTGGATGTGGAAAGGGAGCTGTGGTTTCGATGCATCATTACATGACAGCTAGAGACTGAGTGTGAACGAATGGGGCCTTTGTTGTCTTTTCCTAGCGCTACCTCGCACACATGAGGGGGGAGGGGGTTGTTATTCCATGTGTGGCGAGGTGGCGATGGGAATAAATAAAGGCAGATTATGAATTATGTACATGTGTATATATGTATATGTCTGTGTGTGTATATATGTGTACATTGAGATGTATAGGTATGTATATTTGCGTGTGTGGACGTGTATGTATATACATGTGTATGTGGGTGGGCTGGGCCATTCTTTCGTCTGTTTCCTTGCGCTACCTCGCTAACGCGGGAGACAGTGACAAAGCAAAATATATAAATATAAATAAATAAATATATATATATACATACATATATATATATATATATATATATATATATATATATATATATATATATATATATATATATATATATATATATATATAAACCATAAAAGGTGTGTGTGGGAGCCAACAGAGAATAAGTGTGGGTCACAAGAGAGATGCGTATGGACATTACTACAAGACGTGTGTGTAGGCAAAGAAATGCAATTATGTTATGTGGGCCAGTAAAGTTTGTCTGGTTGGCTCACAAAAGGCATGTATGTTGCCAACATATGTGTGTCTGTAACAAAAATTGTATGTGAAAGCTGGTAACAGAAGCATGTGCGTGGGTCAAATGGTGCATGTATGTGGGACAAGAATTAGCTTGTAGTTCATCCTGTGCGTTTGTGTGTGTATGAGCCACATATCTTAAGCGTGGATATCTCGCTGTTAATATCCGGGTCATTAGCAATGTGTCTGAGTCATTAGTGACACGCAGGCCACAGTCATCCAATATTCCCGTTATCAGTAATGTGCATGTGGAACTAGTAGGAGTAAATGTCTTAATAGTGATTCAGGAAAGAGGCATGCAGCCTAAATGTATGCGCGATATAAAAGAGCTAAGTATACCAAAAGATAATAATTCAAGAGATGTATAAAAACACGTCATGCTGGTCATATAAAACAAATGATATCTGTATACGATATGAGATAAAGTCATAAACAAAAGAGGAAATGATGCTCATGGGCCCCCCAAATGCATAAAAACCCACAAGTGCAGTCATTAACAACTGGATAGTTTATAGATTTACTTAGATAAGTCGACCGCTAAAGGATAAGGCTATTCTCAGAATATTTACAGGGCAAAACAAACGTACATGTATGTGTGTGAACTAAAAAACAAGAAACAGCTGAGTGGCCACATAAGGTGCGTCCTCAAAGAGATGAGCAAACAAGAGTAAGACTGCACAACACAATATGCTGAGTTCAAGGGGCATGTTTGAACATCAAATCATATGAACAAATTGTAAGGACCACAAAAGATGAAGGTTGCAAGAGGTCCACAGGACAAAGGACAAACGGTGCAGGCAACAGATGAGCAAGTTATGAGAGATTAGACAGGTAAAAGGGGTCCTGTATTTATATTAAAAGAGACATTCTAGCCACACTTGTTTATGCCATCCACAAGAGACAACACCGTCATGCAAAGCTTAAAGGTCACAACGAGCAAGTAATGTTTGCCAGTCACATGAGAAGAATGCAGACTACCAGAGATTTGTAAACAACAAGCGCTTAAGAATGGCAACGGGGTGTCGATCACAGGGCCGTGTGCACTACAAGAATGTGATTTACAAGGGCGTGTAGACCACGAGGGACGCAGACTACGAGAGCGTACGGATCAAAAAAGCCATGTACACTACAAACACATCTGGACCAGAAGTGATGTAAAACTATAGCGAGAGCTACAAAAAGATGTAGACTACAAGAGGGTGCAGACCACAACGATTGTAGGACTGCAAGCAGCATGCAAGTCGACAGAGGCGTTACAGTTAATATAGGTTTAAAGATTATGGGTGTGAAGGCCAAAGGAGTTACAAAAGACTGTCCACAAAGGCTATTTGGGCCAGGAGGTGTATAGATCGCAATATGTATACATGCGATGTCAGGTATGCACACCACTAAAAGTGTACCGGTCACGAGAAATGCATAGGCCACAAGACATGTGCATTACCACAAGCGGTGTGCAGGCCACGAAATGTATTCAAACCATAAGTGGTGTGCAAACCACAAGAGGTTTGCAGACCACATTTACAAATCTTAAACAGCTTGCTAGTGGTGTACGAGCTACACGAGTTATGCAGGCCACTAAATGCCTGAAGACCAGAGAAGAAACGCTGGCAAAGTGGTTATGCATATTGTGTGCGGGCCACAATAGGTATGTTAGTATACACAAATAAGGCCAATAGGGCTATGTGGGCAACAAAAAGTAGAAAGACGTCGAGAAAAAAAAAGTAGAGTAAAGCACGAAAATCGTGAACATCATCGAACACTGGGCAGGGCCACAAGAGGCGTGCAAGCCAGTTGAGGTGTGCAGGTGGCTGACGCGCCATACACTGAAGAAGGGCGCGTGAGGGTTGGGCGGCCGCCATGATCGATAAGACTGCAGGGATGCGCAACCTCCCCGACTCTGCTCAGGGCCACGCTGCCGCTGTGCCACCGCCACTCATGTTATCGTTCTGTTACTTCTGTTCCTGTTACTACCACAACAGTTTCTGTTCCTTCTGTTGTTTCTATCGCTGTTCTGTTCTGCTATGGTTGCTTCAGGTGTTCTTTCTGTGGCTCAGCTGCTGCTGTGGACATGTGCTATGTTTAGTCGATGGCACTGTGTTATGTTACTGCAGTTGCCATTACAGCGACCACTACTATTGTAATTACTGTTGTTACAACTAACGTTACTTCTGCTTTTACTGATGCTGTCACAGATGTTTTTTACAGTCAGTGCTGTTTTTTCTCATACTGCGGCTTCTTTACATCTGATGCTGTTACAATGAACACTATGTTACTGCTGACCCCACACGTTACTTTTAATGCTGCTGTCACTGCCGTTGCCATCAACTGTACCTGCCACTGCTACAACGGTAAACAGCCTAAACCATTAATGATGTTGTTGCTGTTACGGTCGATGGCATCATTGTTGTTACGATAGTTGCCTCATGTTACTGTTCCTGCTACAATGTTGCCGTTTAGTAGTGCTTCAGTGTTTCTCCCTGTTACTGTTCTGTTACTGCCTCTGCTGTTATTGTTCCTACAGCTGCCTCTGCGTTCTTGGCTCTGCTCTGACCCTGCTGTTCTTGGTGCTCCTGCTGCTTCAGCTGTTCCTGATACTACTGCTGCCTCCGCTGTTCTTACTGCTGTCGCTTCTGTTGTTCTTGTTACTGATGCTGTCTGTTGTTCTTGTTACTCCTGCTGCATCTGCTTTTTTTTTTTTTTACTATTGATACGAGTAAAGTTAATGACAGAAAGGCGGGACCCCAGCTGAGGGTAGGTTCCCCAGATGAAGGGCGGGTCCCCAGATGAAGGGCGGGTCCCCAGATGAGGGGCGGACCCCAGCTGGAGGGTGGGTTTCCAGCTAAAGGGTGGCTTCCCAGATGGGGGGCTGATCCCTAGCTGAAGGGCGGGTCTGCGGCTGAGGGGCGGTTCCCCAGCAGAAGGACGAGCCCTGGTTGAATCATCCAGGACCAATATGAATGCCCACGCTATACACTTCTTTCAATGCTACACCATTTAAAGAATGTAATAGGTTAAGCAATCCTTTCGTTTTTTTTTTTTTCCAAAAGAAGGAAAAGAGAAGGGGGCCAAGTGAGGATATTCCCTCAAAGGCCCAGTCCTCTGTTCTTAACGCTACCTCGCCAACGCGGGAAATGGCGAATAGTATGAAATATATATATATATATATATATATATATATATATATATATATATATATATATATATATATATATATATATATATATTTGCTTTGTCGCTGTCTCCCGCGTTTGCGAGGTAGCGCAAGGAAACAGACGAAAGAAATGGCCCAACCCACCCCCATACACATGTATATACATACGTCCACACACGCAATATACATACCTACACAGCTTTCCATGGTTTACCCCAGACGCTTCACATGCCTTGATTCAATCCACTGACAGCACGTCAACCCCGGTATACCACATCGCTTTCTGAGTCCTGTGTGTGTGTGTGTGTGTGTGTGTGTGTGTGTGTGTGTGTTTTACCGAACTCCGCCTGCTAGTTACGCCACAAGACTCACTTCTGGGCGAGGCTGTATCTTCGACAACTGACGAAACAATGCATTCTCGTCCGAGTCCCTCCTGCCGCCCCTGTTACTGGGTGTACCGCAGGCTTGAAGCTGAGGGAGCCACTGGATCACCAAGAAAAGGGTTCCGCGGTTATATATATATATATATATATATATATATATATATATATATATATATATATATATATATTATCCTTGGGGATAGGGGAGAAAGAATACTTCCCACGTATTCCCTGCGTGTCGTAAAAGCCGACTAAAAGGGGAGGGAGCAGGGGGGGTGGAAATCCTTCCCTCTCGTTTTTTTTTTAATTTTCCAAAAGAGGGAACAGAGAAGGGGGCCAGGTGAGGATATTCCTTCAAAGGCTTAGTTCTCTGTTCTAAACGCTACCTCGCTAACGCGGGAAATAGCGAGTAGTGTATATATATATATATATATATATATATATATATATATATATATATATATATATATATATATATATATATATATCGTATTGTTGTTACTGTTGTTTGACTCCATCACGAACAGTTCCAACTTTAAAGCCTAGTCACTGCACACGGGGCTTGGATCATGCCGACGGGTACAACGACCTGTTCTGAAAATTTAATTCATCCAAAATAGCGGAGCCGGTGTAACGTACCGGTGTGTGTGTGTGTGTGTGTGGTTCCTCCCCCTCCAGGATGGTAGACAGGTTAGCATGACTCCTACGGGGGTAAACAAGGCACCCCGCAGAGACGAGTTACCGGCGGTGGTGATAATGGAGGGGGTCCGGCCGCGCCACGTGCGGCAGTCATGCGGCCGGCCGCCACGCAGACGCCGCGCCCACCCTCAACAGCCAAGCATGTCCCTCCGTACTGACCGACCACCGCCGCCACAAGCCTCCCGCGCCATAACAGAAACATCATTTTTCAATAACGGAAATAACTTAAAGGTGACATTGTTTAGGCTGGAGGTTTTATATCAATATACACCAAATAATATACATTTTAAAACACCTCTATGGCATGATAATAGCCGTGTCTTATATTAATATAGTTATGTTACGGTAATAAGATTAGATATGGTGACTAAGTTCATTAAAGAGATGGTGGGGGAAACTCAACCGAACCGGCCCCCACCAACCCCATGTCTAGTTTGCTCCCCTCCTTTACTCTCTCTCTCTCTCTCTCTCTCTCTCTCTCTCTCTCTCTCTCTCTCTCTCTCTCTCTCTCTCAACGTTAACCTGGGTGTTGCTGACGTGAGTATGCCCCCAGCAGAACCGTGCAGTCACTGCGGACTTTGCGGCCAGGTTGCCCCCCTGCTGTTGAGGGCGGCGCCCCTGCTCCTCCTCCTCCTCCTCCCTGCGGCCCGCCACACGCCTCACTAGCCTGACACACACCGCTGATACCACTGCCATTAGCGTCGCCTTTCCCACATATTTCAGAGTAAATGAACATTCTGGATTAAGATATCTGATCTTTATTTGCAGAGTATAGTTATTTATTTTTATTTATTTATTTCTAACTAGAATTACATGTTGGCTGTGTTGATACTGTGGGGTCTATCTTGTATGTCTGGTGCCCACAGACACCACACAAGGGCCACATATCACGGCATTACGACACACGCCAGAGTTCGTAATATGCTTTCCTTTTGGCTCCCCCGCATGACACCAGCATGACGGGGAGTGGGAGGCGTGATCAATAAGGGCGCCAGACCGAGGCTGGTGGCGAGAGTCGGGCCTCTGCAGGAGGAGGGGCGGCCCTTGGCCCTGACCTGTCCGCACCTTGAACTTCCTCACCAACTTCCCCCGCTTCTCGCTCTCCTCCCACACCGGGCTTCTTTCTACCCATGTCCCACTGAGCATCTACCGTTCCTGTTACGTTTCCTTCCAACGGAGGGAGAAGTATATTCTTTATTCTTTATTCTCCAGTACCTGCACCTTTGTTCATTACGCCTCGCCTTCGTGTTCATCTTATCCTTTTAGTTTGTTTGTTTAAGGTTCTTGTTTAGTCAGAAGCCAAAAACGTGCGTTTTATGATGCTGTTCCTTACTGTTACAATGAAGCTGGACAAATCACTGCATACAGACACCCGACCACAGCAGGTAAAGGAGAAATTTGCAATGTGAGCCATTCCCACCGTTTCGATGGTTCCCAATTTAATTAAGGATTTTTTTTGTTTTTCGTAGCCATTATTTGGGTCATTTTTCAGCTGGCGTTCGCAATATCTGGTACAGAGATGTCTTTGTACATACACCAAACTATGTGTCAATCAAATTTGTGATCTGACGTTTTTGGCTACTCTTTAAGGGTCATAGGTCATCAAAAAGTTTTTTTTTTTATCTTTTAGCCTCTACTTAACGGTGTTTCAACCAAAATTCATTAAACTTATCGCAAAGGCCTTTCTACATACCCCACATAAAGCTGATTCTAAACGTGTAAACCATCTTTTGTTTTTCCCTTAACCTTCACTGGTCAACCGTTACCAAAATATAACAAGTTTTCTCCCTATTCCATTCCATCTGCAGCAGTGTTGATGAAGCTCTCCAATCAACTGTCACATCCCACTAACTGATCTTGAGTTTTGGGACCCCGGATATTCATGCTGTATATGGTAGGGGGAGACGTATCATATTCCCTTGTGAATGTTGGCGTTTCCAGTTTGCGCTGACATTGCCTTTAATGGCCCGTGTACTCCATTACATCATAAAATGTTACTTTCTGTGTCGTTGTTCAGTCTTTCCTCTCTCTCGTTTCTAACTCTGGACCAGGTTTCACTCCTCTTGCCTTGACCTTCTCACCTTTAGATCCTCTCAGAAGGATGTTCCCCCTTCCTTACGCCAGCCCTCCTTCCCTGCTTGTTTTCCTATCCTGCCTCTGCCAATGATAAGGACATCATGACATCCAACGGCGGGTTTTCCAGCAGATAACTTCGTCAGGGACCATCAGGTCTTCCAGCTGTCTGTCCATCTTCGCCACCTTACTCCCTCCTCCACTTCCCTTCGCTATACCCAACACGTGATGAGGACTTTTAAGGCAGCTGTACCCCATAATTCAGACCCCATCAACTGCACACGTTGCCTGGTACCCACACCAGCACCCTGGACTCCATAGTAGAGCGATCCACAGCCAAGGACTATGTATACCTAAAAAGATAGGACGTCTCCAGTCTTCTGTATGAATGGTCCAGTGAACCATAGCAGCCATTCGGATACAAATACACAGCTGAGAAATTACAAAACTGGCAGGTCATGATAGTATCTAGTTAACTAACCATAAAAGAGCTTCAGATCAAGGTTAGGGCTGGGTACATTTTTTTCCACGTACGTTGCCTAAGGTATCATTTGTCTGACGAAGAAAAATCAAGATTTTAGCGATGGCACATTTTGATACAGAGAAAGGGTTCGCCAGGGTGGTACATTTCAAGTTCTTTGGGGGAAGACTAGTGGAGGTGGTGAAGATTCAGTCACCCAGGAACCTAGAGCTAGGGCCAATCTCCGACAGGCCTTTTGTTTGGTTATCTGAGACCCCAGTCCCTCAAACCGCAAAGGTGTTCCGCAGAGAAACATTAACACTTATCTTTTTCTTTTAAGATATCGCACCTGACTTCAGCTACTGTGCATGGATTTACTTACAAAAGAACAATGAATTAAATGAGGGATGAGCTGTAGCGGTGAATACTGGCGGCTGCAGCAGACTGGCGAGGTGTGATACCCAGTGACCTAGGCCGAGATAATTAAGGGTTTGTACAATTCACTGGTCCAGCTTTATTGGAGGTGGGTGTTGCCCCTATACTTCTAACACCAGGGACGCCAGTAGATACATGTATGCGTAGACTTCACAAAATCTCTGGGTTTGTACCGCCCAATCCTAATGACTGGATATCCCATCTACATTGGACTAAGTTTTCCATCCCAGCGACCAAACACGTAACGAAGGTCATCGGTATCCCTAAAGATACTAACATGAGACCTTCTCAGAACTGCATGGGTTGTGTACTTCTGCAAATACAACTCTTCTCCTTTTCCTCAAAATTACAAGAAGCCAAATGGTATAATGAAAGGGAGAGAGGCAGCGCCCCGCCTCACTACAAACAGTGACCAAGGCGACATAAACAGTGAGTCAACACACATCGAGAACCGACCACACGACAACCAAACAAGAACTCTTCGTCTTCGTCCGGTGTGGTGCCCTGAGCCAGCAACAGTCACCAGCGGACCTGTGATTCCTCCAAAAATAAAGATTTGAATATAACTTGATGAGATGTGAACCTAGTAACAAGCAAATTGGAAGGTAGATAAGAGATCTGATGCACTGGGGTGTGATGGAACAGTTCCCAAAGCACGAGTGTAGGAGGCGTGAGGTTGTAGGTGGCGTGAGGTTGTGGAAGTTCGTGACGACGTGACTCCTGCAGCAGCAGTAGCGCTACGTAGTTCCCAAATGGTCTCTGTTCGACCAGCGTCTAGAAGGTTTAAGCAACCACTCCTGCACGACAAGAGCGTACCATGTGACCCTTGACAACGATGGTGCAACCCTTTGCGGAGGACGGCCAAAGACCAGACTCACACAGCCAAGGGTCGCGTTGACGTTGTAGATGTAAACAAATCGCTTCACCTCTCGCATGGGAAATGGACGGTATTTTTCATTTCCTTCTCCGTGCAGACGTTTCTTGGCCTCGGTCTGATGCTACACACACGAATGTCCTGCTGGATGTACCTTGCAGTTGTTGACGGGGGCCGGTGTCCCCTCACAGACCAGTGCCCAGTGTCCTAACAGGGTATATGTGTGACTGGGGACCGCACGTGACCTTAAGCCTACAGTGGTACCCCAGACATGCCTAGGTTCCCACACACGCGCCCTCGGGGGTCCCACACACACGCCCTTATGGATCCCAAACACGCGCCCTTAGGGGGTCCAACCCATGCAAGCCGCCGCCGCCACCATGGCAAATTACGCAGTGTGATGCCTCCCTCGGCAATTACTCCCTTCCCTGGAAATGATATTCGTCAGTCGAGGGAAATAAAAAAAAAACCCAACATTGCGTGATCGCAGTTATCTGTGGTGGTGGTTGTGGTTGTTGTGTGGTGGTTGTGGTGGGAATACGCCTTTATCCTCAGGTAATATCCCACAATACATGAAATAACCCAAAACCTTTGATGGATATCCTTTGCCCACAGTTCCCCACATCGTAAACTATAATGACACGAGTCATGTGATTATAGTAATTAGATACGAACAGTTTATGCAGTAAACTGTCTGTGTGTAGGGTGTGAGCAACGAGAGGTAGCGTCCAAGCATGGCAGGACCCCCCTGGGAACACGAATCACCTCGTTAGGGTCAGCAACGGATGTTAATAACTATCAAACCTCCCACCCCACCTTACTGGCTTTGCTAAATGGGTTACGTCATACGACTAGAGACGCCACGGCGTTACATGGGAAGTGTCTGGCCAGGACACTTATTTTCCCTTACACTTAATGCACTCTTGACGCTTTTACACTTTCATCACTTTCCGCCACTGTCTTACCTTCCCACCAATAGGCAGTGGCATCCCCTCACCCTCAAGGTCGCATCCTCCTTAAAAAAAAAGAAGAAAAAGACTTGAACGTGTGGAATGGTACAAATCTCCCGCCACACGCATAGTAAGCCATGAGGAGTTTAACTCCCCTTTTTCCCCAACACACACACACACACACAAACACACACACACACACACAGTTTTCTGCTCTTAATACTTCCGGCCAACTGACTATCTGTGAGCTTCCTCTGGCTTTGACCACGTCCTATACTGTGCTGCTCACTGCATCACATGACAATCAGTGTGTGGCCGTTGGCAGCTCAAGGATGGGTTTGTTCTTTTTCCATACATCAGCAATATTAGTATAGAAAAAAAAATAAATAAATTCTTCCCAACATCAATGATTTGCACGTCTTTAAAATTTAAGACAGGCTTTCCCGGTTCTTTATAAATATAGATTCTTCTGATGCTCTCGATTCCTTAACTCTTTTTGGCTCCCCCTTTTTCCATCCGTCGTTCGAGACCTGGTCTCGAAGACGAGATTGGGCCATGTTGTTGCTTGACGTACGAGTGAGAATCATGCTATTCCTCCAACACTGTGATGATAGGAAATATAAACGGAGGAAATAACTGGAACTAGTTATCCCAAACTCCTTGGTGATACAAGGTAAGAAAAAACAAAACCAAGACGGTAATTATATAGACAAGGACACCTTTTCTTAAATGTTTTTTTTAAAACACTGTATTATTGTAGTCACACTTCGAAGAAAATAAAGTTAAGCAATATTCATATCAGATATATATATATATATATATATATATATATATATATATATATATATATATATATATATATATATATTTTTTTATACTTTGTCGCTGTCTCCCGCGTTTGCGAGGTAGCGCAAGGAAACAGACGAAAGAAATGGCCCAACCCCCCCCCCCATACACATGTATATACATACGTCCACACACGCAAATATACATACCTACACAGCTTTCCATGGTTTACCCCAGACGCTTCACATGTCTTGATTCAATCCACTGACAGCACGTCAACCCCGGTATACCACATTGCTCCAATTCACTCTATTCCTTGCCCTCCTTTCACCCTCCTGCAAGTTCAGGCCCCGATCACACAAAATCTTTTTCACTCCATCTTTCCACCTCCAATTTGGTCTCCCTCTTCTCCTCGTTCCCTCCACCTCCGACACATATATCCTCTTGGTCAACCTTTCCTCAGTCATTCTCTCCATGTGCCCAAACCATTTCAAAACACCCTCTTCTGCTCTCTCAACCACGCTCTTTTTATTTCCACACATCTCTCTCACCCTTACGTTACTTACTCGATCAAACCACCTCACACCACACATTGTCCTCAGACATCTCATTTCCAGCACATCCATCCTCCTGCGCACAACTCTATCCATAGCCCACGCCTCGCAACCATACAACATTGTTGGAACCACTATTCCTTCAAACATACCCATTTTTGCTTTCCGAGATAATGTTCTCGACTTCCACACATTCTTCAAGGCTCCCAGAATTTTCGCCCCCTCCCCCACCCTATGGTCCACTTCTGCTTCCATGGTTCCATCCGCTGCCAGATCCACTCCCAGATATCTAAAACACTTCACTTCCTCCAGTTTTTCTCCATTCAAACTCACCTCCCAATTTACTTGACCCTCAACCCTACTGTACCTAATAACCTTGCTCTTATTCACATTTACTCTTAACTTTCTTCTTCCACACACTTTATCAAACTCCGTCACCAGCTTCTGCAGTTTCTCACATGAATCAGCCACCAGCGCTGTATCATCAGCGAACAACAACTGACTCACTTCCCAAGCTCTCTCATCCCCAACAGACTTCATACTTGCCCCTCTTTCCAAAACTCTTGCCTTTACCTCCCTAACAACCCCATCCATAAACAAATTAAACAACCATGGAGACATCACACACCCCTGCCGCAAACCTACATTCACTGAGAACCAATCACTTTCCTCTCTTCCTACACACACATATATATATATATATATATATATATATATATATATATATATATATATATATATATATATATATATCGACTGCAAAAACAAGAGCAAAATTCCGAAGGTCCACAGCGTACTGGATCAAATAATTTCTACTAAAATATTAACCCAAATACTTGGTTTCGAGTCGAGGGTAGTTTAACGCGGGGGTAGTTGCCAATGCAATTCCATAAACACCCAACAGACGGATTAGGAACCATTAAACCTAAATAAATAAATAAAAAAAAAAACTCTGGAACGCCAGAAAACATAATATCTGCGAGAAACGTAGTTAGAACCATCTTGAAGCAGCGACCATCCATAGATGTGTTTGCCCGCACGACCCTTCGCTGTGAATGTTGTGAGCAAATCGGCGACCACGTGTTGTAGTGTAAATAACAAGATCGATCACATACCCGACTGAGGGAACACGTGCCTCGCGTGAGGCAGGTTGTTGTACCTCGGTCGCCATGGCAACGAACTACGCCATTCTCCATCTACCTCGACTCACCCGTTTCTCAACGATCTTGATTTGGCTTGGGTATATGGGATTTAACGCCGCCATAATCGGCTCTGTCCCACACCAGGGAATAAACTGCAAAATTCCGATTTTTTTTCGTAATTATGATATTGATGAACCGAGGGTAATAAGCAACTGATTGCATGACGCGAGCAAGGGGGGTGTCACAGCCGACTGACCCGCTACCCACCCCCCTAACGTTTCCCAGGACAAAATTAATTACTTTATGGCGATAATTGTTAGGGGCGCCAGATAAAATGGACGGGTTATTGATAAACGACCTACGCTTGACTTCCTTTGATGTGTCCTTTCTGCCGTTAGAATGGTCTCGAAAGGGACATTTGCATGTTGGGTATACCGTATGGCCCATACAGCTATCGTTAGATGCTGTTCTCATGACTCCAACACCATTATAATTCCGCATTAATTTCGTTATTTTCTATTATATTTCCAACTCAAGGAGAGTGAAGATACATGCTATTTAAACGTAACAGTGTTTAATTGTAACAAACCTGACATAATGAACCACTCCAAACACTGAAAAAAAATTAAAACTACGTTAGATTCTTTTTCTGATAATTACGGGGACACAAGTGTAAATAGGCAATGAAAAAATGTAAACCTAAATTACTGGATATACAGCAATCTGCTGGAGAATCTATTGCCCGGCTGACCAGCAGATAGAGCATACATTGCCAAGCTAATAAAGAGAAGATACAGCGCCCAGCTGATCTATAGATACAGGATCCAGTGCCCAGCTGATGTTCACAGAGAGGATATACTTCCCGGCTGATCTACAGATAGATACAGTGCCCGGCTGATCTACAGATAGATACAGTGCCCGGCTGGTCTACAGATAGAGATACAGTGCCCGGCTGATCTACAGATAGATACAGTGCCCGGCTGGTCTACAGGTACAGGATACAGTGCCCAGCTGATCTACATAGAGAGGAAACAGTTCCCGGCTGATCTACAGATAGAAGTCACGGGTTGACCTGCACATCTACTGTTCAAGGTTGATCTACAGAGAGAACATAATACGTAGTTCATCTACACAAAGTTACAGCCTGAAATAGCAGAGAGGTACAGCGTCGTAACGAATTAAAGGCGGGTTGAAGAACCCAGCATACATGTGGAACGCATGAAACCTAGCTACAATACCACCATTTCATATGACAATATATCCATCTACATTAATCAACTTTGCATTACACAGAAGGTATTGACGATTCTCTACTTCTAGGTTGCAGTGAAGACAGGCGAGTAGAAATCTTGACCACCCTCAATACGTTGTGGACATCGTACTTGGATTCATTTTCTATCATCCCACATTTGAGGTAATTTCTAAATACGCTTTTAGGCAGATCTTAAAGAGATAAGTCCCAAGCGTTCGCTTTCAGATTAACAGACACTGTATTCAAAAATATATTTTTCCTTCCTTTTGTGGCTAAACTGTTGGATTTTTTTTTTACGCTATATTTCTTTCTGAATCCAAAAATCAGCTTTTTTTCTGAATGGCCGAATTCTCCTTGTCTATCTGGCCTGACTTTTGTGCATAAAGCCACGTACAGACAAGTCTAGTCTTCAGTTTCAGAGACTGGACGTTAAAAATGTCTTAAATCGTCTGAGAAAATTTCAGGCTAACAGATGGCCAGGTGTCACGTGACCAGAAGGGAAGTGCCCGACACCGTTTTACTGACCTCCTACCTCCATTTACATACGAATCGCATTTTCTACGCATTTTCAATATCTAGGATGACAATGATCTTATAGCGTCATCATACGAGTCATGTCTGTGATCACGAGATACATTTTCCTGCAGACTTGTGTTGTACACAAGTGGATCTATGTACGATGGCTGGCGGCAATGATCTCAGACGATATCATATATGCTAATTAATCATTTAGGGTAATTTTCACTTTACAATGTCTGTATATACATATAATAAAAGTCAATCCATGCCATTTTCATGGTTTGATGATATTTAAGTAGGTCATGTTTTTATCTCGGTATTTTGTCAAACATTAAATTCCTGTTATGTTTGGGATATTTATCCACTGATTCATATGCCTTTGACACCAACAGCGGCTGCATTTTCCGACAGTGTGCGCCTTCATGATCAATAAATGACAGTTCTAATAATAATAATTGCATAACCGGTTCACGATTGTTCTAGAATTCATCTTTAACACTTGCATACGATCTAAACACTTTCAAACAAAAGTAGGAAGGCTATCTTAATTACTGAATACTGAATTACAGGGTGTTTAATTGAATATAATAATGAACTGAAGCAATCTTAAAGGTGAGTGTGGTGCGGGTCAGCGTGGCTATGGCTCCGGCGGATGTCACGAGTAGACTTAGTAAGTTCCTGTTTGTCTAAGCCTTTCCTAACCTCTCTCATAATCTACGTCTGTAATGGATACTGATGAAAGCTTATAATACGAAAGAAATTGAGTCTTCTTGCTGATTTGTCATTGGCATCTGATATGGGTGTGTTCTCATTGATTGCGCCAAAATCGATACAGCATAGCTGGCAACTGACCGGCTTACAATAATATCAAATACGGTACTTCCTTGAAAAATATCATAGTAGCGAAATTGGAGGGCATTAATACTAAACTTTCGGGATGATTTATAATCCAAGTTTCGTTTTCATTCAATAAATAACATAGTAATTAAGATATAATTGAAGTTTCCTGTTGGTTGGCATCCCTGTAGCAGGCGTCTGCGCAGGGCGCGCCTCGAGCTGGTTTATAACGCCGGCGGCAGCCGCTGTTGACTCATTCAAAACGCTTGAACCTAACAGTGATATACTAGTATTATTCCACAATGAGAGAAATTGTGCACATTCAGGCCGGGCAGTGCGGCAACCAGATCGGGGCAAAAGTAAGTGCTGTGTCGTTGTCTGTTGTCTTGTGTCGTGTACGTGTTGAGAGAAATTGGTCACGGAAGGTCTTAGCGGCTGGGGCGTGGGAGCCTCACAGCATCACCACGGGCAGAGGGGAAGTGTCATGGACACATACCACTCACACTCATCACGACCGTACTATCTTGAACACGGTAGAATGAAAATGATAGTGGTAGCTACATACTGTCAATGGTAGTTTATATACATGCTTTATTCTCAGTGTTCAGTGAGTTGAGTTTAGTTCCTCTTGAAATGTGGGTGTGGAGTGTGGACATCAGTAGTTAACTTCTTTCTAAAATGTTCACAGATGTGGTACTGCAGCGTTTGTTATAATAGGATTAAGAATAGCAAGCAACTTAAGGCCCAGACCCTGGAAGGAACGTAAGAGTTAGGTCAGACAATTCGAAAAATAGGCACGGGTCATGTTTGACAGCCGAACCGGGAAGAAAATGGGTTTGATACAAAAAAAAAAAAATCCTAGTGGAGAAATAGAACTAAATGGGTGTTTTAGTTTGTAAGGAAGTCTATATCCAAGGTAAGAAGTTGGTGAATATGTCACTTTTTTCAACTTGTATGTTTATTTTTGTATGTCGTGACGGGAGACGACATGGGCATGTGTTGCCAGCACTCAGGATATACGACATTCACGATATGACGGGAGAGACGCTCAACTAGGGCGGGGTCCCTAAAAAACAGGACAGTCGGGGTTAGACACGGGTTGAGTACAAAGTGACGGAAAAACATTTAGGATGAGGTACTGAGGATGGGAACAGTCAGAAGACAGAATAAAAGGGTATTAATGACTTTACCATCAAGGCTTGGGACAGTGGGTGTGTGCGAGACCCTCGGCGGGTCCGCTCTCATTTGTGGCCACTGTGATTGGCAGACGCTCAGGGATGGTCACAGTGGAAGCCAGTTAGGGCACTTGGGACACTTGGGTTCTGAGAAACCAAGATTGGGGAAGCCAGGACATGTTGGGAGGCTCAGGATAAGATACACAGAATATGACATTCTTGGAGCAGACGGTTTTCCTTTTTTCATTTGAGGATTAGAGAGAGAGAGAGAGAGAGAGAGAGAGAGAGAGAGAGAGAGAGAGAGAGAGAGAGGGAGAGGTTAGGGTCCCGGCTGGGCAGCCGGCTCACAAGAAGTCCAACAGTTTAGCCTCTCTTTTGGGGTTGGTAAATAAATGGGTACTTTAGTTCGAATCCTGGACAAGGCATTCGCCCCACAGCCGATCCTAGCTGTTCAGCCTCCTCTTGGGGCAGATCGATAAATGTGTGTGTATAAGGGTAAAAACATGGTGCACATATACAAGGTTAAGAGACTGAGCAACACAAGTGTAAAACATGGTGCACATATACAAGGTTAAGAGACTGAGCAACACAAGTGTAAAACATGGTGCACATATACAAGGTTAAGAGACTGAGCAACACAAGTGTAAAACATGGTGCACATATACAAGGTTAAGAGACTGAGCAACACAAGTGTAAAACTCCTCGTTACACAAATACTAATCACAACGGGGCCTCCGTGGTGTTAGTGATTAGCGTCAATGACTGAGTCTGGGTTGACCAGCATGGGTTGAATGCTGGGCGCTGCAGTCGGCCCACACCTAACCCAAGTGTTCATCCTCATCTCGGGACTGGTCGATGAGTGGGTACCAGGCATAGGCTGTGTGTGTGTATGTGTGTGTATTTATGTATTTGTACACGTTGAAGACAGCTTATGCATGCAAGGTTTTCCAAGAGACAGGACAACACATGTAAAACTCCATAATAGGCATTTCCCCCTATATATATATATATATATATATATATATATATATATATATATATATATATATATATATATATATAGCGTCCACAATAGGCATTCCCCCTCTGGAAAATGAGAAAGTAGCATTGCTGTACATATTTGTTGTACATTTATACTATGTATGGCTGCAAGCATGCAGTAAGTCCTGAATATTTAATATTAAACCAGTCAGCTCCCAGTGTGGGGAACTTTCCTACCTTGCCTCCATCGGCATCGCTGTGAAGGTAGTGCGCCCCATTGATTTTACCGTTCCCCCACTCACTCCCTTACCTCACCTGGGAAAAGTACCTATGAACGCCCACGTGTGTGTGTGTGTGTGTGTGTGTATATATATATATATATATATATATATATATATATATATATATATATACCCTTTTAGAAAGTTAAAATACACGGAGGGGAGGGTTTCTAGCCCCCGTCCCCTTTAGTAGCCTTCTACGACACGCGGGGAATGCGCGGTTTCGGTGCATTATTACACATGACAGCTAGAGAATGTGTGAACGAATGTGGCCTTTTATCGTTTCCTAGCGCTACCTCGCGGGGATGCTATTTTCATGTGTGGCGGGGTGGCGACGGGATGAATAAAGGCAGCAAGTATGAATTATGTGTGTATATGTATATGTCTGTGTATGTACATATAGATATATGTATACGTCAAAATGTATAGGTGTATATATGTGCGTGTGTGGGCGTGTACGTGGGTGGGTTAGGCCATTCTTTCGTCTGTTTCCTTGCGCTACCTCGCAGACTCCGCCTGCACTTGATAATCGCATGCAAAGTCACCGTCTACGTGACTGAATCATCTTCTGAGGACAGAAATGAGTACAGCCTCTTCAAGGACCCCCCTCCACCCCATGAGAAGCCCACTTTGTCCTGCTCCCGCGTAAAGAGCAGCCTTGAAGCTGCAACAGCCCTATAGAAGGGATCCTATGATATATATATATATATATATATATATATATATATATATATATATATATATATATATATATATAAAACAGTATATAAAAAACAGACTGCAACATGAATGTTAAAATCTCCCGATACACAATGGGTCATCACAAGTATCAAATAAGCACGGATTCACGTAAACTTGGACAGACGAGTAAGTACACTCAGTGCCTACACATGATCATTCACGCATATGTTATTGCACACACACACATGCACACACAAGCCGCTCCTATCCCACATGGCAGAATGCAGAATATGCGTCTCCAGATTGGCAATCTCAGCTACAAAAGCACAAAGAGCTAACAGGGAAAGTCTCGAGAAGGGCGATGAAGATGGTACCCGAGTTCAGAAAGCTGAGGTACAGCGAAGACTGGAAGCCTTGAATTTGTCCATCATGAAATGGAGTGTTAAGGAGTGACTTGATCACAACCTTGAAGCTTTCAAACAAGATACATGATGCAGACTGAACAATTCGTCGAAAGATATAAGAATAGGACAACCAGAGGACATGACATTAAACGAAAAACTTGAAAAAAAAGGAAAATATGTAAAGTACTTCGATAGGATATCACTGGTGCATGAATGGCGTAAACTGAACGAGGAAATAGTAATTGCGGACAGTATATAGTTTAGATAGTTATAGAAGAGAATGTTCAAGCGATGGCGCCCAACGAGTGTTAAACTTTCTCCCTACACAGTACAAATACTGAATTATATACACCGTTTTCTTTACTAGTGTTTCTCTTAGGTTTCGGCATGACAGGCTATGGTGGTGGTGGCGAGATATATTGAGCGTTAGCCTCAAGAAACGGGCATTCATTTACCAAGATTATTTTTTTAATAGAGTGGGTGAAAAGGTGTATTATCGTGACGTTTACAACAACTGGTGTAATGTTATAATTTAACCTGCGTGGATCAATCTTTGTGGGTCCCGCGCGGGTAATTGTGCGGACATAGAAAACGGAGAAGGTAAATCGAGGTACATTTAAATTTAATGGTTGGTGCTGCCAGCTGAACGGATCTCAGTAAATGTCGCCATCTTCCATGAAGAGTAGATTATATTAGAAAGCCGTTTATGAATTAAAAGGTAATCATTAAGCCAGTACATAAATGTATTCAGTGTGAATCGTGTATCGAATATAATTTACAATACAGAATTAGAATCAGGTTATAGATATGATTGTTAGCTTGTGGTGAAGCTTATGTTGTTTCAACTCTATGCTTGGAATCTGTGCCTTTTATGGAGGATATATATCGAGTCCCATCCCTTAACTTCATCTACTTTTGAATTAAACTTGCATTACCAATAGTCTTAGCATTGATTTAGCTTCTTCCATATGTCCACTTTTACTCTTGATTGAAATTTTTGATGCTGATAATTTACAATATTTCTGTCTACTACTTGGCTGTTGAGCTAATGTTAGCTCTTAATGATGTTCTTGGCTCTTCTCTCACCCAACACTCAGGTAATGGCCTGTTGATTCCTTAGCCCTCGTTATTTCAAAGAACTGGTCATGAATTATATCATCGAAACCACCGAGGAATTTGATAGCTTATCATTCCCGCCCCGCCAACTTAATATCTAAATATCCGTTGTATTTATCTTCCCTTAATGTAATTAGCGTGGGTAGTGCGAGGGCTTCTCCGGTCCACACACTCTCGTAGGCAGTCCACCTCGTACTTCTAACACATCCTTGACACATGTCACAATACTGCTCACAGGTCTGTGTGTTTCCTTATGTAGGGGAGGTCCTTTACCTTTATCTCTAAAGGTAAACCGATGTTCATATGGTTTGCCTTCCACTTGATCCTTGTGATGGGATAGGTCGTGCATAATCACTTACTGGATCTTTTCGTAATAGCGTCTCATCCAAAATACAATACACATTCAGACGTGTTTTCAGTCTCTCACATCCCCTATTACTTTACACTTATATGAGCTAACTTAAGCTATTTGCCTGACTGTTCCTCTAGCCTTTACAGATTTCATCACAGGTATGTCAAGTCTCAAATGTTCGTTACTTCTCATAACTGCTAAAATGTACCGCTAACATTCGGGAATGATCCAGATGTGTCAGAGAAATCATTTATAATGATAAGAACCTACATTGGTGGTCTCAGCAATGACCCCTGAGGTACCCATGTTGTTACCCACTTATAGAAATGAGAAACGTAATATAAAAACAGTATTTAGCTATTAGGGGTGCAGGTCTGTGGTTAGTGATATAATAATGAAAGTTGTCAGCAGTGCAATTCTGTATTGAACAGAATTTGTCTGGCATTTTATTGAAAATTAGCAGAATTTGTTTGGCATTTATCGAAAATGAACAAATTATGTATTGGAATCTTACAAAATGTATGGGAAAGTTTTATGATCTTGAAACATTACACAAAGCTGATGGGAGAAAGCAAGAACTTGTGGGAGATAGTGGGTGCGGTGTACCAAGTGCGGTTGGGTGAGTGAGAACAAGTGTTAAAGCAGCTGGTGTGATACCCCGGGAGGTTGTCGCCACCCCGCGCTGCACTGGATGCTAGGTTGGCGACGTAGTATTTATTAAGGTTGTAAAAGATATATATGAAAGTTTGGAGCTGAATATGAATATGTGAAGGTGTCATCACTGTTGGGAGAATACTGGCGTCACTAAGATATTAACAAACAGCTGAGAAAGATGGTCGGAGTTGGTGAATATCTGTTGTACAGAAGAGGAAGGGGGAACGCGAACACAAAAATCAGAAGAATGAAGTCCACAAAGAAGAATGCCCCAGTATGGTTGTGTGAGAAGAAGGAATGATGCTCTTGGCAGCATTGGGAAGAGGCACCAGTTTAGTGAAGGTCGTAAGAGGGAAATTTCAGAGAAATGACTTAGTAAGAGAAAATAAGGGGAAATGAGGAAATTGATACTTAGACGACGTGATTCAAGATTCAAGAAGATAAAGAGAATGATAGATTTATAGTATAGATGAGACTGAGACAGATTTATAGTATAGATGGGACTGAAAGAGACTGATAGATTTTTAGTGTAGATGGGACTGATGGGAGAGAAATGTATTAACTATGCTTTTTGGGTAGGTGATATGAGGATTTGATCCGAGAAATGCTAGAGTTGATACTGAGCAAGCTGGATCAAATTAATTGGGGGCATTGGCAAACCTAATGTCTGCCGAATGTATTGAAAGGAATATTAGTTTTAATGGCTTTGTGATTATATATGTAAAGTGATAGGGAATTTATAGTGTCCTAGGTGAGGTGGGCGTGGTGGGCGTGGCAGGTCAGCCCGGCTCGGGCGCCGGCCGCTATTGATTCGCTCTGCTTGTCTATCCGCCTCCTGCGCCCACACACCCTTAACCCCATCCTTCACGGTGTCTCTATAATTATCTGTTTCTTATTAGCTCTTAATGCTTTCTGTACGGGGATGAGGTGGGAAGTATTACACATTTCTGGCCCTATACCAAATCTAAAGTCATATGCCTAAATATTTTCAACATGGCATTATTATGGCTTTTCTTGTCTTATTTATTCACAGCAGTTTATATGAAAGCAAATTTCTTCACATGTCTTATTTATTCCCTGAAACTTACCATTTATATAGTACGGCGACGGAATTCTGCGCTCGTGGGGGCCCCATCTCTGTAATTTACCTTTTTTTTTTTTTTTGGAGGGGTTACCGGTCATGGCTTTATGTTGTTACGTTCAATAATAACGCTTAATCAAGCCAACGTGTACTAAGCCCAGAAGTCTGTTATTCTCAGGATTTACGTTTATTGCACTGTTCAAGCGGTTTGAAAGAATAAAGTTTTACATTATAATTGCTGAGGAACGATGATGAATAATCCTCATTAGTAAGTGTGATCAAATATTTTCGAAAGATGAGGCTCAGTGTGAGCGTCCAGGGCGGTGTGTGGGTGGCGGGGCAGGGTGGCAGATAGGGAGGGGTGACCAGGAAACTGTATTGATCGCTCCACCACGCCTCCCTTACCTCTTTACGAGGGGGTGTATGTGCGGGTAGTGGGTATTCTTTCCCCAAGATGCGTCATGTCCCATGGTATTTAAACTTGTCATATCACTTTAAACATATATCTTTAATCTCGTTGGGTATTTAGACCTAGGCCGTTGGTACTATAGAACTATATGTCTATATGGACTCTGTGGCCTTACGTTATACTGTGGACTTACGTTACATTGTGCTTCACTCAGACATGTTCCATGGTACTTAGACCAGCTATGTTAAGTTGTAGCTAAACATCATGTCACATGGTACCTTCACATTATATGCTGTCTGAATCATTTGTACTTTTCATATTCCACGCACCTATCACACATGTTCATTGGATCTGTCATGTAACATGGGACTTGAAAGTCATGACAAGATGATGCTTAAGACAGTTCATGCCAAATTACGGTATGTAGGTAGACCTGTCAAGTCACAAAGTCCCTGAATCAGGCACGTCGCATGTCACCTGAGCCTTTCATGTTTACTCAGGTAATTTGACATGGCAAGTCTTAGAGAGACAAAATATAATCAGTCAGGGGGAAAAAGATGGCAGCATCAATGTTCTTGTTACCAATATGATGACAAATCTCAGGGTGTGACAGGTCAAAACACATGAAGTGTATGACAAACCCTAGAAGTGTAAATGGTACTGCTCTGCCTTGAACTGTCATAACATTTATGGTAAAATGGGAAGACAGACTTCATAATTACATGTCATTTCTGTGATAGACCTTGGGTATGGCATTTGTGCCATACAAATATGACAAGTGGTACTATGAGGATGTGTTGAATTCCAAGATACTGTGAATAGGGTACAAGATTGGGATGACAAGCTTTAAAACAGTGGTATGAGAGGGTTCAGAAAATACATCATTGGACGTTGTGGTATATGACAAGACAAGCCCCAAGATAGTATGAAATTACGAATCATTAGGATATGACATGACAGATTCAGACAGCAAAAAAAAAAATTACTGGTTCCAGAACACTGCAATACTGAAAAGAATTTAGAATCATTTGATGTGTCAAGCACTGGTATGACGTAATACTGACAGGCTCTTTTACATGATATATCAAGACTCAATGAGGCATGTGAGAAAATAAGTGTGGACATGATGTACAATGTTGAGTTTAAAAACCAAAATGTAAGACATGGATCTAAGGTATCAAAGGTGAAGAAGTTGTGAGACATGTTAAAGATAGGGACTCAGTAACTGGATTGGTAGTTAATTGGCCTTAAGCCCAAATAACCAACTAACCAGCCCCAAATTCAGTCAACAAGATCATGGAAACCCATTAATTTGTCCTAGGGCTCAAAGTAAGGCCAACATTATGTGGAGGCACATGGAAAGTGTACAAATAGGCTTTAACAGAGACGTGTGGAACTGTACAAATAAGTTGTCCAAACAATGGATCAAGGTGAAATAAATTTTTTTAGGAAATAGGCTGATATAAGCTGACTTTGGGAGAAGTAGAATCCTTACAGAAGTGAAAAGAGGATGGAAAGAAATAGAACCATAAAATCCTTTAAAAATCAAACATTTTTTGCTCTAAATGAAAGGAAAGCAAATGAGGAGTTTGGTAAAAGAAAACAGGGAAATTTCATAAAAGAAGTTTGTTTTGGATAGATGTAAACAGGTACACAAGAAAGTTCCCCAACATGTGAGGGCATTTTTAAAAAGTCAAGACTGTAAAAGGATTGTGGATATCAAGAGCTGGTATAAGGGATGGGAGGATTAAAGGTAAGGAGAGTGCTGAAGATGTACAAAGGAGAGATAGCCATTAAGAAGGTAAGAAGAAAGGTGAGAACCTTAATGGAAATGCATGGTTTGTAGATAGTGAAGAGTTGATATGAAGTTGCAGGGCATGGATTTGCAAAATGTATATAGTTTCAAGGAAAAGTAATTGTATGTGTGTGATAACGAGATGAAGATAGTGGCTGCTTCACCATACAGAGATAAATGGGATACAAATAATTACAATCACAATATTACATGCCGCAAGGATCACTGAGCCTTGTCATTGAAAACAAAGTGAAGTTATGAAGGGAAGAAGATACCTGAACCAGACTTTAGGAAGGTAAATGAGGGTTTCAGAAGAGAAGAAACTTGTGCTGCATTTTTGGATTTATAAAAGGCTCTGGCATTTGTGCATTATACATAACAGCTAGGGAATGATTCTGAGCAGTGTGAGATTTATTTGTCTGTTTCTGGAGCTACTTTGTCAATGCTGGAAACAGTAAACAAAGATAATGTATGAAGAAAAGGCATATGCAAGTACAGGAAAAGCAATAATATCTCGCATCTTCCTGTTCTAGGTCATGCTATACATGAAAATATGCCAGCTAGTACAGCATTTCCCATAGATGTATCTGAAAAACTTTTTGATGCCGTATTTATGCTCTAAAGTACTGTATTTGTGTAATATCTGTAATAACAGTTTTGAACAATAGTAAAGGTATAAATAACATGAAAACTGTGTAAATCAACCAGCATTGGACCAGAAACTGATGCATCTTCATACTGTTTTACCTTGAAGCATTCATATGCTATGGCAAAAGTTTTTTTTTTTTTTTCATTCAGCAAAAAAAAAAGTGTCAACAAGTAAAATTGAATTATGGTATGAGGAGTTTTACATAAAGGTGGGAGTGGTTATACACTGTTTAAAGTCAGCATCTCTGTTTCATTTTTATGGATCAGGCATTGCTCAAAATTAGAATGAGATGGGTGATTATCTTGTGTAGAATAAAAGCTGCCACTTATTTCATGCTGATGTTATCCTGTTTGCCATATTAGAGAAGGGTTGGGTAAAACTGTATGTTCCTTTGATGTCAGCAAGAGGAAACTTCAAGAAATAAATGTTAGAGAAAGTTCTGAGCTCTTGAGAGATGCAGTTTTAATGTAATAGTGTGAATGGAGAATAATTTGTTAGCAATGGGTGTGGGTACTTGGAAATAATTATCATGGATATTATTGAGAAAGCTTAACCTGAGAACAGAATAATGTAAGGAAAGAAGTAACAGCAATAAGGGCTTTGGTGAACAGGAAGAAAATAGTGTTACATTTGGCTGGAAGCTGGCATGAAGTGCATGTTTTAACACTATGAATGTGAAATCTTAGTTTCCCAAGTCCAATTGGTTATAAATATAAAAGAAGTACAGGTGGAAAACATATGTACTATAGTTGTATTTGAGAATATATATAAAAAAGAGTGAAAAAATCAATGTTATATGTATAATAGATGATACATAAGAGGCAAACTGTAAGAGAGATGGACAGATGTAGAAAACAGTGTCTAAGGCTAGGGATATCTTAAAAGTGAATGTCATGAGAATGACATCTGACTGATATAAGTTAAATGAAATGCCATATGCATGGCAGCAGAGTTACAGATTATAAAATTGTGCAATGAACTTGCCCATGACAGTCGCATTTACTTATCATAAGCAAGAGTAGCATGAGACACACGAGTCACAGACCCTTTGTGCTTGGGATTCTAAATATGAAAAATTGTGTTGCCATAACCCTTGTTGATACTGTTTTCCTCATCTGCCAACTTCTTACAAATGATATGCCAAAGAAATTTGTTTTAATATTTTTGTGTATTTTTCTGCTTGTTTTGGGACTCATGAAACTAAGACATTAAGCATTAAGTTATGAAACTTTTAACATGCTGATAAAATATAGGAGGTAAGAGATCACCTGAAATATTATGCACTTTCCCTGATTTTTCAATGACTGCTTTTTCTTTATGGATTTTACAGTTTCTATCTGAAGGAGGGAAACACTGATTTCGTTGCTTCCCCCTCTACCACCAACACCAACATTCAGAACTTTTAACCTGTAACACAGTTAGGATGCATTTGACATAACATATAGTTCAGGTCAAGTGCACCTTCAGTTTCAGGACCTTTGACCTAACCTATAAGGTTCAAGCCAAAGGCCAGTAGTGTTGAGGGTGTAGTAAGCATTTGAGTCAAAGGCCACTGGTGTCAATGGTGTCGTGAAAATGGCTCTGGACACGACTCATGAGGGCCAGATCAAATGCCATTGATATCAGATGTGTAACGAAGATAACCACTGACTTCACTTGTAAGAGTTCAAACAAAAAGCCAATGGTGTTAAGGGTTTAAGGAAGATTGCCTTTGACATAAAGGTCAGAGGTCAGTGGTGCTTAAAGTGTACCAAAACTGAGGATGAAGTGAAGATTTGCCTATGATTTGACTATAAGAATCATGTTAACAGCTAGTATGGTAATGATAATGATGGTGTAGCAAAGATTCTTAAGTAAAGAGTCAAATGGTCTGTACATGCCACCATCTTATCCTCTCCAGGTGTACTTGGTAGACTTAACACTACATATTCAACCTTATACAAAAGTTAAATACAGTATATAATATATGTAAACATGTGTAAGTCCATGGAGGGAGGAGAGTAAGAATAGTACCCACACATCTTTGTGTTAGTTTAGGGGAATAACTTGTTGGAGAAGGGATCTGGAAACTCTCCAATCTTGAATTATCACTTTTTAACACCAAGAATAGAAGGAGCCTGGCTAGGATTTTTCCTTGAAAGCTCAAGCAAGGTTGTCTGAATGTACATGATTGAAACCTGGATGAAAAGGGATATAAGTGCTATATTTAATGGGAGGAACCTAGAAGTTTTAAAACTAAATTAAATGGTTCAAGAATGTTCATTGGTGAAATTCTTGGGTTAGTGAGAGAATAAGGTGGGCATTTGTCAAGAAGGAGCTATGGGACTGTATTGATAAGCATAAGGAAGCGAGTTCAAGACTGATGAGGGTTAGAATGAAAGTAGGCTACAAAAAGTAGGTTGTTGTTAGTGTTAGCAACAGGAGTGAAAGAGTACATTTTGGGAGGAACTGAGTGATTGCTCTAACAGTTTTGATGCTAGGGTTCAAATCTTAGTGCTAAGGGACCTGAACATAAATGTGTTTGATATAGCAATTAAGAGTTCTATCAGGAAGGATGGGGTCCCCTGTCAAGAACGAAAATGAGGAAATGATTGTGTGCTGATAAATGATAGTTACTAAAAATACATTAAAGAAGGATGCATCCATAAGTATATGTTGGTGAGTGAGGTTTGGGGCCAATAGCCATCATTGGAGTGTGTGCTAACTGACACTGCATGCAAATGAGAAATTGATGGTGGAGATTGTGCTAGAGCTGGAAGTGGCAGGTGGAGTGTCTGAGTATTTCCTTGTAGAGGTAAGTGTGAAAGTTTGTGGTAGGTTCAGAGAAAGGAAATAACTTACATGTGAAGTACATAGAGAAGGTGAGAGAAAAAGGTGATTTAGACATTAAGCAAAGAAGTTTAAGCTTTGTCATCTTTCAGGTAAATAAGTCAGTTATATTTTTTTTAAGATACTTGAATTGAAAATGATTTATGGCATACATGCTGTAGGCTTTGCACATTTTTACTGAATTGATTATATTGCAAAAAATTAGTAACAGTAATCATCAAACTTCAAAAAGATGAGTATCCTGGTTAGAAATTCTAAACTAACTGAATGTGTTCTTTGCAGTTTTGGGAAATCATTAGTGATGAGCATGGCATCGACCCAACAGGGACATACCGAGGGGACCATGACCTACAGTTAGAACGCATCAATGTCTACTACAATGAAGCCACTGGTGGCAAGTGAGTGTAAAGCAGTCTTAGGGATTAGGAAAAATTTAGAATAATCTACTTTCTAAATAATCTACTAAGTGAAAATATGTTTCTCTGTTCTTTCTTTCTAATTTTACTTCATGTACATATAACTTAACATAGAGTTGCAAAAAGCCTGATGTGAAAAAGACATTTAGTTAAAGCCCTTATTTCAGTGAAACAGAGTAACACATTCTACCCGAGGAAATGAGAGAGCTCTGCCCATTGCCTGCCTGTGGGTTTAGATGTGGGTACCCAGGCTCAACCAGTTAATTTCCAGAGATGATACATGGTTTAATGAACATTATCCATTCTCTTTAAATAGGAATGGAGATAAAAAAAAAATACTTTTCTTCATGTTGTATCTGTGAGGCAGTTTTGCCAACAGAAGAAGAATATATGTAGTGTACACTGTTGCATAGAAGTGACTGAGTGTACCATGTTGCATAATTAACAGCTACCTTACTTGAACCTAAGGTTAAAATTCAAGATTCCTGCTTGTAAATATGATGCATTACTCTACCATGGCATTACGCTTGATAGAGGAAATATTTTGAAATATTTGAATCTTTTTTTATTACATTAGTGTTAGTTAAGATGACAAGTAGGTATACACATCTAACCCCTTTCCTGATGGGATGGGGGTACTTATGCCTTAAAGAACTTAAAATGTACTATAGGTAATGATTTCATTGGGAACATAGCTAATGGAAATATTTTGTTTCACCAAAATGTACTTAAGCATATAGATGGCTCTGGAATCAGTTAATTTATGTAAAATGAGAAAATAAATAACCACTATTTGCAAACCTGTGAAACAAATAATTTTGAATGTAGAGTTCAAGAATGTTTTAGTTTTTGCAGATAAGATGGAATTTCCAGTAATAACTGCTCTGAAGTAGCAGAATGAACTCTTATAATTGCATAGTAATACTTAATCATGTATATTCATTTCAAACTTATCATGTTACACTTTCCTTCATGAACAAGGATAACAGATTTTGCAATATGTATGTATATAATGTTATGTTTTGATATTGGATGATATTAAGTCAATCAAAATTTTACACACCACAAAAAGTTCTTAATTTGACAAGTTCAGATAGTTTTCCAGTAAGCAAAAGTCTGTTTAACCAAAGACTCCGGCTTCTATTTTCTTAGGTATGGATAAAACTAATCCATATTATTTACTCTTCCAGATATGTACCTCGGGCTATCCTTGTTGACTTGGAACCAGGCACAATGGACTCCGTCCGATCTGGCCCTTTCGGCCAACTCTTCCGGCCAGACAACTTTGTTTTTGGTATGCCATCTTAGGGATTTCTATGCTGAAGTTGAACAGCTTATTCAAAATGTCAAAATCAACCAGCCATGGCAATAACTCGTTCTTCCCAAGTCATGCCTCTCAGTTTGTACCCACCTTGTTCTTACATCCAAAATGTGACCTTCCCATATGCATTCCTTCATTCCTACTGCTTACCTACATTTTGCAGTGGTTTATTATCAAAACGTACCCATCTCAAAGCCATCACAGTACTTTATCCCTTTTTTGATCCAACTTCTTAATACCAAAGTAATGACTTTCAAAAGATTGCTTATGCAAAGCGAAGGTGGTTTCATTAAAAGATTAAGGATTTTGAAATGAATGAATCACCATCATGAGGGAGGAACTTTTTCTGTATTGGGTGAATGTGTCTTTACAGGTCAGAGTGGTGCTGGAAACAACTGGGCTAAGGGTCATTACACAGAAGGCGCTGAACTGGTTGACTCCGTTCTTGATGTAGTACGTAAAGAGTCTGAAGGCTGTGACTGTTTACAGGGCTTCCAGCTTACACATTCTCTAGGTGGTGGCACTGGTTCAGGAATGGGCACTCTCCTCATCTCAAAGATTCGTGAAGAATATCCAGACCGTATTATGAACACATTCTCCGTTGTGCCTAGCCCAAAAGTAAGTTGATGATATTTCGGTGTTGAATGAAAATTCCTTTTCATCTAGATAAATCAAGAAATTTAAGTGAACTTGTACTCTTCAGTTAATCTACTTTAATATCCATTTCAATAATGTTCACTAAATCAGTATATATATAGCATTAATACTGACTTTTTAATTTCATCAGGTATCTGACACTGTTGTTGAGCCCTACAATGCCACCTTATCAGTCCATCAGCTTGTAGAAAACACAGATGAAACATACTGCATTGACAATGAAGCCCTTTATGACATCTGCTTTAGAACACTTAAACTGTCCACACCTACTTATGGTGACCTTAACCATTTGGTGTCTCTTACTATGTCTGGTGTGACCACTTGCCTACGATTCCCTGGCCAGTTGAATGCTGATCTCCGAAAATTAGCAGTAAACATGGTTCCCTTCCCTCGACTTCACTTCTTTATGCCTGGATTTGCCCCACTCACTTCTCGAGGTTCTCAAATGTATCGTGCTCTCACTGTACCTGAGCTAACACAGCAGATGTTTGATGCCAAGAACATGATGGCTGCCTGTGACCCACGACATGGTCGTTACCTCACTGTTGCTGCAGTATTCCGTGGTCGAATGTCCATGAAGGAAGTGGATGAACAAATGCTTAATATTCAAAACAAGAATTCCTCATACTTTGTTGAATGGATCCCCAATAATGTGAAGACTGCAGTATGTGACATCCCTCCAAGAGGAATCAAGATGGCCTCCACCTTCATTGGCAACTCCACTGCCATTCAGGAACTTTTCCGTCGTATCTCTGAACAGTTCACTGCCATGTTCCGACGAAAGGCTTTCCTTCATTGGTACACTGGTGAGGGCATGGATGAAATGGAGTTCACAGAGGCTGAATCGAACATGAATGATCTGGTTTCTGAGTATCAACAGTACCAAGATGCTACAGCTGAGGAAGAGTATGAAGATGAAGAGGAGCATGCTGAAGAGGCCTAACTCTTAAGGGTTAAGAGTATGAAGTTGTAACTTCTGGTCTTGATGTTGCCATGTTTGTAACTAGGATTATGTTGATACTGTCTCTGTAGATTCAGCTTGCATAAGAATGTCAAGGAAATTTATAAAAGATTTCATAAGCCATGGAGACGTCTTCACTTGCCTCTAGGTTGCTAACTGCTTTTTTTCCAGAACATTTTATCTCATGGTTTATGCCATTGGGTTTCATACTACAGTATTTATGTTTCATGGTAAATTAATGAATTTGCTGTGAATATTAGTAATGTAATGTATCTGAATTAGTGTATACTTTGAGAGGAGCTAAGTGGAAGATCATTCCATGACACAACGTGCTAATACACTGCCAATTGACAAGTGACTAATGGTGTCTTTCACTTGCTTCACTCACAGACTAACTTGGTTCAGAACAAAGCCATATTAAATACTCCTGTGTACTATTTCACTTATCTTGGTTGGGTTTCTTCTGTTCGAGTCTTTGTTCTAAACCCAGTCTCCAAGAAATGTCAAACAAAGTGTAAGGATCTTGACTAGTAAGGGGTCTTCACTTCTGTTGGATTTGGAGTAAGTGACTCATTATTAATTTCAGGTGTGGAATCTTGATGCTGACCATTAAATTCACTACCTGTATACTTTAACAGCAGAGGTAAGACTTGTACTATTGTGGAGTCTTATGCACTAGTAAATTTTCAGATGGGTTTGAAGGTAAGCATCAACATACCCTCCACTGCAGCATTGAAGGTTGAATACCTCATTACTTGCAAGGATTACAGTCTGTGGCATGTGTACATCATAAGATGATTCTGTAGACTATGAGTTGAATTTGAGTGAAATACATAAAAAATCTATTCTTAAAAACAAAGAATATATTTCTGCACTGTGCCCTTACTAGCCATCTTCCAGTCAGCATTACATGCCATTACTTGTTCCTTGTTCCCCAAATCATTTACATCTTATTTATGATTAATGTCATTTCATTTCATAGCATAAGTAGAAGTTCTTTCATTTTTTTCACCACTGCAGTTTTGTCTTTAATAAAGATATTTGTATGGTGGTATGGCTTTTATTGAACTAACTTCAATGGCTATACTTGGTAACAGATGGTTAAGATCCAAAAGGGATAATTTAAAATATTAATGCTTGCCTTCGGAGAATACTGCACAGTCAAGTGTACACTTGAACACTAAGGAATCGTCCCCTCAAGCGAGCAAAAAAGTTTTCAGGAAATTATTATTATTTTATTATACTTTGTCGCTGTCTCCCGCGTTTGCGAGGTAGCGCAAGGAAACAGACGAAAGAAATGGCCCAACCCCCCCCCCCATACACATGTATATACATACGTCCACACACGCAAATATACGTACCTACACAGCTTTCCATGGTTTACCCCAGACGCTTCACATGCCTTGCTTCAATCCACTGACAGCACGTCAACCCCGGTATACCACATCGCTCCAATTCACTCTATTCCTTGCCCTCCTTTCACCCTCCTGCATGTTCAGGCCCCGATCACACAAAATCTTTTTCACTCCATCTTTCCACCTCCAATTTGGTCTCCCTCTTCTCCTTGTTCCCTCCACCTCCGACACATATATCCTCTTGGTCAATCTTTCCTCACTCATCCTCTCCATGTGCCCAAACCACTTCAAAACACCCTCTTCTGCTCTCTCAACCACGCTCTTTTTTATTTCCACACATCTCTCTTACCCTTACGTTACTCACTCGATCAAACCACCTCACACCACACATTGTCCTCAAACATCTCATTTCCAGCACATCCATCCTCCTGCGCACAACTCTATCCATAGCCCACGCCTCGCAACCATACAACATTGTTGGAACCACTATTCCTTCAAACATACCCATTTTTGCTTTCCGAGATAATGTTCTCGACTTCCACACATTCTTCAAGGCCCCCAGGATTTTCGCCCCCTCCCCCACCCTATGATCCACTTCCGCTTCCATGGTTCCATCCGCTGCCAGATCCGCTCCCAGATATCTAAAACACTTCACTTCCTCCAGTTTTTCTCCATTCAAACTCACCTCCCAATTGACTTGACCCTCAACCCTACTGTACCTAATAACCTTGCTCTTATTCACATTTACTCTTAACTTTCTTCTTCCACACACTTTTCCAAACTCAGTCACCAGCTTCTGCAGTTTCTCACATGAATCAGCCACCAGCGCTGTATCATCAGCGAACAACAACTGACTCACTTCCCAAGCTCTCTCATCCCAACAGACTTCATACTTGCCCCTCTTTCCAAAACTCTTGCATTTACCTCCCTAACAACCCCATCCATAAACAAATTAAACAACCATGGAGACATCACACACCCCTGCCGCAAACCTACATTCACTGAGAACCAATCACTTTCCTCTCTTCCTACACGCACACATGCCTTACATCCTCGATAAAAACTTTTCACTGCTTCTAACAACTTTCCTCCCACACCATATATTCTTAATACCTTCCACAGAGCATCTCTATCAACTCTATCATATGCCTTCTCCAGATCCATAAATGCTACATACAAATCCATTTGCTTTTCTAAGTATTTCTCACATACATTCTTCAAAGCAAACACCTGATCCACACATCCTCTACCACTTCTGAAACCACACTGCTCTTCCCCAATCTGATGCTCTGTACATGCCTTCACCTTCTCAATCAATACCCTCCCATATAATTTACCAGGAATACTCAACAAACTTATACCTCTGTAATTTGAGCACTCACTCTTATCCCCTTTGCCTTTGTACAATGGCACTATGCACGCATTCCGCCAATCCTCAGGCACCTCACCATGAGTCATACATACATTAAATAACCTTACCAACCAGTTGTTAGAAAGGATGGGGCTATAAAGTGAACTGTATAAGATTAAAATTATTAAGGGACAGATCTTAATGAAAATTCTATTGTGCATGAGGGTATACAAATAGCTGACCTTAAAACACCTAAAACGACAACAGGAAATTCAGGGTTTATGAAATATAGATAATCAAGGACAGCTTAGAAAGTTAGAAGAGGAACTTGCAAATCAGAGATGGGAAATTCAGCTGGAAACCAGGGCATAACATCAGATGCTCACAGCAATCCAGAGTTTTCCCTGATGCTAACATACACTATTAGGATGATGATGTGCACTGGTACATCACAGCAAAGACAATGTGTTGTAAGGCAGATATGTAAAGTGCTTCACTGACAGCCCATGTTATGTGTGAACATCTCAATTCAAACCCTAGGAATATAGAAAAATATATCTAAACATCATAGAAGACAGTCTCCTAAACTATAGCTCATCTGACTTTCCTTGATGTGGAGTTAAATCAATTAGGGGAAATATTTACAAAGTGTATCAATTTCAATGCTTTCAACTAGGACAGATGGGTCACATCTTGACTTGCTAGTTACACTTGCTAACCGACTAAGCTGCAAACCAAAGCAAAAGTAGGTCACATCTTAAAATCATTAACCAATGTTTAAGGATGCTTTTTGATTCTTTTGATCTATGTAGATGTCCTTTAGTTTGTATTTTTACAGACTTCAGTATATGTTTAAGTCACTGCTTACTAATAGAGACAAGACACCAATGAGTACGAATAATAGTTGAAAACCATGTTTATTTGTGTTACCTGAGAGTAATATATTATTCATGCCTATATACTCCCAATCAACAAAATGCCAATTATTCTGGGCACCACATATTCATCCCCACACAAACATCAAAACAAAAGCTGCAAACTAAATGCTATAAGAATAAGAACTGGTACAAGAGTTTGATAAGGAAAAGAATCCCTTAACATCCTACACAAACAATTCTCTACTCAACCTTAAACTATGCCTCTGCCTGGTCATCAATCCTGTTAAAGCTTTAGCACACATAACTCAACTGCAAACCACAAATAACAGAGCACTCAGAATACTCACTATCTGCCTAACAATATAACTTCAATATAACTGTTTGCAACAGCAGAGGACCCTTTCCATCTGCACCGCTCCACAACTAACCACCAAGCACCATTTAGAAATAAAAAGCTTACCACTACTTCACTCTTCAGCAACTTACAGATCCCATTATTCCCAACAAACAGCAATGACAAACTATGCACACAAAAAACAAGCACAAAGCAACTCTCCCAACTCAGTCTAAAATGCCACACCAGGCATACACCTATGAAATTACAATGCCAGACATACATGAGTTACACTTAATCAATTACAATGTGGACAACATTAAAACGCTGATTCAACACTTATGAAGACCCTTTGCACCCATGTTGCAACTTCTACAGTCAAAATACTGAACAGTAACAGCTCAATTGCCATGCACTCTCCTCACATAGAAACACACACAATATCACAACACTTTATGGCCTGAAGTCAGAAGACAAGGGATTCATGGGGTAGGATGGTAAAGTATGGAATTTAATAAAATAAAACACCACATGACAAAAAAAAAGTATCAAAATCACATTCCCTGAAGGAGGTGAAGACATGTTGAATCACAAAAAATGTGCTCTTATGTTTCATCTAAAATTAAAGAAAAGACAAAAAATTCCCCACAGAAATTCCATTTCATAAAGATAATGAAATGTGCAAGATAGCAAAGAAAATTCCATGTAAAAAATAATCAAAATATATCAGATGGATGAAAACTACATAAATCAAGAAAAAATAAACTATATTAATAAAGCCACAAGTAGTAAAACTGATACTTGCATTAAGAGACAATTCATAAAACCACCAGTATTAAAACTGACATCTGCTTAGGAGACATTCAAAAAGACCTTGGGTCAAAAACAGGTGAAAACATCACATGAGTAATACCAGATAGCCTTTGGTTTCCAATAAACCAAGATTCCACAACCTCACAACCCAGGAAGGTGAGAGATTCTTCCTTACTCAAGAACTGGAAATACTTCCAATTTAGAAAGCATTTACGTCATCCACTATTATGCCACCCCAAGTGAAAAGTACCCTACCTGGAAGCATAAAATATAGGTACACAAGATTTCTAAGCACACTGGGTGCTCAGAATGCATGATCAGGAAGCTGCCTGCCAGTGCTCAGGACCTCCCAGACATCATCTCACCTCCAAACGTATCCCTGATTCCCTAAGGAACACTTCTAGATCTACAGATAATACCCTAAGATAAGTATCAAAGCACCCCTATATTTTAGCTGCAAAGCTCAAGAAAAGCCATCCAAAACTTCAAGAAAACATCTCTCATAAAAAGCACTCAACATTGCCTGCAAAAGGCCCTTCACATTCTCTCCTACAAGCCAGCTGCTAGACTCCTGCTTATGAGGGAAATGAAGTGCAAACAACTCGCATTTACAAAGACTACAAGATGGTGGAGTAAGGTAACATTCTCCGATGAAAGTTCCTTCAAGGGTGTGCAGTCAAGGCTGGAGGGGGGCCAGCCATTATGACTATTTTACAATGAAGACAGTGAAACATCCAAGTAATGTAATGATCTACAGTTGTTTTAGCAGTGCAACAGTTAGGGGAGGGTTGTACTTCTTACCTAAAATACTACAATGAATGGCGAGCAGTACAGTACAATGCTAGAGACCATCTGCTTCCTTTTGAAGAGGTTTATGTGAGTGATCATTTAATGTAGGATAGTGCCCCTGCTATAAGGCTAGAAAGGTGATGAACTGGTAATATGAAAAAAATTCAACTACAGGAGCTGCTTGGGAACTCCCCAGACCTAAACCCACTAAGGAACTGCCAGAACCAAGTGAAAGTCAATCTTGCTTCCTAAAATACCTCATCAGTGCCTTGCCTCATTCAGGAGCTCAATACCCAACATATGGACCCAGAATACTTCAGGAACCTTGACAATTCCAAACCCAGATGTCTGCGGATGGTAATCAAGACCAAAGGAAAGATGACACCATCCTAAAATTTAAGGGTACCATCACCTTTGAAAATATATGTGGGCAACACAGTGTTTTGTGAGCACTGTACAAATTTCTATGTACAACAATGTACAAAACACTTTATTATCAGGGATTGGTATGATAATCAGCAAATCACCATCACACTCCAAGCTCTGTGCAGGAATACCTTACTTTGAGGGAAAGATGAAAATTCAAACAAGAAAAACAACCTTAAGAAATTAAAACATACATGGTATTAACAATTGAGGATAGCTTTTTGTGATAACAGAACTGCTTGGGCTGTTGAAACTTTGAACTGTGAAATGAATTCTGATACTTGAGTACCTCCAGCAGTTCAGAGCATCTTTACAGATATGATGATTTCTTTCTGTTCATATGATGTCAATCTAAAATATATGAATAACCACATGCAAGCTATTCATCTGTAGTAGGCACTTAATGGCCAAAGTTATCAAGGTATATTTCCCAAATGTACTCTAGGCAATGCTAGAGATATGTGAAAATTCACAAATATTACATGTAATACTTAAGCTTTAATCACTGCATTCATCAAGATATAATAAGTGAGAAAACAACTCATTCACTCATCTACATCATAAAAGCAATACGGTATACAGTATTCCCTGACTCACGTATGATATATAAATGTTGCCATGGGGAGGTTAGCCCCCCCTTACATTGTTTCTTATCTATAAATAATAATTTGTATCCATTTACATGTAATTTCTATATTATATGGAAACCATCACTGGCACAACCATCCAAAACTGAGAAACCATTTCTTAAATTCTCATGTTGCCTGTAACATTATAGTTGTGAAAATAACTTTTACTGATTACGAGAATTTTACAAAATAATTTTACCACTTAATTTCTAGAGAAATACCTCATTAGAAGTTATTAGCTACACAGTAAAGAATAAAAAAAAGGTATAAAATACATATTTACACAACTATCCTTCCACACTGTACTTCATTTGTGAATCCACTGGTTTAGCATTTGATGTGTGGTGGTCTCTTCTTCTGAAACATCTGCTAATAAATACATTACGAAAGAAATGCCAAGGCAAATTTTTCATAATGATTTAATGAAGTTTGAAACAGTTGTGCCTCATGATGTTCCTTTTCAGGGCTAAATTCCAAGTAAAGTCACACTGCTCTATTTAGGATAACATTTAAGAACTGTCCTTAAGTTTACTTTGGTTTAACCTGCAAATAACAGCCATCATGTGATGTTTAAAGTGGGATGGCAGTCAGGATCATGTGAGGTTTTAATTCTTTTTTATGCATGTGGGGGTAGTTTAAGGAATATCAACTTGCAGTGTCATGGTTAATAGCATACAAAGTAGATTTCTAATAAGTTTCTAACTTAACATGTTTTTGTTTTCTTGAATACAATGGATATCAGTGGTCTGGAATGCCGTGTCTTTGAAATGATATCCAACAACCTTAAATCCTGTTCCTACAGATCCAGAATTCCTGTCCATATTTAAATATACTAGTGTATTCTAGTAGAATTTACAGATACCATATATCATTCTCAGAAAATCCCGAAGCCTCTCCATTAACCTGATATCACTATAGTAGAAAGATGCTCCCTACTCGCCCTAGAAGCCTAACCCTGCTAATCTATTGAGTAAAGAGAAAAGATTTTGTGGGGTTACTGATGACAACTAATTATCATACCTGGACACATCAGACCATGAAGAGTGATTCTGAATTTATTAGAGAAGGATTCAATATCCAATCACATGAGTTAAATGAAATGGAGAATCACGCACTAGGGTTACTAAGTACAATATCAGTTCAAATAGCAGCAACATGACATTAAAATGCTTTGGCATCAACACTAAGGTTTAAATGTCTATGATGTGCCAGATTTAAATGGTTCATATCTTTTTTAATTGTTTTAAATTTCAAATTTTGCTTGTTCTGGTGAATTTTTTTTTCACCTTAGCCAGTACTTAAAAGACATTTACTAAGGATTTACAAAACTCAACCATGAAACATATAGCAAAAAGAGTTTATTTGTCATTTTAACACTTGACAACACTTAACTCATGCACCTCATTCTACTTAACTCTAGATTTTCCTGTGGTGAGCACTATGTGTGAGCCCTGCCTTTTGGCAAAATGGTAGGAGCAGTGGATAGAAGTAGAAGGTAGGAACATTTAGGCAAGAGCATTAGGTAGAGATAGTAGGTAGGAGCATTAGATAGGTCGCAGTCATCAAGAACATTAGGTAGGAGCCTCTGCAAACACTGTGCTAGACCTGCCATCTGCCAGTGGCCTGTAAAGGATGATGCACTAAAGGCTACAAAGTGGCACTAGAGTTCTTTAGTTTGGAGACTTTGTTGCTATGGCTAACCCTTTGAGAGAGTTCCAATTGGAACAGGTGTCAGAGAGACAGATAGATATACAACTTTCACAATTAACAAAATATATTTGGACTAAAAATTTAAGCATTTACAAAACCACAATTTAATGTTTTCAGATGGTAATTCAATGATTCAACAAATTATATGCATCATAAAGATGTAAACAATTCAGAGCTTTATTTTGGTAAAAAGTTTTTTCCTTGGCCCTAAGTTAAATGAACTGCTTAGATTATCATACTGAGCATTACTAAATCCATCTTTTAGATTAACCCATGCCCTGTGATGAACTGGAACTCCAAGAGAATCCAAAAGCTGAGAAGCTAATGTAGGCACAACTGGTTGTAAAGCTATACCTACCATTCGCACAGTCTCCAGAGCAACCCGCAACACTGAGTCTAAATGATTTGAATCAGGAAGGTTCTTTAATTCCCATGGCTTTTCCTCCTGAACAAAGGCATTAGCTTGTCGAACAGCTGCCATTGCTACTTCTATACCATGATAAAAATTAAAATCATGGTAATGTTTCTCTATGATACAAGGAAGCTCCACCAACTGTTCCACCAATTTTTGTCCAGCTAACGGCATCTTTTTAAGATATTGCTGGTCTAGAGGAGGCATCAGCTGATTTGGATTGAGAGATGGAGCTGTGCATCGACTGAGAAGATTTCCTAATGCATCTGCAAGTTCCACATTTAGAATATGCACAGCATGTGCTTCACTCCAATTGCTGTCAGAATGTGGTGTACCACCTCTCAGTAACAAATACCGTAATCCATCAGCAGAATAACGTTTAATACAATCCTGGGGACACACTACATTCCCAAGTGACTTGCTCATTTTCTCTCCCTCAACTGTCCAGTGAGAATGGCAAAGGAGGGAACGAGGTGGTTCTAATCCTATACCAATGAGAAGAGCTGGCCAGTACACACCATGGAATCGTAAAATGTCTTTGCCAAGCACCTGAACATCAGGTGGCCATAATTCAGTGTTTGGATATCCTGCTGCAGTGAGATAGTTGATTAGGGCATCTACCCAAACATAAATAGTATGCAGAGTATCACCAGGAACTGGAATACCCCAAGAAACACGGTAACTGGGGCGAGACACTGAGAGATCTTGTAGGTCTTCATTCACCCATCTTTGTAACTGCTGATGAAATCTCTTTGGCTGTACTCGCTTATCATCCTTCAACCAATACTGCAAATCACTTTGAAACTGAGATAACTTAAACATGTAGTTATTTTCAGTATTCCACTCCACAGGATGACCACTCTCAGCACTTACAAGTCTTTTCTCACTTGATGGAAGTGTTATCTCATGAACCTGGGCTTCAGTTAGGAATGTCTCATCTGAAACACAGTACCAACCACTATAATCACCAAGATAGATGTGACCTCTGTCCATTAACTTACTGAAGAAATGCTTAACTGCACACTTATGCCGCTCCTCTACTGTACGAACATACTGTGTATAACTGATGTTTGCCAAGTCAAAAAGATATCTGAATTTATGAGAAACTTTATTGCAGAACTGAAGTGGGTCACTTCCATTTGCAACAGCAGCTTGCTCAATCTTTAAACCATGTTCATCTGTCCCTGTGGAGAACAGTAGTGAATTCACTGGTAGACCATGCAACTGTTGGAACCTGCATGCAGCATCAGCTAAAAGTGCAGAATATAAATGACCGATGTGTGGCTCTGCATTAACATAAAATATGGGTGTTGTTATGAAGAAATGTCCATCACTGCTTGTTTCACTAGATATACTCCTAATACACTGAGTCACTATCATTTTTCTCTTGTTTCTAGATCCACATTTAACAAATGAAAATCTGGCAGTCTGAGCTGTCATTCTGCTGAACATAATTTGCCTTATCATGTTTCTTGACTATTAGTATTAAACATGCAAAGAAACTCAAAACCATTACTTTTATTCTTCAAGTCTGCGGAGAGGTTTTCTTATAAGATTATGTTACTGGGAAGGATACCTTCATCTTGAGAAGATGCATCATAGAAATCTTGAAGTCATCGCAGTCTGTGGCAGCACTCCGCTTGTCAGCTAAAGCAATGTGACAATCATCTCTCCCTGCTGGCCAAGAATGGGGTTAGTGCTATTTTCTGAGTCTCTCCTGCTTGCATGAAAACTTAGCCCCCCATTTTTAACATATTTGTCCATGATATCAATCAAAAACATATTGTATAATACAGGTTCAAAACAAAGAGTTGGAGCTTTCCTCACAGTACAATCAGTATCTTTACAAATAACTATTGCAAAAGCTGGGTGGCCATGCTCCCTTTTCAACCTTTCCTGAAGAGTTTGTAGAAATCTAAATTACTAAGTCTGTGTCTATATACTACAGAACAAACTATACCACTGTCAGAATATGCAATGACACAGGTTATTGTAATATGACATCCAACCACTTTTGGATTACTTTATAATCGGCCAGACTGAATAACAGTACACTTTCAAAAGCATTATTCTATGTTAACCATAATCTAATTCATGCATCAAAAATTACCAGTGTGGCTGCAGTGCTCACATCAATAATTTGAGGCTTCTAGGATCATAAGTCTACAGATATCAATTCCTGTTATAATCAATACCAAAATGACTCTGTCATCATTGCATATATGAACATAAATGAAACTAATCAGAATAATACATGGCATGATATTTCATCACATTTTAACTGGGAGCATAAAATCCTAAAATGATTAGTGGAAATATTGAATTTATATGTGCACATGCTGAAAATTGACAGTAATTACATGCAAATCATTTTAAAAAACTTACTATAGATTAATGACATTATCAATTCATTTCACAATCAGAATAAAAAAAATGGGTATCTAATTATTCTCTCGACCTTCTCACAATGTGAGCCAGTAAACACTGTAATGTTACAACAATTCTAATAAGGATATGGAAAAGGAGCTTATGAACCTGTTTAGTAACTGGTCTTTTACTACGTTTACACTAATCTGGAAAGTAAGTTAATTACTTATGTCTTAAGATTCCATTCAATTGTGACATATGCATGGTTGGCTATGGCCCTTCTTTGGACTGCATATGGGGAAGGCTGAGAAGTAGCCATTTGAACAGCTACTTGGTCTGCCATCTGTCCGTTGATAACTGTCAGCAGTTTGTGATACTCAGTCATGGGTGTGTCTGGCATATTTCAACAGGGAGATTAGAAATTCAGATAAATCTCAACTGCTAAGGAGAATAAATAATGCATTGGTTCTGTCAATCTTTTACAAGAATTTTGCCTGTGTTATCAAATCAAATTCACAATTTCCCTGATAATCATAATCCTCACCACTATTGCATTATGTAATATTCCAGAATAAGATACAATGCTACAAATCACCATCCCGGACTTCTGTACTATTCCTCATTACTATACTACCATTGCAAAACAAATCAATCAATATGGAAAGCTAGTTTTCATGCATAATAGATCTCAGCTATTACAAAAAGTTTGGCAAAGTTTTCATAAGTTTTGGTGACTTCTAACAGTGTTCCACTTTTATTACTCAATTCAACATCATCACTGACTGATCTTCAAAGCCCTCACTACAATCAGATAATTCATTTTAGTAAAATAATGATCCAGAGTATACTCTGCTAGTTTTATTATAGTCTCTATAGTACACCACATTATTCATACGAAAATGAAACAGGTAATACATGCCTTATTCACAGGCCATCTCAGATAAAAGAAAATATTAGAGAAAGCAGAAATCAATCAGGGTTCTGCAAATGTTTATAGGCCTGATTTAAGAAGTGAAAAGGTTACTCGAGGAGAAGTCAGTATTATTACCAAAGGATGTATTATAACAGCCAATCCTCAAGTGATCAGTCTCTACACAAAATTGTAGGAAGCAACAGCTAGATGCATGCCTCGAGTCTAAGTCTTAGGGAAGAAGACACATGCAGACATCTTGCAAGAACAGTAACTGCTATTTTGAATTTAGTTCTGATATGTCCCAAACTGAATATTCATCACATGTCCCTTTTGGGTTAAGGCAGTTCTGCAGGGTGTCTGGAGGCAGAGCCCACAAGTCGGAGGATACATAAAGATTAATTTCAAAATTTTGTTTTAAGCTTTCATATCATAGAATGCCAGAATATATGAACACGTGGTGTCACAACAATAGCTGGTCCATTTCGGCAATGTGCAGCAATGTTCAGCAAGTGCACACTGCATTAATCTAAATAAATAACCTTAATGGCACTTCTGCCCATTCCGGTGTCCTAGGATTTAATCACCTAATGCCCTAATAATCATTCATTTTCCAAAAGCAGTCCTAATAAATCTACACTGCACAAGTATATATATATATATAAGGTAAATAAAACTTACACGACTGGTAAAATGAACCCCCGAACCCATCTAGGGGTGACAACAACCAAGAACAGCTCCTGTGTCCATCACTAATTTATAAGGCTGAATGCGCAATATAGGGACCGCTAAGTTTGCAAATTTAAGTATGTATCGATGAATACGTTTACTCTAGATATAGGATGAAGGAGCATTAAGGATCCAGCAGTCATAGATATACAACTGGGGTGGAGTGTGTGTCTGCCACGCCGGCCAGCTGGCACCCTGCAGATCAACTATGTTTGTTTACATTTAGTGGCGCCTCAGCTGACGCTCGTGGCCAACTCCTCTTATGAAATATTTCTCAGCAGTGAGTACTACGATTATATATTTATATCACCAATCGCTTAAACTTATCAGCTATAAAGCTAACATCGTATACAATGAGTTGCAATCTCTATATTCATTAATCAACGTTTGAGATTACAGAATAGCACAACGCAGAGGATAAATTCCCACCTCATCAAATATCCGGTTCCACATAGACATAAATAAGTTAGTGGGGAGTTCTTAAAACCTGATCGTGATGAGGAATTTTCATCCTACATGAACAAGAACCGGGAGGTTAAAAGGAGCAGACCAAACGGCTAGACCAGATAGAAAAAAGCCCGGGATCAAGTTTATCAAAGATTCAGTTAGGTTAAACTGAAATGTGACCATTTATCGTTCTATAGAAAATTATTTGAGAGTCTTACAGAAATAACGGATTTGGAAGAAATACATATAAGTGTACTGCATACACATAGCAAAAATTATTAAGACTGGCACTGTATGATTAGAAGCACAGTTTTTCTTCTATAACACATAACTGGTAGTGGGAAGGTCTGTAATTACAGAAAATTGCACTGGTATTTTAAGAGATGTTAGATGATGTTTTCAAATATTAACTTTAGTGTTTCACCTACTTCAACACTGATTAACCCCACATTTTCCCTTATCCTCATAGCCCTTCCGATTGTCAGTAATTCATCACAAAATAAAAAAAATAACACAAAAAAAAAGGCAACAATGGTCTAAATCATTTAGAATAATTGATATACATTCCTTCGAATACCATAAGTTATTTTTGGTGCCCCTAAAGAACCATTATATCCAATTAAAGAAGAAAATTACCACAGATTTGTGAAGACATAAAAATATACTGAAGTGCCACTGGAAACTGATACCAAATCTGGCACAGGTCAGTCAGTTACATCTCACATTTATTTGTTTTGTCTCTAATATTAATTGCCCATAAATCCAAGCCCTGCAGGGGCATTACAGACCTTTATGAGTTTGGTTGTTTTTATTTAGGGATGCCAATGTATTAACTGTAGAACCTGTCAGAGTTTCTCATGGAGTAGTTGTGTTCCAGGTGGATAATGTACATTAAGATCTCGGGAAAATTATTTGAAAAATTCATTTCTATCTTTTGATAAGTAAATAGTGGCAAGGGTTATGAAGCTTAAGGAAAATAATGAACTTAGTAATATGAAATACTGATACATATCTACAGGACCTATGAACATCTTGTCTATCTTTACTTAGCAGCTGGGATTTAGCCTGTTTTCAATGCTATTTTGACGAAATATGGTTGTTTTGTTTTGTGTTAACATTCAGTTGCTGGGAGGTTTGCAACCTGTGTGTTTTCTTCCATTTAGATCTGTCCTAGCTAGTTCAAACAGTTCATATGAACTTTCATGTGGGTGCAGGAAAATGATGACGAGGATAATACACTTTGACTATGAAATTGAAGATATAGATAAATTTCTAGGGCAAGAGGAAGTTTGATAAGGTTTTCACAAGTTTTATTGACTTTGAAGAGTATTTTCATAGCTGTATGTTAATTAATCCCACACTTAACCTGATATTTATGGCCCTTTTTTACTATGAACTTTAAACTCTTTTAAGATAAAATACTGATCCCAGTCATACTTCCTGTCTTAATCTATTTTCTTCATGACATACAGCTCATCATTGAGAAATTTTGTCAGTTCTGCATTTAATGAAATATTCTAAGAGTAAAGTATTACCAAGATTTTTATTATTCATTTACCTATTTGTACTCTACAGGGAGGGAATTTTACACTTAGGGCCCTTTTCTTGAACAAACCTAAATTCATATGCACTGTCTACATAAACCATGTCCTCACTCATTCCATTCATCCACCACTCTTATGCTATAAAAGTACTTCTTTGCATCTTTTTTAACAAATCTCTTACTAAATTTCATGTAATACCATACGGTTCTGTATTTGGTAGCACATTCCTTGAGCCATGCAAGGACATCTACAAAAAAAGTTTCATAGACAGCTCTCTTGAGGAGAGTGATCTTGATCTTTTTTCCTCATTCAGTAATTTCAGAATTGTAAATAAAACCTCCTTCTGTGTCAGTTACTTTAGTATGACAATAGGAGAGATGAGAGCAAATGAGAGTTTCCTTGAATGTTGGCTTTGTGTCTGTGAAGAGTATGTTTCTAAGCTAGTCATCACAAACCTCCTTCTCCTTGAAGGTTGGGTTGTCTTCTGGAGTCTAAGACTTATGTATGTTTTATTTGAATAGGGAAGATCCTGACTGACTAATCAATAACACTTTGATTTTTTTCCCCTCACTTTCATTTCATTTACCTTTTTCTTTACTATGGATTTTCAGGTGTAACTTGTATATAAAAATGGAAGACATAGAGGATCTACTTCGTGAAGATATTGATATCATAGCCCCAAGGTCACGATACTCAGTGATGCCAAGAGTCAGAAGACGAAAGCTAACTCCACCAAAAGAGGTTGGTATAGTATCTTTAACAGTACTTTAACTCATCTGAATTTTTTGCAGCCCTGTACATGACTGCAGGCCAAAAGGTTACTTTCTAGGTAAAGAGACAAGATTCTTTCATGCAGTTAGCAGAGATCTTCTAAAGCACCTACCCAAGAACTTTTCAGATCTTTAGTTTGATGGACTGGTGTAGTCAACATACAGTTATCCTTGCCATGGGGTACCTCCAATGGCTTCTTTAGTGGTATTGATGGACATTACCAATCAAAGATGGTACTCAAAGTCTTCAGAAGGTAATGAAGTGGGGGCCCTTGGATTAGGTGGAGACGTTCTATCATTTCAGCATCTGATGTTGGTCCCATGTTTTTTCATTTCCCAGAATGTTCTAAGCTTGGGTGCAAATTCTTATTTCTGATGGACATAACTGATTTTCCATTACTTAATGCACAATGTCCTACAAATCCCTCCCCCTTCCTAGAGTTAGTGGTATGATTCTCTGCCTGATTGTGTTCAGCAGCCTTTTCTCCAAGCTTCTTATCTCAAAAGAGTATGATGTGTCTGGGGAAATGCCTTGTTGAGATTGAGGTATCAACAGAAATATCAATTGGGAGGGACTTTTTTTTTTCAATTAGTTTTCTCTCCTTCAGATTGGAACTAATGTGTTACTTCTGACTAATGTTTCTTCAGTTTTAGACATAGGGATAGTTGAACCAAATGCCCTTACCTTGGCTTCTTTTTCTGGATGGAGTTTTGATATCCTTTTAATATCTTCCATCAAACGGTACCTTTATTAATATTTGGATTTCTCCCCTAGAAGTATGGGTATTCATTTTTGCCTTTGAGTTACTTTTTTCATGACTTTGACCACCCTAGGTTAGCACCCATGATTTGTGAACTGTGAGTTCCTTCCTGCTGGTAGGTGGTGAGTCTAAGATATCAGCCTGGTGGCAGTTGTGGTTTGGCTGATGGGAGACCTATTAAATGATCAAATGAGTCCATCATAAAAGGTGAATAAAGGTTGACACCTCTCTCAATTATGAGGGCAGGGAGAGTCTTAACAGGTATTCCTCGGGAATATATCTCATGTTTGTGGAACACCACCTTGGAGAGAAAATGTTTTTCAAGTCTCAATATCTTAATTTTTTGCTTTTTTCTATAGCCATTATTTCCATGGTATTTTCCACTCTAGCTGGATGATGGTGTCAGCAAAGTGCTCATTTGTAGGATAGCAATGTTCCCAAAAATAAATAACTCATCAAAAAGACCTGGAAGACACTCCTAAGCTAATTTCCTATATTCAGGCATTTATACACCACAAGGAATTCCTGGAATTCTCCCACATACATAGTAGGGAGAAGGTGAAACCTTTACATCTGTTCTCAGTGACCAGGAACAGATTCCAGGCTATCACAAGCACTCTCCTAATGTTTAGGATTTTTTTCTCTCTCCATGGTTGGCACTCCCATGAGATTATGAAATTGCTTGTGGGACATCGGGAGAAAAATCAGTGACTATTGTTTCTACTTGTACATTAGATTATCCATAGTTCCAATACCTTAAATTTTCAGCCTTACTAATTTAGAAGTAAGCATTACATACAAAACTCCCAGATATCAGATGCTATTTGCAGATGATGCAGCTCTAGTAACACACTTGAGCGTAGGGGTGTGTAAAAGGAGGGAGTAGAGAGTTACTGCGAATAAAAAGTAAGGTTATGAGGTGTGGCAAGGGGGATAGACAAGTTGGTTTGAAAAGAGAGAATATGGAAGAGGTAGAGTGATTTAGATATCATGAAGCAGCTAACTTGGCACTGGATAGAACTATGACTGCTCAGGTGAACCATAGGGTGGGTCAGGCGAAGGTCCTGGGTGTACTGAGGCATATTATGTGGAGAGAAAGGTCCCCATCTATGAGGGAAAAGATGGGATGTGCAGTTCCAAGAGTGCTGTGTGGGTGCAAGTTGTAGGCCCTAAATATATAAAGACAGAGGAGAGTGGATTTAATGGAATGCTCGAGGACAACATGTGGCATGAAGAGGGTTGATTGTGTAAGAGAGAGGTGTGGTAGTAAGCTAAGTATGACTGACAGAGCTGAATGGGATGTGTTGACATGGTTTGGGCATGAGAGAATGAGTGAGGGAAGACTGACTATGAGGGTATATGTGGTAGAAATGAAGGGAGCAAGGATAAGAGGAAGACCAGATTAGAAATGAAAGGGTGGAGTGAAAGAGACTTCAAGTTTATTGGTGCTTGAACATGCAGGAGGGTGAGAGAATGGCAGGGTATAAAACAAATTAGTGCAACATATTATATACATGGGGTAATGGGCATATGAAGTGGTCAGGGGATATCAGGTAAAAGTCAGTGGCACTTGGCTTTGGATAGGGTGTTCTAGTTTTGGTGCAATATGCCTGACTATTGTGGATGTGAACAAATGAGGTCATTCTTCTTCTGTACCTGTTCTAGCCTTGTTATGAGGGAAATGGCAAATGAATATTAAAAAATCTAAAGATATAACATACATATAGCAGTAGAGATATATATGAGAGTTTCATATCTCCAGAATTTTAATTGAAAGCTTATGATACTTGGTTATATACCTACACAAATGCTGGTTATGGCATTTGTGTTAGATATACAAATTAGAATTTGAAGTTACTATTGCTTGATAATTTTTCACATAATTGTTTTCCCATTGTAGCTGATGAAGTGTTACCAGTTTATGGGAAATATAATGTTGAAGTTGAGGATACTATAGTACCAACAAAAATAACATATTCTGTGGGTCTGATCCCAATACTTTCCAATAATGAAGTCTTTGGCACAATTCTTAAGGTGTTAGGCCAGCAAATAAGGTTTCTTTTTCTTTCCTGTCCCATCCTCCCCTGTTCAGTGTCTTTTACTAACTGGTATAGTTTGGGGTTTCAAGGGAATCAGTTAAGGTCATATGCCCAGCTAAGTAGTGTACAGGCCTGGATTTGTATTACAACAATAGACAGTAACAAACAATGGGTTGCACAAGGTATTCCTGCTTTTTGGGGTTGATAGTAAGTAAACTGCAGTTCCTCATTGCAAGTATGCTTAAGTATTATCCTAAAGGGAGTATGGCTGTCTCATTTCCTTTACCCACTGCCTTTGCTTCCATGAAAAATAACATTTTTAAAGTTCAAACCTCAATATTTTGGTTTGTTTGCTTATATTAGAAGATAGTCACCCTGCAAGCGAGTTCTTTTGCTGACTCCATCTTCCAGCCTGTCCCAGATGAGGAACACACTAGGGTAACAGATGAAGCTGAGTGAAGAGGATGAGAAAGTCTTTCGTGCTTCAAAATAGGTTTTCGATAATCCCAACAGACAGAGGAACCAGCGTGTGAAGTCCACTGTGACAGCATCATCCCAGGGACTCAGAAGGTTTACCTCAAGACTTGGGGTTGTGCACACAACAGCTCAGATAGTGAATACATGGCAGGACAACTAGCAGCATATGGATACAAAATTGTTGGTTAGTCATTAAATGGGCAATTTTGTTGTGTTTTTTCCAATTACTCATTTGTCATGGGTGGGATATTAGTTTTGCATTATGAAAACTCAGGGTTGATTATGGAGCCAGGCAGAATTAACTCTAAAGTTGTACTTAAAGATATTGAATAACTGAGAATATTATTTCATTATGTATGAGATTCAAAAGAAATGCACTAGCTGTAAGAAGAGTGTACGATGTCATCTTCATACATCACTAGTATGTTTTTCTTTTGGAGTTTATTGCCCAAACTGAATGGTAAAATTTAGTTGGTACTGATAATTTCTCAGTTCTTTGATATGTAAAACTGCATTCACAACAACTGACATTTCATTTTCATGCCAAGAATTTTGATTAATCTGTATACTGGACTTATATGAAATTAACCTATTGAAACATTTAATCAACCTAAATTTTCCCTACGATGCTTCTTCTCAAGTGGTTGTTTGTTCTGATATGTAAAAATGCATGGAGGGATATGAAATTCAGAATTGTATTCATTCACTTAAACTTATAGCTTTAAAGAAGAGTCTCTGCTAAGAGATATAACCTTGTGTATCAAAATTTATTAAAGCTTTTATGCTTCAACTTTCCATTAGATGAAAAGTCAGAAGCTGATGTATGGGTACTGAATAGCTGCACAGTGAAGAATCCAGCTGAGGACCACTTTCGTAATGAAATCAAGGCAGGAAGGGAAGCTGGCAAGAAGGTGGTTGTAGCTGGATGTGTTTCCCAAGGTAGGGCATTAGTGTATTAAAAATGGTTCATAAGTGCTTCTTTTATTTACACATCAAAAAGTTGATTCCCGTACAGTGTGCATTTATTGGGTTTAGGGAAACATTTTATGTTCTTAGTTTAAAAAAGGTGCAATCCCCTTTTGCGAGTTTCAAGAAATTCTGTACTTTTTGCATAAATTATTGATTACTCATTCACAGTATGTCTTTTACGGTATAAATGTCTATCTCTTCATGTCTCAGCACAACCATTTATACATTCACAGCATAATGGTTGATGCAGAATTGCTGTCACACATTTACATTATATTTCTTGTTATGCTATACCTGCTCTTCTTCAAGAGGGCATTCTATGACAATAAAACCGTGTTATCTAGTAGCCTCTACAGAGGGGCTGTGTGCCAAACTCCTAAAAAGTTTTTGAGATATCTACTCATGATTATATAATGTTTTTCAGCGGCCCCACGGTCAGATTTTCTTCAAGGTCTGAGCATTGTTGGGGTGCAGCAAATTGATCGTGTGGTAGAGGTGGTGGAGGAGACTTTGAAAGGTAAGCTTTTACCTTGTCATTTTTGCATTTTTTACAAATTGACATGAGTAGGCTTTGCATTTAAGGAATCTTAACTTTTCTTAGGACCTTTAGATTTTATTCAAAGTCCAAAAACTTGGGTTATAGTCTGTGTACTTTGGAAGAGTATATATCTTGAATGAATTATGAAAATGGCTTTAACAGCAGAGAAGTAAAGAGAGAAGAGGAAAAATAATCACAGCTTTTTAAAGGAAGTAGAAAACCTGCCATTTAAAAATTGGCAAGTCATAGCTGTAAGGAGAGACATGAGTAGGTACAGGATTTCAGAATGTGGTGTAGGGACAGAAATAGACATCACAGTGGCCCTCCCTCTCTGTATTCATTAAATTATTCCCAACTCTCATCAAACACTAAGTGTATGGTACTAGTAAATGAATATTATAACACATTAATACCACATCATTCCAATTCACTCTATTCCTTGCACACCTTTCACCTTCCTGCATGTTCAGGCCCCGATCACTCAAAATCTTTTTCACTCCATCTTTCCACCTCCAATTTGGTCTCCCTCTTCTCCTCGTTCCCTCCACCTCTGACACATATATCCTCTTTGTCAATCTTTCCTCACTCATTCTCTCCATGTGACCAAACCATTTCAAAACACCCTTTTCTGCTCTCTCAACCACACTCTTTTTATTACCACACATCTCTCTTACCCTTTCATTACTTACACGATCAAACCACCTCACACCACATATTGTCCTCAAACATCTCATTTCAGGCACATCCACCCTCCTCCTTACAACTCTATCTATGGCCCACACCTTGCAACTATATAACATTGTTGGAACCAATATTCCTTCAAACATACCCATTTTTGCTTTCTGAGATAACGTTCTCGCCTTCCACACATTTTTCAATGCTCTCAGAACTTTCACCCCCTCCCCACCCTATGATTCACTTCTGCTTCCATGGCCCACTGCCAAATCCACTCCCAGATATCTAAAACACTTCACTCCCTCCAGTGTTTCTCCATTCAGACTTACCTCCCAGTTGACTTATCCCTCAACCCTACTGTACCTAATAACCTTGCTCTTATTCACATTTACTCTCAGCTTTCTTCTTTCACACACTTTACCAAACCCAGTCACCAGCCTCTGCAGTTTCTCACCCGAATCAGCCACCAGCGTCATATCATCAGCGAACAACTGACTCACTTCCCAAGCTCTCTCATCCACAACAGACTGCATACTTGCTATATTTTTTGTTGTAACTAATACTCTTTCGCCCTCTTTTAATTTTCTTCTCATACAAAGTTTCATATTTTTAATCCTAGGAAATTCGGTACGAATGCTTGGCCAGAAAAAAGAGGCAGGCAAAAAACAAGGTGGAGCATCACTTCTCCTGCCTAAAGTCAGAAGAAATCCCCTTATTGAAATTATATCCATCAACACTGGATGCCTAAATCAGTGCACTTATTGTAAAACTAAACATGCACGTGGAGAGTTGGGGTCATACACAATAGGTAAGTTATTTTTTTAATTTTTTATAAGACATTAAAAAATCCATCTAAACTAGACTTAAGGTAGTTTTTATATCCTGACACAGTTATCTATTTATCTAGTAAATTACTTCTCAACGACATAATGTTGGTTTGCGGCAGGGGTGTGTGATGTCTCCATGGTTAATTTGTTTATGGATGGGGTTGTTAGGGAGGTGAATGCAAGAGTTTTGAAAAGAGGGGCAAGTATGCAGTCTGTTGTGGATGAGAGAGCTTGGGAAGTGAGTCAGTTGTTGTTTGCTGATGATACAGTGCTGGTGGCTGATTCGGGTGAGAAACTGCAGAAACTGGTGACTGAGTTTAGTAAAGTGTGTGAAAGAAGAAAGCTGAAAGTAAATGTGAATAAGAGCAAGGTTATTAGGTGCAGTAGGGTTGAGGGACAAGTCAAGCGGGAGGTAAGTTTGAATGGAGAAAAACTGGAGGAAGTGAAGTGTTTTAAATATCTGGGAGTGGATTTGGCAGCAGATGGAACCATGGAAGTGGAAGTGAATCATAGGGTGGGGAGGGGGCGAAAGTTCTGGGAGCGTTGAAGAATGTGTGGAAGTCGAGAATGTTATCTTGGAATGCAAAAATGGGTATGTTTGAAGGAACAGTGGTTCCAACAACGTTATATGGTTGCAAGGCGTGGGCTATATATAGAGTTGAGCGGAGGAGGGTGGATGTGCTGGAAATGAGATGTTTGAGGATAATATGTGGTGAGGTGGTTTGATCGAGTAAATAATGAAAGGGTAGGAGAGATGTGTGGTAATAAAAAGTGTGGTTAAGAGAGCAGAGGAGGATGTTTTGAAATGGTTTGGTCACATGGAGAGAATGAGTGAGGAAAGCTTGACAAAGAGGTTATATGTGTCAGAGGTGGAGAGAACGAGGAAAAGTGGGAGACCAAACTGGAAGTGGAAGGATGGAGTGAAAAAGATTTTGAGCATTCGGGCCCTGAACATGCAGGAGGCTGAAAGGCTTGCAAGGAATAAGAGTGAATTGGAACGATGTGGTATACCGGGGGTCGATGTGCTGTCAATGGATTGAACCAGGGCATGTGAAGCATCTGGGGTATACCATGGAAAGTTTTGTGACGCTTGGATGTGGAAAGGGAGCTGTGGTTTTGGTGCATTACGTATAACAGCTAGAGGCTGGGTGTGAACAAATGTGGCCTTTGTTGTCTTTTCATAGTGCTACCTCGCATACACGTAGGGGGAGAGGGTGCCATTTCAGGTGTGGCAGGGTGGCAGTGGGAATAGATGAAGGCAGCATGTATGAATATGTACATGTGTATATATGTATATGTCTGTGTATATATATGTATGTATACATTGAAATATATAGGAATGTATATGTGCATGTGTGGGTGTTTATGTATACACATGTGTATGTGGGTGGGTTGGGCCATTGTTTTGTCTGTTTCCTTGCACTACCTCGCTAATGCAGGAGACAGCAACAAAGTATAATAAATATATATAAATAAATATATATAACCTTACCAACCAGTCAACAATACAGTCACCCCCTTTTTTAATAAATTCCACTGCAATACCATCCAAACCTGCTGCCTTGCCGGCTTTCATCTTCCGCAAAGCTTTTACTACCTCTTCTCTGTTTACCAAATCATTTTCCCTAACCCTCTCACTTTGCACACCACCTCGACCAAAACACCCTATATCTGCCACTCTGTCATCAGACACATTCAACAAACCTTCAAAATACTCATTCCATCTCCTTCTCACATCACCACTACTTGTTATCACCTCCCCATTTACGCCCTTCACTGAAGTTCCCATTTGCTCCCTTGTCTTACGCACCCTATTTACCTCCTTCCAGAACATCTTTTTATTCTCCCTAAAATTTACTGATAGTCTCTCACCCCAACTCTCATTTGCCCTTTTTTTCACCTCTTGCACCTTTCTCTTGACCTCCTGTCTCTTTCTTTTATACTTCTCCCACTCAATTGCATTTTTTCCCTGCAAAAATCGTCCAAATGCCTCTCTCTTCTCTTTCACTAATACTCTTACTTCTTCATCCCACCACTCACTACCCTTTCTAAACAGCCCACCTCCCACTCTTCTCATGCCACAAGCATCTTTTGCGCAATCCATCACTGATTCCCTAAATACATCCCATTCCTGGTTGACTGTTGACTGGTTGGTAAGGTTATTTAATGTATGTATGACTCATGGTGAGGTGCCTGAGGATTGGCGGAATGCGTGCATAGTGCCATTGTACAAAGGCAAAGGGGATAAGAGTGAGTGCTCAAATTACAGAGGTATAAGTTTGTTGAGTATTCCTGGTAAATTATATGGGAGGGTATTGATTGAGAGGGTGAAGGCATGTACAGAGCATCAGATTGGGGAAGAGCAGTGCAGTTTCAGAAGTGGTAGAGGATGTGTGGATCAGGTGTTTGCTTTGAAGAATGTATGTGAGAAATACTTAGAAAAGCAAATGGATTTGTATGTAGCATTTATGGATCTGGAGAAGGCATATGATAGAGTTGATAGAGATGCTCTGTGGAAGGTATTAAGAATATATGGTGTGGGAGGCAAGTTGTTAGAAGCAGTGAAAAGTTTTTATCGAGGATGTAAGGCATGTGTACGTGTAGGAAGAGAGGAAAGTGATTGGTTCTCAGTGAATGTAGGTTTGCGGCAGGGGTGTGTGATGTCTCCATGGTTGTTTAATTTGTTTATGGATGGGGTTGTTAGGGAGGTAAATGCAAGAGTCCTGGAAAGAGGGGCAAGTATGAAGTCTGTTGGGGATGAGAGAGATTGGGAAGTGAGTCAGTTGTTGTTCGCTGATGATACAGCGCTGGTGGCTGATTCATGTGAGAAACTGCAGAAGCTGGTGACTGAGTTTGGTAAAGTGTGTGGAAGAAGAAAGTTAAGAGTAAATGTGAATAAGAGCAAGGTTATTAGGTACAGTAGGGTTGAGGGTCAAGTCAATTGGGAGGTGAGTTTGAATGGAGAAAAACTGGAGGAAGTGAAGTGTTTTAGATATCTGGGAGTGGATCTGTCAGCGGATGGAACCATGGAAGCGGAAGTGGATCATAGGGTGGGGGAGGGGGCGAAAATTTTGGGAGCCTTGAAAAATGTGTGGAAGTCGAGAACATTATCTCGGAAAGCAAAAATGGGTATGTTTGAAGGAATAGTGGTTCCAACAATGTTGTATGGTTGCGAGGCGTGGGCTATGGATAGAGTTGTGCGCAGGAGGATGGATGTGCTGGAAATGAGATGTTTGAGGACAATGTGTGGTGTGAAGTGGTTTGATCGAGTAAGTAACGTAAGGGTAAGAGAGATGTGTGGAAATAAAAAGAGCGTGGTTGAGAGAGCAGAAGAGGGTGTTTTGAAATGGTTTGGGCACATGGAGAGAATGAGTGAGGAAAGATTGACCAAGAGGATATATGTGTCGGAGGTGGAGGGAACGAGGAGAAGAGGGAGACCAAATTGGAGGTGGAAAGATGGAGTGAAAAAGATTTTGTGTGATCGGGGCCTGAACATGCAGGAGGGTGAAAGGAGGGCAAGGAATAGAGTGAATTGGAGCGATGTGGTATACAGGGGTTGACGTGCTGTCAGTGGATTGAATCAAGGCATGTGAAGCGTCTGGGGTAAACCATGGAAAGCTGTGTAGGTATGTATATTTTGCGTGTGTGGACGTGTGTATGTACATGTGTATGGGGGGGGGTTGGGCCATTTCTTTCGTCTGTTTCCTTGCGCTACCTCGCAAACGCGGGAGACAGCGACAAAGTATAAAAAAAAAAAAAAAAAAAAAAAAAAAATATATATATATATATATACTTTAATTTTCATAAAATTTTATAATAAGTGAGTTGTTCTTGCTTTTTGGTTAACAAATTTTGAATATGAACATGGTAGCATGATTTCAAAATATAACAATTTCAGTGAATGATGTACTTGCTTGCTTACAGAGGATATAGTGGCTAGAGCTAAGCAATCGTTTAGTGAAGGTGTATGTGAGGTGTGGCTCACCTCAGAGGATACTGGCGCATATGGTAGAGATATTGGTGTATCATTACCAGAGCTTCTATGGGAGCTTGTGGAAGTCATTCCTGAAGGCTGTAGATTAAGACTGGGTATGACAAACCCACCTTATATTCTGGATCATCTCGAGGTAAATATTGGCGATGGGTCTGTATATCCCCTTTTGTTTATTCATCTCACTGTGTGGCAGTCTTTAAGTCATGTAATTGGACTGTTTGTATCTTTCCCTTTACCAGTCTGCTATAAATTGTGTTGCCTGCAGAGTTGTGACATGAAACCTTGTATGTAAAGTGCCAAATGTTATGCTTTTAGAAGCAGAGGTTTTTCTGTTCCTAAGAGTTGAGTTCTGGGTACAGAGCTTGATATAACTAGATGACATCACTGTTGGACTACCCATTAAGCAGAGAGTTGAAAGTGAAGAGAACTTAATTACCAAACTAGCCTCAAACAACTGTTTCTGTTAGGAAGCCTGTTAATCCTTAAATTGCATATATGGTCAGGAAAGTCCATCGTGTAAAAAAAAAAAGTGCATTCAAAAGTAAAAGGAAAGAAACAAAGTTTTACAAATACAGTAAAACCTCAATTTAATGGACCCCTATATAATGGATTTCAGATTTAATGGACTGGGCAAATGATAATACATTGATAATAATCTAAGAAATTATAAGTAAAAAAATCTCAAACACCGCACCATGCTCATTTCATATTGCACTTGGCTTTGGTAGTGTGGGATATACTTGCTTTGTTTCCATATATGTCTGCCTCAAGCTATTGTGCATTAAGTTTGTATAGTGAGAATTGTGACTTCATTTATTAAATAATTTTGCAATCCTTACAATTCAAAATGTCATCAAGTTATTAAGGAATTAAAAGAAAGCATGTGAACTTGTATTAAAAAAAATGGCCCATAGGTGACATTCGATTTAATGGACTTTCAGCAATAATGTACACCCCCTCCCCTGCATTAGTCCGTTAAACTGAGGGTTCACTGTACCTTTGTGTTGGCATGGTCCGCTTCTGAATGATTGGTGTTTCAAACAAGAGTACAGTGAGAAAACAAGTTTAAGATGAAAAAAGAAACAAGATCTCCCTGTCCTCATTTCTTGTCAAGATTTGTCAGACACATCTCCCACACCTCTCTCTACCTATATCTTACCTGTTTTATCCAGTATGGGTGAACGGAGGTGTGGATGACATGCTGACAGCTCCTAACAAATGAGAATAGGAAGCCCGTATTTCTTTCCTTATCTCAAGCCTGTTTTCTCACTGCACTCTTGTTTCATTCACAGGCAATATGTTGGTAGTGAACATGATGAAATTTAAAAACATCTCGTATTTCACATTAGTTATCACTGTGAAAGAAAAATTGTTGACACTTAATGGTAGGTCACAGTGGTTTTATTTCCTTCATAGTGAACTTAGTTTTGCGAGATCCTATTTCATACACAGGTATAGCATTGGAGGTGACTGATTAAGCATGGGCAAGAGGTTGGCAAATGTCAGTAAGACATTGGAGGTGTTTCTTCTTTGGAATATTTAAGATCATTGCTTGTCATTTCTTACCAAAGTCCTCCATCACCCCACAGTTACATAGAAAAAGAAAACTGTCAGCAGTTTTTGTGTACTTTGCTTCTCAAGTGTGGGATCATTGGGAACACCTTATGCAAGAGTGTGTGTCCAGGGAGGGGGAATGTGCACTGACTCAGATGCTCTCATTCTTCCCCCCTTCACCCTTTCTAGCATGTTTATTGATAAAACTTTTGTTATTCTTTATATAGTTTATAAATACTGCTCTACAATTGTTGGATAGCAAAAACAAAACAGTAACATGGCGAAGCAGTCACTGAATCATTCCAAATAGTCAACTTTGTGCCAAGAACAAAAAGTGAGTGGTCATTTAAGGCTCAAAATATTGTTATAACAAGTTGTATCCTTCTTATAAATTAAGTTTTGCTATAGTGAAGTTCCCATAAATGAACTGTCATTGTGCAGGACATGGGTTTACATAGTTTAGCTGGGATCAAGAAAGAAGTGTCATTATACATTGGTTTAAAAGAGAATTTGAGGTGCAAGAACATTTGGTAAAGTGTGTGGAAGAAGAAAGTTAAGAGTAAATGTGAATAAGAGCAAGGTTATTAGGTACAGTAGGGGTGAGGGTCAAGTCAATTGGGAGGTGAGTTTGAATGGAGAAAAACTGGAGGAAGTGAAGTGTTTTAGATATCTGGGAGTGGATCTGTCAGCGGATGGAACCATGGAAGCGGAAGTGGATCATAGGGTGGGGAGGGGGCGAAAATTTTGGGAGCCTTGAAAAATGTGTGGAAGTCAAATAGTAACTGGCAAGAACAAAAATGGGTATTTGAAGGCTCAAATATGTTTCAACAAGTTGTACTTTTATATAAGTTGCTATAGTGAAGTTCCAAAATGAATGTGCTTGGAAAGGATGGTTTAAATAGTTTAGTGGGATCAGAAGAAGGTATAACTAGGTAAAGAGAATTGGGTGAGAAATTTTAAAAGATGTAAAAAGAAATACATCTTGTGAATAATGTTATAAACCTGGAGAGATATAGAGTAAGGAAGACTAAGATGCTGGAGGAGCGAAACGAGAAAGATGGTGATTGATGAAAAATTGATAAACAAATTTTTATTCATAACCAAGTTACAATAATAGGAAGGATAGGAAAAGTGAATAGCTGATTATAAAAGTGACAGCTATATTAATATAGGCTATGTAAATCATGAAAGCTGTGATAATGTAAGTGAGTGACTGTGTTGTCATTTTATGGGCAGGGCACCCTCGTCTTTATCCTCTGTCTCCTCCAATTGGGATGGCCAGTATACTAGTTGCTGCAAGAATTACACTGAAGATTTTTTTAAAGCGGAAAGATAATAAATAAGGTAACACACTGTTGAACAATTCTGAGAAATTACTGATTTTTGAATATTTCGGGAACTTAAGCAAAAATTTTTCATTCATACCCGAGTTAATATGACTTATAAATGTACCATTTACAGTAGCAGATGATGCTGTACTATAGAACATGAAAGATGGGAGTAATACTTGTTTCTTTTTGTACTAAGTTTGCCCCAACTTATTGAAGGAGCTGGTATAAAGGCTTTTTTAAAGAGAAAGTATAAATAATGTTGTTAAACTTCAACTTTGTTTTGATATTTGAGAAATACAAAATTATGAGCACTGTTTGTCTACATTCATTATCTCAAGCGTAAACATGAGAGATACATCTGACTTGTGATTAACTTTTGAAGATGCTTTTAAATAATAATCAAGATATGCATTAGGAACATCAATTATTTGTTTTACGATTGTAATACGTTGTACAAGTAGGCAAATTGATGAAGCCCTGTGGAAGATGTTTAAGTTGATTGTTGGCATTTTTAAGTAAAGCAATGAGAGGGAAAACAGCTAGAAATGCTTTGATAACTTTATCAAATAAGATGAAGTTAAGGGTAGGATATGCAAGAAGCCTGCTTCATGGAGTCCTTGTTCCAGTTTGCACTCTTTTATGCAAGTGAGACTTATGTGAGGTGTAGTATGGATTTTTGTAGGTGGATGAAACATATTTGAAAAAGAAAAAATGTAAAATCGGAATAGCTAGGAATGAGGTCTAAAAATGTGAAAGTACAGATGAATGAAAACTGGAGTTTTCAGGTGATGTAGATATTCTGAGAGACTGGATCAGGGAACTGCACCATGATTTATTTGAATTAGGTGAGAGAACACTAGTGTAAACCAGAAATGAGACAGGTTATATGTGATTTTATATTCTACGTGGCATGAAGTGAGTTGATCATGAGAGACATTTCATCATCAGAGAATTATGTTAGTGAGCATGATTTGATGGCTAAAGCTGACCAGGGCATGCTGAAATGGTTTGGATGTATGGAAAGGATAGGTAGAGAGAGATTTGTGAATCTAAAGAAGATTGAGCAAGGGGAGCATCTGCCGATGTATAAATACCAATGATGAGATTATGCCAAAATGGTAGGGCTAGTGTGTGATTGAGTCAAACCATGTAGTAGCCTGTAAGATTGGCTTTGGGTGGTAGTCTGTAGTTTCTGTATATTACACATAACCACTAAAGGATGAATGTGTGCAAATAAGGCCATTATTCATCTGTTCATTATGCCTTTACATTTACCTTCCTGCCTCAGGACCTCCTTCTGTGGGGCTCTTGCAGTGTTTAGGAAGTTTGTCACAGACAGAAAGATTGATGAATATGAAAAAAAAGGCATCCTAGCCCAGGAAATCTAACATAACCTAAGCTAAACCTATTACAAATGATAGAAAATTTATAAATTATTTATTTAGCCATATTCATGTAAGGAGAGTACCAGTTTATAGTCTAAAAATGCCAGAAACCCTGAAGCATACACCTCCCCCACCCAACATGTTTCCAGATGTTTCTTTAATCATCTTATCAGCCTTGTTTTATAAGTTATATATATGAACAAACATGAAGAGAACTTAGTCAAAGTATGGGGTGAATGAAAGCAGTGTAGGAGAAAAAGTAGAAAATAATTTAATGAGTGTAGAACTTATAGTTTGTTGATTGTAGTAGGAAAAGTGATGGGTTGGACAATAATAAAATCCAAAAGCTGAAAGTAGCAAAACAATGCTGAGCAAAAACAATAAAAATTTTTTGTAGGTAGCTCAAATTTTTTATTATGAGAATGGGAACTTGAAAAATGCTGGGAAAGTAAGCCAGAATATGTGCAGTATTTACTGACTTAGCAGAGTGGACGTACTGACAGAGGCAGAGAAAGGATCTTTTAGTATACAGCATGCAGCAAAAGTAAAATCTGATGAAGTGTTTGCTTTCAACTTTTTTCGTAAGCAATCATTATACTGTCCTCATTATTTGAAGTTCACCTTGGTTATGTGATGCAAAGGTAATGTCTTTTGCTACTGGTAGATGAGTAGACTGAAATATGATTGAGTTGGTAAATATTTCCATTCATTAATGCATTAACAGTTTATTACAATTTATGGAAATATTGCTTTCGTTATTCACTTATTTTTCTATTGCTTATGTATTGCTCTTTACGTTGTCAGCAGTTTTTGTGAAAGTGGCTGATCATTGTACCATCCTCATCATATTTTGGAATTTTCATGTCAGAATCACTTATGAAAATGTTGCCTAAGTTTCCTCCATTAAGAATTTTCTTCTAATTATAAGTCTGTTTTGCAGGGTACCTGGCATCACAATAGCAACAGACATTATCTGTGGGTTTCCAACAGAAACTGAAGAGGATTTTCAGGAAACGATCAAACTTTGTAGCCAGTACAAGTTTCCTTCACTCTTCATTAATCAGTTCTATCCACGGCCAGGTACTCCAGCAGCAAAAATGCAGAGAGTACCCACAAAAGAGGTGAACCTTATTTTGTAGTTCATTATTTCGTTATGTAGAATTAAGGTAACAAAGCAGCAAAGCTTCTCTAGAGAATTAGGCATCTCTACCCTTTGCAAGCCTCAAAATTGGGGATCCCCATTATGCAAAATTAATCCCCACAAATGTTACATAGCCATAACTTCACCCACTTAGTGATAATAGGACAAGACCTAATATGTATTTTCAAGTGTTTGTATTTCATTTATGCATTGCACTTCCAAAGCTAAACTTTAGCACCAAAATACTGCAAGTTTTGGGTGTAGGTACTTCAGAATGTGAGCAAGGTTCTCAATTACTGCATATTGGCCTTGAAGTGTTTGTTCATTTTTTTTTTTGTAACTCTTTCATGGGTGAAACATTGCACCTAGAGAACCCATATTTTGGATGTATAGTACCTAATTCGAAATTTCTGCATGCTGGCCTTGAAATGTTCGTGCATTTGTTTCTTACTCTTTCATGGCAGACCCTTGGTACTTACATGCCCCATATTATTAGCATAGGTTTGTCAGAATTTGATCAAGGTTTTAAGTAACCACACACTAGCCTTGAAGTATTTGTGTGTGCTTTTGTTTGCACTCTTTCACTGCTGAACCATAGAACCTAGAGGTCCCAAATTTTGAGTGTAGGTACCTCAGAACCTGGGCATGGTTTTATGATACTGCACTTTGTCCTTGAAGTGTTTGTGCATTTTGTCTGTTACTCTTTCACATCCAAACTGTAACACCTACAGACCCCAGTGTAGTCTTTGATGTGTTTGTGCACTTGTGCATTTGTTTGTTACTTATTCATGGCCAAACTGTAGAACATAGTGGCCCCAAACTTTGGGTGAAGGTACTTCAGAATGTGGGCAAGCATTTAAGTAACCATGCATTGGATTGAAGGCCACTTTGAGGTCACCAAAAATCATTTTATAAAATCCATATAGACTACTCCTAGTTCACTGCACTCACTCAAAATAGGCAACCTAACAGCTTCAATTTATAATAAAGGTGCCTCATGATCAAAGACAGAATCCATGGGTACCAGAGCCTGACTTTAAAAGCTAACAAAGTCCTTTTAGGTGTCAAACTTTTTTTGGGGGGCCATATTTTTTTTGCAGTGCCAAATACCCAAGCTAGTCAAAAAATAATAAGAGATCGATACAGGGATATAATGCAAGACAGTATAACAAATGTTATTGAAGGGGTGCCACTGCCATGGAAAGAGAAAACCATGCTTTAATGGATGAACTTGGGGAAAGGGTGGTCTATTAGAAGCCGAATTCCTTTATATCCCAAATTTCAAGGAAAACCAATAAATGAATCATCTGGTTAGAAGGATGCATCTATGAGGCACAAGCTTCTCTTCCCATTTTCAGGGTGCTCATCTATTTTCAGCTTTTCATTAATGTTGAGGCACTTCATGGACCTCTTAGCACATACATTAGTGATAGCACATCTATGTACCAAGGTTGTATTCTGAATTGAATTTAGTTAATAAAACACCATATTAAGAATATTTAAAGAAATATATGAATATGAATGTAGTTCCATGGTTCATGGGTGATCATTTGCATGATGGACAAGGAATTAAATGGTATTTTTTGGACATCATTTTTAAGACTGGGTGTTTGTGGGTCAGACAATCATAAGTCTGGGACTGCCAGTACACTTTTAGTTAATCTTACCATCTCCATTCTCACAGCACCACCAGTTTATTTAATCTTCTCGTTCATCTCTTGTTATAATTTGCTTTTTAATGTTTTCTTTCCTCAATAGAGTGTTATGTACTCCTCTGACTCTGTATTCAGTTCACAGATACATGAGTTCACTCAAATTTTCACATTCCTCACATTACCAATGCTCCAGACTCCACACATAATACTACTATAAACCAACATTTTACTCTTACATTGGAGGGGCTTAACCAGTCTTAACAGCAAATCTCACCACACCAGAAGCTTTAGATCAATACTTCCTCTGGGGCTTAACCAGTCTTAACAGCAAATCTCACCACACCAGAACCTTTAGATATTCAATACTTCCTCTGTAGACAATACTCTGTAAACCTCCAACTGATTCATGCCTTTTACTTTTTCCAGGTAAAAAATCGCACAAGACGACTGACAGAAGTATTCCAATCATACCATCCATATGATCACAAATTAGGTGAAAAGCAGACTGTTCTTGTCACAGAGGAAGCTCATGACAGGGAGCACTGGGTTGGACACAACAGATATTATGAACAGGTAACAGTAACATATTCATAAATACTGAACTGTATGTAAGAATAGTGATCATTTAGCTTGAGTTTGTGCATGACCTCTGGTTGTAAGTTTTTTTTTATTATTATTTTGCTTTGTCGCTGTCTCCTGCGTTTGCGAGGTAGCACAAGGAAACAGACGAAAGAAATGGCCTAACCCACCCCCATACATAATGTATATACATACACGTCCACACACGCAAATATACATACCTGTACATCTCAATGTACACATATATATATATATACACACACAGACACATACATATATACCCATGCACACAATTCACACTGTCTGCCTTTATTCATTCCCATCACCACCTCGCCACACATGGAATACCATCCCCCTCCCCCCTCATGTGTGCGAGGTAGCACTAGGAAAAGACAACAAAGGCCCCATTCGTTCACACTCAGTCTCTGGTTGTAAGTTATGTTATATTATTGGTGCAACTTTATTATTGAGTGAAAAGCATTATGCATAATGTAAGACAAAAATAAATAGAGAATAGATTGTTTAGATTCCCTCAAACATGTCAATGTGCGGACTGGTTCTTTGAAATGAGTCTTTCATAAGGACCTTTGACTTTCCAGTTTAAAAATTCCAAAGTACCTCAAGTTTAAAAGACTGTACATAGTAGTACAGGAGTTTTTCCAGCTGGGCTGGTGATATGGGATGTAGTTCTTACCACTTAGGTTGAAGGCAAATACTTCAGAATTTAAGTTGAATGAATTAAGGATGTTCTTCCCACCAACCTCCCCTTGCATTATTGTGCTTGGACAAGGTATATGTTTTAACTGTTTTCTGAGTATGAGAGACTGGGGGCTGTCCAGCTTCTTATGTGTATGAGGGTTAGGAATTTTTGAAATAATTTGTTTATATTGTTTGTCATTTGTTGACTGATGGATTGCCTCAAGAAATGGAAAAGATATCTTTGGAATATGATAGAGTTGATAGAGATGCTCTGTGGAAGGTATTAAGAATATATGGTGTGGGAGGCAAGTTGTTAGAAGCAGTGAAAAGTTTTTATCGAGGATGTAAGGCATGTGTACGTGTAGGAAGAGAGGAAAGTGATTGGTTCTCAGTGAATGTAGGTTTGCGGCAGGGGTGTGTGATGTCTCCATGGTTGTTTAATTTGTTTATGGATGGGGTTGTTAGGGAGGTAAATGCAAGAGTTTTGGAAAGAGGGGCAAGTATGAAGTCTGTTGGGGATGAGAGAGCTTGGGAAGTGAGTCAGTTGTTGTTCGCTGATGATACAGCGCTGGTGGCTGATTCATGTGAGAAACTGCAGAAGCTGGTGACTGAGTTTGGTAAAGTGTGTGGAAGAAGAAAGTTAAGAGTAAATGTGAATAAGAGCAAGGTTATTAGGTACAGTAGGGGTGAGGGTCAAGTCAATTGGGAGGTGAGTTTGAATGGAGAAAAACTGGAGGAAGTGAAGTGTTTTAGATATCTGGGAGTGGATCTGTCAGCGGATGGAACCATGGAAGCGGAAGTGGATCATAGGGTGGGGGAGGGGGCGAAAATTTTGGGAGCCTTGAAAAATGTGTGGAAGTCGAGAACATTATCTCGGAAAGCAAAAATGGGTATGTTTGAAGGAATAGTGGTACCAACAATGTTGTATGGTTGCGAGGCGTGGGCTATGGATAGAGATGTGCGCAGGAGGATGGATGTGCTGGAAATGAGATGTTTGAGGAAAATGTGTGGTGTGAGGTGGTTTGATCGAGTAAGTAACGTAAGGGTAAGAGAGATGTGTGGAAATAAAAAGAGCGTGGTTGAGAGAGCAGAAGAGGGTGTTTTGAAATGGTTTGGGCACATGGAGAGAATGAGTGAGGAAAGATTGACCAAGAGGATATATGTGTCGGAGGTGGAGGGAACGAGGAGAAGAGGGAGACCAAATTGGAGGTGGAAAGATGGAGTGAAAAAGATTTTGTGTGATCGGGGCCTGAACATGCAGGAGGGTGAAAGGAGGGCAAGGAATAGAGTGAATTGGAGCGATGTGGTATACAGGGGTTGACGTGCTGTCAGTGGATTGAATCAAGGCATGTGAAGCGTCTGGGGTAAACCATGGAAAGCTGTGTAGGTATGTATATTTGCGTGTGTGGACGTGTGTATGTACATGTGTATGGGGGGGGGGTTGGGCCATTTCTTTCGTCTGTTTCCTTGCGCTACCTCGCAAACGCGGGAGACAGCGACAAAGTATAAAAAAAAAAAAAAAAAAAAAAAAAAAAAAATCTTTGGAATATCATGCAGGATGTCTTTCAGAAACAGACATAGTTATGAATCAACATGAGTAATATAATAATAAATCAAAGTTGGAATCCAAGTTAGTGCTTAAGTGATTGACAAGACATGACATACATCTGAAGTATCTGTGATTTGTAATGGTGTGCCATATGCTGTTTACTGCTTCATAAGATTTTACATTAATCTGGAATATTCCTGCTTGGCATAATTTAAGTATGAAGCTTTTTTTTCAATAAAGGATCTTTCAAGTTTCATATTGGTGCAGTCAGCTCTTTGTTTACTAATGCATCAGACAAGCTGATTAAACTACTGTAGTTTGAGGAACTACAAACAATACACAGAATGAAATATTTGTGTCTAATGATTCTCGAAATTGTGTAAAATTATATTACTTTTATTCTATAGGTACTGGTGCCTAAGGATGAAAATTTTTGGGGAAAATTAGTTGAAGTGGAGATTATTGAAACAGGGAAGCACTACATGCAGGGGCGACCAGTTGAAACGTCAAAACCCATCTCCCCAGCCATGACTAACCCTCTTCCTAAGGGTGAAGTTTCAGGACTGTTAAACACTGAAGATATTTTGGATTCCACTAAGAGAAATCAGATGAAGGAGGATCTGGTCAAACAGGAACGATATATCATTTTGAGTTTTATACTGCTCATTTCAGCACTCCTAGTCAAACTTGCTTGGGTGTGTTTTAAAATGTTAAAAGAAATGTGATTGATTAAAGTTTTTTACCTTTTAATGGAATTTCTATATAAACTATCCTTACTAGTTATTATTCCATTATTGAACAAAATCTTGCCCAAGAGATTACACCTCTTGAGTACTCTGCCCAATATTACTGTATGATATACAAATAACACCATGGTTAGGCAGTGAACACAAATCTTATTCCTGCTTGAGGAATATTTTGTCTTACATCTGAGAAGTATGCTTTTAAATGCTTTCACAAGATGAGTGCAGATATGTCTGAGTGGAATATGAGAGAACAGATAAATCCAAATTGTATGTGAATGGAACTAGTGGATATCTTTGGGGAAGGAAGTTAAACTAGTATAAGGAGATAATGTTATGGCCACAAAGATAAAAGTTTTGCTCTGGCTACATATTACATGTCATAAAACCAACAAATTTCTTTGTAAAATTTCTTACCGTCAAGTACATTACACTGTTGGCTCAACAGAATTAGTATGAATATAGCTGGAATATTTGCACATTACAGATGTTGAATAAATCAGAACAGATGAAGCTAAATGTATTTGTAGGTAGTAGATGGTAAGCAGCCAATGACCAGTGAGGTACATTACCTGCATTATCACCTGGGTTTTGGGAGGGTTAGTTACAGCTGCTTAGTAAGACAGCATTTCAGTGGTTGTTAAGTCGCACTCCTCTGACCCAGATAACTGTCTTTTTTTCTGCCTAACCCGCACATGGACTACTTGCATTCTGCCGACAAACATACAATTTCTCCTTGTCATACACAACTCACACCGTTCATTATTTGTAACTAAACTTACCTGTGGGGAGCACTGTGCTACCCCTGCCTTTTGAGAAACAGATGTTCATGTCTTTGATGTGGAAGTTGCATCTTGGGCACAAGGGGTCTTTTGATACTCTGAATCAATGTTTGTAATAGTGGAGAGAATGCACACAAGAAAGCATAACCTGTATACATCCGGGGAGTGTAGTTTCAGATGGATTTATGTCTGGTGTACACGAATAAAAGATAGTGGGGCGATGGTAGCAGGTACCTGACATAGGCACAGGCAAAACATGCCCCAATCACGGCCATCTCAAGTGAAAGAAAAAGTAAAAGGAAAAGAGAATAGAAATCAATAAAGGCTCCACAGGTGTTTGCAGACCTGAATCTTAAAAAAAGGTTAAATGAAGAAGGAAAAGAATTCCACAGCTTACCTTTTTGAGGGAAGGTGGTATTATGGCCAATCTCCACAAAGAAACTGGGTAGCAATAGCCAGATGCATGCCAGGGGTCAAAACCTAGGAGGTGGAAACACATGGAAACACCTCTTGAAAACGTCGGAAATAATACCTTCAGAATAGAGAACACCATCACAGTGTATGGAAAGGAAAGTTGAGCAATGATGCTTGAAGAATTAATGACATGGAAGGCTTCTGATTCCACTCTAGTCATCAGAGGTAAAGGATGAGCTGTTATATTGTGAATGAGTTTTATCACTTATGTTTGACAGCTGGGAGGAAAGATAATCTGCAAGTAAGGCTAAGTGAGAGAAAGGGATGAGCCTATTGCCTCTGCATGGGGGTTGGAGGTTGATTACTGACAATCTTAGATGAAAGGAGTTTAATGCTTTTTTAAAGAATTCTTTTAAACTAAAACTAAGTACCTTTAGGCTTACCTGATGTCGCTGCATACAACACACGTATCTTGGAACCAAAGAAATTCTACCTGCCCCTCACTCATCATCAACTCTGTCACTTTTTCAGTTCATTGCATTGTAGAAATTTCTTCCTTGTATCTTCTATCCAACTTATTTTTTCAAGCTCTCTACATTAGCATTTAAATTCCAATCATTTATAAAATGCTCAAGAGCCTGACAGGTCACAAAGGTTAAGAATTCAGGCTGTGTAAATGAATCACTTGAGAGGAGCATGTGGTATGACCAGACGGAGGGATTTGGTATGGAAGAGAAGGGAATAAATTGGAATAAAATGGAAAGAATGTAAGATGGGGAGTTTACAGGGGTTAGTGTGAGAGGAAGACCACCTGTGACATGGGAAAATAAAGTGGAAGAGCACTGGAGGGAGAAAAATGTTGGAAGAATGCATGGAATGTTATATGAATGGGAGGCATGCATGGACAGGAATAAATGCTGACTCTTATGCAACGGGTATACCTTTACTGGGAATTCCCTGAGGGAACGGATGTCACAGGTATATACATATAGTTAGAGCCTGACATTCACCTTTAACCCATCAAAATTACTTTTAATACACTAAACCACTCTTTACATTTTTCTTAAACTCTCAGCTTCTGATCATGGCTTCTGGTAACTCTGGTATTGGACAATGCGAAGAACTGTTGACTGTCTACATCATCTAGTTGATTTAGAAACTTACATGCTGTTGTCAGGTCACCCTTAACCATCTCTTGTCATAAATCTTGTACCATCTTAGTTGCTCTTTCTGGACCTTCCCAATCATGTGTGTGTGTGTGTGTGTGTGTGTGTGTGTACTATTTGAAAGTCAGTCTGAGAGATTTACAATCGCCCTGCCCCATCCTTTAACATTTTATATATGTACCATGGTTTATGTACACACACACTTCCCATCCTAAGCTAGGTACCCTCTAACAACCAGTCCCGTAGAGAAGATGAAACACCTAGGTTGCGTGTGAGACAGTTACCGCGCCCAGGATTCGAACTCTTGCGGGCCACATCCCACGCATGCCCATGATGACTCATGGTCAGTAACGCTAACCATGAGTGCGCGTGGTTACAATGAATCATAAGAAAATACGATACAAAAGTACCAACCGTAGATAATGAACATATAGTGTGTAACACTTTAATTACTGCTGTCATCCTTTATCTGAGAGCATATGACGCACGAGATTTATTCTACTTGCTTACATTAAGATCTTCTAACCCTCAACAAATATAAGCAGAAACAAGTGACCTGGAGGGGTGAGTTCTATGGTGGAGCGAGGTGTGGCGCGGCGCACAGGAAATAGGGGGAATCTTTAACACATGATGAGAAGTAGAGCTTCAGGGGATGTCCTGTGTCTGATAAGAGACATTAACCACAACTGCTGTGATTTGCGCTGACTCATATAATCATTCTAAAGCGCTGTGCTTCAAGTGCATTATATGTTTCATTGTAAATAATGTCCGTATCCAAATAATGTCCGTGTCCGTTTTAAAAATAATCTTCTACAAGGACTGAATACAGTTCCCTGTAAAGGAAGAGAGACGATGACCTTTATACCTATACTATTAATCTGTGAGTCTTCCTTATCTCCAGAAGTGCCTTGTAGTGGAGGCTGGATAGAGAGTTGCCAAGCCAAGGAAAAGTCAAAGTCCCCTTCACGTGGGGTTCATACGATTCACACACCCTGACATTTTCTTCTCATCTACCCCCATAGACCAATATTGTAACATACTTTCATGAGGATATCATGAATTCGTAATTAATCACTTACGTCAATAGTAATGCAGAGACAGAGAACTATTTTAGCTCTACTGAATATGCTAATAAAGTGAGAATGGCGACGATAGTTGTTTTCAGCTGTCGACATTCAGAGGAGATTAAATTGATAAGTTATCAATATGATTCATGATTATCTCTTTAAGGCTGTTATAACCTTCTCAGTGAGAATTTCCCAAGGGATGAATAACATTGTATAATGGAAAACTTGAGTAACATAACTTCACACAAAATGGCTATGAACCATAGGTATGTATAGAACTCATAAAAACCTGTTGACTGTAATAAAAATGAACATGAGTCATATGATTACACACACGGCGAATTTAAGCCTGGTGACCATGAGCAATGGTAAGTATATAGTGAATCAACCTGGTGGGGGGAAGCCAGGTGAAGAAAATCAATTGATAGCAACGTAACCAACAACAAAGTGACATTCAACCTGGTAATCCTAAGAGGTATTACCCTGATGAACCAAGTATGGTGACAATCAGTATGGTAACATTAACCATCAACATGAAGACTAAGCAAAATGACTTTCAGACAGGTAGAATGTACCTATCAGCCCGCCGACTGGGCAAAGGCGACAAATTGCCTAGTTAATATAATCCATGTAATCAGTATTCATGTGACCGTTCAGTACACACACAATCATATATATATATATATATATATATATATATATATATATATATATATATATATATATATATATATATATATGGGGACATTTTACCAAAGCAGATTTTAACATTTGGTTGTGCCACACACTGTGCTTGCACAGTTTAACACATTACTTTCAACCTACAAGTATAAAGTCCTTCCCTGTAATTTAGCAGAGTACATTTGTCACATTTATCTTACAGTGAGCATATAGATAACAAAACTACTATCTTGACAACAAAGAACAGGCCTTTGTATTTCGGTATCGTTTTATGCCCAACTCTAACTGCTGCATTTGTAACTGACTACCGTACTAAACCCCAAAACTTCATACAGTTTTAGACGGCTGAACTCTATCATCGGGACTGTACAGCAATATGGTTCAGACTTCTTCACGAGTGTCATTACGTAATTGTACAGCACGAGGTGGGTGAGTGTGGAGCGTCTGCCCAAGATATCTCGGACGTAGCACTGTCTTACAGAACACGATGGGTGCATAACCTGCTGCTACTGCTGCTACTAATAATGACACTTTTTCACATTAATGTCCGATTCTTGGTGCACTTAACAGTATCCCCATGACTGGACTGTACCTTAACGAAGATGAATTGGTAAATTTCTGTTTTCATCACCCTATTCAACACGTTGATTATCTGCTTTTAGTCTGATTTATTGAGCTTTCTTTTGTCTACTTGGCATTCCACATCCATAAATGTTCAATAGCGTTTGTCACTATAAACACATATAATGTTCCCATGTCTGAATTATGAATGAATCTTGAGAATGATGCCTTAATTTTGATGAAGCCATCAGATAACGCTTTTTGATGCTTACCCTCCCGTGGCCAAAGGACGAAATGCATTGACGCTGGAAGAACAATGGCACTCTCCAGGTCCTGCAAGTCATGAATGTCTTTCTGTGTTCTTGCTGCCTTTTATACCTGTGTCTTCTCCTTGTCCATTTGCCGCATCTCCTTCAAGGAGCTGCTCATGTACTTCATTCGTTATTTAGTGACCAGTCGGTCACTAAATTTCTTGGGAGCCCGCCCATCCACATCAAGTTACAAGAAATATGAATTTTTATTTTCAAATTTCTGTATCTATGATGTTCAGACTAACAAGAAACACGACTAAATACCAATTCAAATGTTTAGTTCTTTGCTGGTTGATCTCTTTATCATGCTTATAATAATCAGAAAATGTAATTTCAAAGAAAAATAAATTTTGACAAGTCATTTGTTTTCCCGGAAAAAAATCAAAGTAATAATTTGCGTTTTACAATAGTCGCATCAATCACAAGACTGAAAGAAATCCTATATAATTACCAAACACAAACCACTAAACAAAAATTGAGAACTTCTGATTAGTAATCACCTCAAAGTCAGACTCTAAGGAAGACTTCTCAGGTACATTTACTCACAGACAGTTACACTTGTTAAAAAAAAAAAGTAGGCCTAAGTGCCCAAGCTAAAGCAATGTTATTAGGTTTACTAACAGCATACTTCACCATCTGCAGTGATCTGGTCCTCATCGGGACTAGTTATAAGACTGAAGGATAACTACAGATAGGCAAAATAGAAAAATCATTGTTCAGAGAATTGTTTGCACGTTACTCTGAAAGTTTGAAGGTCCAACACTAAGACCTGGTCTCAATGAAGCAAGACCTCGACGTTAAATACGTCTTTGTGTTGTCTCCTAAGTTTGCATCTGAATGATTTATGTCAAAACTTTTTCATGGCCTTTTTAACTCTGAAAGTGCTGGTCATCGGCCCCTCTCCTTCCATGAGACTTGGCACAAAACCTGCCGCCTCATTGAGATATTACTTAGTATGCTAAACCAAACCCAGAGGGCGCGCCGGCATGGTTTGCTTAGAAGGGTCTGAGGCACATTTGTTCTATAATACTCTTAATGTTAGGAAAAGAACGCTAACCTAAACTAATACATAGTCAAAGCAAACAAACTATTTCAAGACACTAAAACACAGCGATGACACACGGAAAGATGACATGCAGTTTGTGAACTATGAAGGAACATGTGGCAGCCCACAGACCATACAAGTTGGGAATATATCTCAAATTATAGAATATTTCTTTTGTTCTTCAGACAATTTAATAAGATGATCTGCTTCAGTACGGTAATGAGAAAGAGGTGCTTTGTCACAGCTAACGTTTAATGAAATTCTCATGTCATATTACCAAATATTTAGTTTCGTAAAGCGCAACAGAGATTTTCTTACATTAAGTTGGATTAGGTTAGGTTAGGTAAGGACAATCCAATGATGTTATTCATCCGTTTTACCCGATGTTACGGTGATAAGAATTTTCAATTTTTTTTTCCAACACTATATGGTGTCCCACTTGAGCTGCAGTTGGCACGTGTTTTCCAAGATCACATGATTAGCACAAGAATTTTGGCTACTGATAACGTGCATAATGCAATATTGCTTACTGCATCTACTACAACAACATATTCAATTTAAATGAATGTATTATTGAACAGTATACAGTCGCCACGCATTCTTACAATATATATAATTCTGAAACTCTAAGCTGGGGCCATAATACCATTAATTTAATTTTGAAATTTTAAAGATTTTTAATGCATGATACAAATAAATAGTCTACTAAAACATAAATCAAAACACAAACATATTTTTGTTGGTCACACCGTTATAAGTACATCAGCTATAGCTTATCTAATTTCGTATTTTAATAGTGAAACAAAATTTCACCCAGAGTCTACACTATCCCTGTTTACCAGCGGGTCTGGTCTCTAGAGAATCTGGCAACCCCAACAATCGATAAGCAGTAGGTTGAACCTCCTTATCGTGGAAGTGTAATACGGTTTCTCTCTCTCTCTTGAAACGTACTAAAACGTCAGTTAAAGAGGAGTTCAAGATGTGTGGAGGATTTACTTGCTCAAAAAATTCCTTGCTGGCCCTCAACATCCTATATGTTGTAAGTATTGGTTTAAACATGACAGGCTGGACGAGGCTGTCCTTACCTGTGACGCGTGTACCCGCGTTCTACCTGTCACATGTAGACGTACTAGGTTAGAATGATATATATAATCTGAGTGGCATGAAACTTTGAGGGTATGTCTGGTATGCTGGGCTTCTCGTATTATCAGTATGAATGATATTATACTTAGGTTACTGACCCTGGTAACGCACACACAGCTTCTTTATTCTCTGAGGACCAGGGCTGTTCAAGCGGTGTCGTGTCATAGGTGGCAGCAAACCTGGGGTTCACGGGTGGTTCACCTCTGGGGTCCCATTTCTCTAAGATTACGAAATCCATGATTATTTGATACCACGTTAAAGGTAAGACATCTTCGTTCAGGTTTAAGAAAAGGGTACTGAGATGACACCTGGGAATATGGACAGGAGACTCCTAATAAAACCTATAAAATCATGAAAAATATAAATATGAGAGGAGATATGATAACATACGAGGGTATTTAAAGTTAATTAAAACTATAAGGAAACTGTTTACTTGGTAAAAGTCCACCGTTGGGGCATATTGGTATTGAAGCTATGGAAGAACATACACTGAATTTTTGTAATGATGGTATACTCTTGTAGAATTTAGTACCAACTGGATTTTAATCCATGAAAAGGGACCCATAGGGGTTTTGTATCCATGGTTGCCTATAGACTACTACTCTGCTTTAACCTAGAAATGTCCTTGCTAGAACAATGTCCTTATCTTCAGAGATATGACAGGTTAGACTGGGGAGGTTAAGTGGTAACTACTTAGCTATGAAAAGTATGTTGTAGCTTTGCATAGAAACTAGCTTTGGGAAATGGCCACTATACTCACGTTTCAGGTGCTCTATATCATTCAATGTAATTACTCAATTTCTGCAGAGCATGACTAGTAGTGCTAGTATTGTTATATACCACAAAGTCTTATTACGGTGATTTTGTTCTTCAGAGCTTGTACAGAGTGTGTGGAATGCAATAAAAGTTGCAGAGCATGAAGTTGAGAATTATATTTTACCAAATGAAAATAAATATGGTAACAGTACCAAGGTTTATACATGTTGGGGAAATGTTGGTAATACGAATCCAAAGGTAAGTAAAATCCTTGTATAATATGCAGCAGAACTTACGAAAACCATGGTAGCTGAAACAACAGTCTTATTATAAACATGCCATCATTAAAACTGTGTGCTGCTTGTTCACTGAAATTTGGTGCCATATGCATGGTATAGCAGTTGTTAGTTTGACTAGTGTATTTCAGCTAGTATAGTTACTTGATAAATCTTGCCTTCTGTAAAGCTAGGAAGGTTTTCATAAGTCTGTTGACTATTTACAAGTTTATTGCCAATCGTACTTTAATAATGATATTTATAATATTCTCATGTTTGGTGCCTCATCTAATATTTAATACAAAAGATAAGATGAATCGGACCTCCACCGGTATTCCCTGTCATAACAAACTATATGAAGTACCTAAAACAAAAGTAGTCATTTCCCGAATTTAATTTTGATGTGCTACTAAAACAGGCAAATGTTAAGTTGGATTTAATTCATTAATTTAGCTCTACATGTCTTACTGGTTTTGGAAGTTTTTTCTGCAGTGCTAAGATAGTGTGTAGAAAGTAAAATGACAGTTGTAGACAAATGATTTTGGGCATTGTATTTCAATGAACGAAAAAAATTGGGGTGATTGGAGTACTGTACACCAGGGAAAATGTGAGGTTCATCAGAATAAAATCATGTAAAACACTTGCAGAAAATCCACCAAACTGATGAAAATCTCGGCCAACAAATTTACAAGTTCAGATTTATCATAATTTTCAGTATTCCAGTTAAAATACAGCAGTAACACACATGACTGAGTATTTTATTGACAAAATGAGGCCAGATGTCAACAAATAGATGACACAAAAGAAAGTGGCAGAAAACAAATTTAACACTGGTATACATTATTACTATTTTGGCTTCTACATGAGATTATTGTAGGGTTTGGTAGTGTTTTACAAGCATATTACCTATTTCTACATTAATTAAGACCACAGTTTCCTTGCTAAACAAAAAACTTTTCACATTGATGTCATTCAAAATTAATCTGAAAACCATGTTTTGCGACTGTAATTGTATTTATGAAACATTCCAATAGCACTGCAGAATAAAAAAAAAATCTGTATTCTTAGCTAATAAAAACATTAAGCTAAACAGGTAAATTAAAAAGTTAAAGTAGTTAGGGTAGTCTTCCCTTAGTGGCATTTTGAGCACTGACACATCCAGGGACCATGATGTGACTGGTAGCTGGTAAACCAAGACAAAGGCATGCTATTGCTACTTATTAAGCCACCAATGACCGTCACTGCTGATGTTGCAAGTAATTTAAAATAATCAAGCCTCATGCAGAAAAATATCATGTGCATTATACCTAAGTATCTAATACAAGTGTATTTGGAATAGTTAAGCATGCTTTGTGTCATTACTTTTTAACCTATAATACTACTTAAATCAGCTTTGGGAAGGACTATGAAGACTGGGGAAAATGCGAGTGAAACACTTCTACAAATCAAGAGAATCTACAAAAATATCACCTAATTTCCCCCTGCAGCTGAGATTAAGATTATCTACAAATACCTCATGTAATTTCCACTCACAACTGAGAGTCCCTTTAATATGAACAATTATGGTCAAATTATACAAATGATATTATTGTGTAGTTTTCACTATCAAAAAAAAAAGTTACCTACTCATCTGTTTACATTTAATAAAATGATGTGTACTGAATCTTAACTGTTTAGAAAAACCTTAAATACCTGGGGTCTTAATTGGACATTTAAAGTTAGGTCTAACATGGCTAGGCTACCTGGCTAATGACTGTATTCTTCAATGCCAGTGAAGTAAAAATTACAATTCAGTGACAAGTCTGGAGCTTGATCAGAGCATTATGAATTACTGAACAATATGGAATTATGTGATATGGATTATGGATATGACCTATCCCTCAATGCAGAGCTAATGTGTTCATTACGGCTTGAGTGTACTTGGAACTCATTCAGGAAATAACCCCCCAGCTACTACATCCTAAAATGAGACCATATGAATGGTAGCAGTAGTGTATGGAGTGGAAAATATAATAAGACTGGCATAGTGTTATTTTAATCTTTTTTCTCTATTCTGATAACTAAGTAGATTAGCTAAGAGGGTTATCAAGATCAGAGAAACCATTAGGTTATGGTGGGTAAAAGGCTAGAGCTGAAATGCTTCTCAATAATGGCAAAATTTATGAAAACATCAACTTCCTTCTCTTGGAAGTTGATATATAAAAGTGCTTATATTTATATTCAAAACATACCAACATTTTCATTTGCTGTCACACATGTTGATGAATATTATGCACTGGCAATGTTTTGTTTGCTGGGACATAATGATGAAGCAAACAAAACCTAGAAAAGAACAAGGTACCACAGATTGTATATTTTTCAAACATTACCTAAAATATGATATCTATCAGTTGCTCAGGGGAGTTGAGATCATTTTGGTTCTGTTGGTTTCTCCTATATATGCAACTTTATTACTTTTTAACCCCACATCATCCCTGCTCTTCCTAGCCCTCCCACCCATTGATTAATTATTCTAAGATTAAAAAAAATTCAAGTTATGCTTTACCACTGCACTTCTACAGTCGTCGCTCCACTACATTATCAATTTACAACAAAATAACTCGTATTTCAAAGTTTTATGAGGTGAAATGAAACTGTAACCATTGCAAGAGAGAAACGGTCAGTCCTCTATTGGATAACAATTACAAAATATACATTAGGTAATTACTTACTACATGGGCATGGCGATTAAGGATGTGAAATCATATTCATAAAGTTTCAGATTGTTACTTTTGGAGAATACGCCCAGCAGATAGTAATTTCTTATACTGTGAAAAAAAGTGGGGAAAGCCATGAAGGTCATGGAGTGTGCATGTGTATGTGTGTGCGGGTTGGTGGGGGATGTAAAATTACCAATACCTGAAATATCTAAAATTCAGAAGAACTTGTGAAAACCTTGCCGAATATCTCCCAGATGTCAACATTTACATTTACAGTACTATTTTCATTAAAAAAAATCTGTAATTGCTATGGCTTCATGATTACATACAATCACTGTGTGGTTTGGGTGTTCCTCTGAATTAACAGGTAAACAGATTGGAGGATTACTTGCATGATTTTTCTTGGTTAGGTAAGGGCTAATAATTTTACCCATACACTGATGAACAAAATGCTTCCCACTTTATGAGACTGATGGAAAAAATCAATACAACCTAATGTAAGGTTACTTAACCTAACCATAATAATAAATACTTCTGCATAAGCTTCTTTGAACTTTTACCCTTTCTTAGAATAATAAAATCTTCATGAATGCTTTGGATATGTCAGACAAGCAGTATAAAAGAACTGAAGTAATATTAGAGTACAGTAGGACTGAAAATCTATGTATATGATTAGTAAAATAACCTCCATTTTGACATTACAGTACGATAAGTGTAAAAAATCCATTGCTGCCACTTTTGTCAAAGTCTGTTAAGCAAAACTCAAACAGTAGGGATGATTATGGTGTTTTAACATCATTTTATATTGCTACTACAGTGTGCAAAACATCAGAAATGTGACTCTCTTTCCAATGGCTGACATTAAACATTCACCTGGACCTTAATTGAATTCTATAAAGCTTTACTTGGCTTGCAAGTTATTATACAAAATGAACCTGTAAAACTAAAAGAAAACTTACCTGTAAGGTCTAGACTGAATCTTTTTTTTTATCGCATGCATTACACAGAATGCTGCCATGCGTCATAAATTTTGAATTAGACTGAATCAGAGTTTAACAAAAACACTGGGTGACATCTACGATTTGACTGAATTATTTATGCTAATGAGAGCCAGTCAGATTCCTGCATCTCTTTAGACACTTGAACTTAGTTTACCTTCTGAACCACATTTATTATTGTACAATTAAGTGTAATACTCATTTTGATAATGTTGTATTTCATCCTTACACTGACTGGTATTTTACATTACATATTTACTGGCTGTATTAGCTCACCCTGCCTTGTCCCTCTAACTCATGAGTCTACCCTTAATGGTTAATGCTAAAAGATCCATCTTAGTGAGAAAGGAAAAAAAAACACACTTTTAAATCACTCTCTACCGTGACAACAACGATTACAATTCAAGCACACATCAAAGCCCTTGAAAATTCACTGTGCCAACTGATACCCACAAAAGTAGGTCAAATGACTATTGGTAATTTCAGACATGCCCACCACGTGTGTCAACGACCTACTGCTAATTGAATGATTTCTGGCTATACGCAAATATTCCAGTAGAGAGAAAAACTCACTCCTGACATGATTTTATGGTCAAGTGCATATTTCCAAGTCTATCATCTAATGGAAAACCCATTCCACAACAAAAATTTCCAGCTTGAGACCACCGCCTAGTCTTCCACGCCTCTAACATCTTCCTATGTCTTGCACAAGTACACGTACCAGATTGCTTTACAGTAAAATGACAGATGAAGAGATACTTTATCAGAGCTACATTAACGAATAGTCATAAATGGTCACTTACCAGGTGTTGATCTCCAGAGCTCGGCAGATCAGCAGGCCTGTCATCTGCACTTTATACAGAAACATTCATTTCTCTGTTTCGAACACTGGCAAAGCTGCACTTGTAGGATATTTCTGCTGGGCAAATATATGTCAACTTTTCTAAGCACTTCACACAATAAAAGGTGGACTGCAAACGTGTCACTGACTTATCTTTAACAACACATTTTCTCCCCAAATCTCGGGTAGTTTTCACATTCACAGGTAGTTTTACTACAATCCAAATGCGACTGTAACTTATGTCGACAACTCTTAGGTTATTCATTTGTTTCAGGCACCATGGCACGGGCACACATACACACACACTAAAAGAATAAAAGAAAACTTTCATCGGTTCAAATGTCCGCACAATGTCAAGCTAAGTGCGAGTCTCCGACCAAGTGAGGCGAGCTGGGCGAAGCAGAGGCTGGGTCAGCGGGCCGCCTCCCTCAGGAACTACTTGACCTGTTATTATTTTTATTTGACATGAAAGGTCATTTTTTTTTCTTTTTTAGCAATTTATGTAGTGAATTGCATATCTTGGGAAACTAGTTTTATGTAAGTTCGTTCATTACGCATTAGAGGTTTCCTTTAGAAAATATATTTCTTTGGTTGCATTTGCATTAAAGCGAAAATATCATGTGAAATATAATTACATATGCAGTAGTAATGGAAAAGAATTCAAGTTATAATTCCATGAGATGAGGTAAAGGGATTACTATTTTTCGTGAGTGTCTTTTACAGGGAGAGTTTTACACCCGTTCACACCATTTTGAGGAAAATATAAATGTATAATTTTTCTTTGCAACGGCACTTATGAGATGGTATTTTACTGTAAATGTAATACATGCATGTATAAAAAGAAATTTTAAATTTTTAGTTCCTTAAGTAAACATCTGTACTACAACATGAATGAGCTTACGTTACATTGTTCCTTCACTAATTCAGAAGCCACTGATTACCCAGTTCATAGGAACGATGATTTTGAAAAATTATTGACCAAAATACCACCACTCATTGGTAATGGATTTCTGTGTGGCTCCTCATTTTACGTACGCTGTTGTGCTCAGTATTCTATATCATCATCGTTTACCACAAATATGAAATAATTGATGTTAGTAATGATGCGTAGGGAAGGTGGGCTGTGTTGCGAAGTTACTATCACCTCTCGCTCGCTCGCTCGAACTATATTAAAGTGTCCTCACAGACAAAGCTGGCGTCTTTGATCATTACTATGTAGATCTCCTCCCACCTTTATGCTGAAATACATTACCCTTAATACACATGCTATATAACTGTTTAACACAAACATAAAACAGTTTAACTCCTACTAAGAGCCTTTCATTTCAAAGAGCTAAAGGAGTGGCATTACTCCTGAAGGAGTTGCATTACTCCTGAAGCAGTTGTGGGAGTGTGTAAAAGAGTGTAAGGAAGTGAATTCTTGACTGATGTGGGTAAAAATGAAAGTAGATAGCGAGATGGTGATTATTACGGGCTTATGCACCTGGCCACGAGAAGAAAGATTATGAGATGCAAGTGTTTCGGGTGCAGGTTTTACTGTGTCTGCAGTTTTGGTGCAAGAAACTAGTTATTAGTGATGGGTGATTTAAATGCAAAGGTGAATGATGTGGTAGCTAAGAGTATATTTGGGGAGCATGGGGTATTTAGTATTGTGAATGGAAATGGTGAAGTTTATGGGGATGTGTGCTGAAAAAGGACTGGCGATTGGAAATACCTGGTTTAAAAAGAGGGACTTAAACAAGTTTATATATATGAGCAGGAAAGATGGTTAGCAGGCATTATTTGATTACAAATTAATGATAGGCGTTTATAAGAGACTTTTGGTTGTAAATGAGCTGAGAGGGGCATCTGGTGGGATGACTGACTGATCAGTATCTTGTGGAGACGGGTGAAAATTATTAGGTTTTTTGTGTGTGTGTGATATTGAACAACAAGCTGAGCCAGTTTGTTTTCTTGCTCGAACTACCATCTGAAATGTACATCTCCCACAGTACATTAGTAAAATGGAAAATACTTTAAGTATAGAGTTGAAGGATTGTAGAAAAATTTACTTAATACTTGACCTTTGGACAAATCAACAGACGACCTCCTTTCTTGGTGTTACAGGTCATTATGTTAACAGAGACTGGGAACTGAAGCCTGGTCTCCTTGGTTGCAATATCTTTGAAGGCCGACTCACAGCATTTAACATTGCATCTGCCTATGAGGAAATTGTCAATTGGTTCAGTATTCAAGGGTAAATAAGGAAAGTTGTTGCAGATAATGCATATTCAGTGCTGGAAGCACTTGACATTTCCTTCACAAGTTTCTATACGGATGAGGAAGAAGAGACTGGAAATTCATTTGACCCCAACATCATCGAAGAGGATCTTTGCTTGGAAGATGTTCTGACATTCCTTCCTCAAAGAATGGGATGTTTTGCACATACTCAGCAACTGTGTGTGAAGGATGGGTTTACTCGCCCAAATGTCAAAACTTTACTTCTCTCATTAAGACTTCAGAAAATTGTATCGGTGATCTACCCAATTAAGAAATCATGCTCCATACCTTCGATCTAAAGGGATTGTTCTACAATTGCAAAATGTGACAAGATAGAATTCACATTGAAAAAATGATGGTCTATATTCAAGAACCCTGCAGAGGTGAATAATGCAATTGATCTGTCTCTGAGAGAGCAGAGGAGTAAGAAAATCATGCCAGTGGAGATTTCTGCCTTAAAGAAGCTTGTGATTGTCCTCTAACCTTTTCATAAGGGCATGGAAGTTGTGGAGGGGTAGAAGAATGTGACTACATGTGCTATTGGACCAGTGATTCAGGGGCAAAAAACACTAACTGGAGAATATAATTCATAATCCTAACAGTACTGTGAACAACTGGCTAAAGTCCTATTGGACTTTGTGAAGAAAAGATTGGATTCATACATGGAAATGAGAGATGTTCAAGTAGCAACTTTTTTGGATCCCAGGTTCAAACTGGACTGGCTTCCATTATAAGAGGAGAAGGATCAAGTGCTGGTATATGTCGAGGAAATGCTTGAAGAACTGGAGGTAGTTCAGGAGGGTTCAACATTAACAATGGATAAAGAAAGTAACAAGGATGATCTAACAGGATTACCTGAATCGAAAAGACTCAGACTTTTTCTCCATTATACCAAAATGTTCAACGAAATTCCAAAATCAGTTGGGATCAGTGGGAAGTATAGTGTCAGTGAGTCTTTTTTTGAAACAATAAGTAGAAGAGGGAACTGTCATTTTCAAGTGATCCAATGCTATAGTGGAAAGAAGTGTCCCAAACTCTGCATCCACTGAAGAACCTTGCAGGAGGTGATTGGGTGCACTGCTACATCTACTCCATCAGAGTTTTCACCATTGCCAGAAATTTTTCCACTACTTACAGAGCTCAACTTGGTGTCACTTCTTTCTGTTCAATGTAGTTGATAAAGTGCAATAGTGAATTGTTTGGAAAACTATCAGCTTTTTAGTTACCATCTGCAACTTCTACTTAAATGAAATCTTTAATTTTGTTTTCAAAATAGTGTGTGACACTTGTTCGTAAATAAAGGATAACCTTACAATGCAAAATTTGTGTTTTTCAATAAAATTACTCTTCGAAATTTGGGAAATTGTAATCATAATTGATTTTGTTTTGTGGTAATTGGAATTGCTATTCCCAAATGTATTTGTAATTATAGTTGTAATTTAAAAAATGAAAAGTATTTGCAACAGTAATGTAATTTTTAAAGAGCAATCGCTCCAGCCCTGGGTCAGAGTGGTATCTTAGGTGAGAGAGTCATGGCGAGTGGTTTGGTGGAGAGAAGAGGTGGTGAATGTGGCATGCCTGCTGGATTAGATGGTTTTGCTGTTCATTGTATAAAGAAAGGTGGTGACTTGCATTGATTGGTTGGTTACAATTTTCACTATATCTACTAGAGCATGATGAGGTTCCTGAAGAGTGATGGAATGTATGTTTAGTGCCATTGTGTAAGGGCAAGGGGATAAAGGTGTGCAGAGTGTACCTTGGAAGTTTTATGGGAGGGTAGTGAGTGAGAGAGTGAAGGTATGTACACAGCATCAAGTTGAGGAGGACCAGGGTTGTTTCAGAAGTGGTTTAGGATATATGGATTAGGTATTTGCCGTGATAAATGTATGTGAGCAATACTTAGGAAAATGGATGGATTTGTGTGAGGTATTTATAGATGTGGAGAAAGCACATGATAGGGTTGATACAAATGCCTTATGGAAGGTCTTAAGAATATATAGTTTGGAAAGAAAGCTGCTAGAAGTTTTTTGTATCAAGGATGTAAGACAGATGTATGAGTAGGAAGAGAGGATATTGAATAGTTACAGGTGAAGGTTGGTCTGCAGTAGGGGTGTGTGATGTCACCTTGGCTATTTAATTTGTTTATGGAAGGGGTATTGATGGAGCTAAATGCAAGATCTCTGGAGAGAGGGGTGGGTATGCAGACTGTAGGAGATGAAAGTACTTGGAAAATGAGTTGGTTATTGTTTGCTGATGTTACAGCACGGGTGGAAGAGAGAGAGAGAGAGAGATCATTTCCAGCTCCCATCTTTCAAATGAGAGAGGCTTTTAGGACATCTGATAGTTGGAAGTTTTCTAGTTGCCTTGAATATGAAAATTTTGTGATATAATGAGTCAGCTTGGAAATATTTCCAGTTGCTGGTAAAGAATAGAATTTAACAAGATCAAAAGTAATTTTTCATTGATTGTAGATTTCTGTCAAAGGGAAATGTGCTGTCAGTGGACTGAACCAGGGCATGGGAAATGTCTGGGAAAACCTTGGAAAGGTCTGTGGGTCCTGGATAAAGATAGGGAGCAGTGGTTTTGGTTCATTGCATGTGACAGCTAGAGACCGAATGTGAAAGGATGTGGCCTTTTCTCGTCTGTTTCCCTGGCACCACCTCATTGATGCAGGGGGTAGTGATGCTGTTTCCTGTGGGGCTGAGTGGCGCTGGGAGTGGATGAAAGTGAGCAAGTATGTGTATGTGTATATATATGTATATATGTATATCCCTGGGGATAGGGGAGAAAGAATACATCCCACGTATTCCCTGCGTGTCGTAGAAGGTGACTAAAAGGGGAGGGAGCATGGGGCTGGAAATCCTCCCCTCTCGTTTTTTTTTTTAATTTTCCAAAAGAAGGAACAGAGAAGGGGGCCAGGTGAGGATATTCCCTCAAAGGCCCAGTCCTCTGTTCTTAAAGCTACCTCGCTGATGCGGGAAATGGCGAATAGTATGAAAGAAAAGAAAAGATATATGCCATTTCCCGCATTAGCAAGGTAGCAGTAAGAACAAAGGACTGAGCCTTAGAGGGAAAATCCTCACTTGGTCTCCTTCTCTGTATCTTTGGAAAAGTAATATGCTATGTAAAGTTACACTGCAAGTGAAAAGTCATCTTTTGTTAAGTTGTTAAGTATATTATATTATTGGGAGGAGTATTATGATACTGATAATTACTATTGAAATACAAGTGAATGTTCTTCAGTTGAATGGAGTGTATGACAGTTGACTGTGATATATCTAAAAAAAAAAAATTCTTCTAAGGAGAGATACAGATGAAGAGGGTCCACATAACTGGGATTTAGTAGTACATCTGTTTAAGAGATAGTAAATTTTCAGGATTATTATTTAACACAAAGATAGTAAACTTTTATATGTTATTGAGTATGTGTGCAATGTAATTTTGTACTTCCAGGTGGTGGCCTTCATCTTGATAGGTGTAGCTGCGGCAGCAAGAGCAGCATCATTTGTTTCCTCCCTCTCTCTTGTTTCTGGGATTATTGCTTGTGGAGTATTCCTGTTGATGATATCCATAGTGGGTCTTGTAGGAGCAAGCAAGCATCACCAGGTAAAATGCAAAGATTATTTTTTTAGATGACATTACAAAATGCTGCTGTATTAAATGATACCTTAAGATAGATAGTTATCATTAGTTTTAGTTTAATGTTTTGTTTATTTGTAATTCATTGAGTTTTTCTTCACATTGTTTTGAAAAAGTAATCCAAGTAATGTACTTCAATATCTTTTGTTGTGGCTAATCTTTAGACCATACAGGTCAACAACCTCCACTTATTGATGACGTCATTCATTGGTCATCAGTACCAACTTCCCTCATAATTCTCCAGGTTCTTGATGTCTGTGGATATTACTCTGCAACCTTCTTTTTCTTATATATTCCTCCTAGCCAAGGATAAGTGTACTTTTATAACTTGATTAGGTTGTGGTGTAGTATGTAGTTGCAAAAATCTATGTAACTTTTACATTTATTGATGTTATTACACTCTGAAGTTGTTTCCTCTTTTGAATATGTGCTGACACTTTCTCTCCTCTTCTTTTTTTTCTTGATTCTTGGTTGTTTTTGTGTTCTCTTAAAAGCTAAGTGTATATGCTTCTTTAAGGGAGAATGAACAGAATTATGGACTATAACATTGACAGTGATTTAAGTCCTGGGATTGTGTCATCAGCAATCAGATATCATTTAAGCCTTCATTTTCTAAGTTTCTAATTGATCTTAACTGGAATTTCAGTAGACAAGGAGCTACCTTAGTTTGATTGTGGGGGAAGGTAGTTTTCTTTTTGTAGTGTTTTCCCACATGGTTAAGATTGTTGGTAACAACTTCAAGATGAAGACCCCCCCAATTATGGTGAGTGGGTAGGGGTTCACTTGGCTCATGCAGTCTGCTGTGCTGTTAATTAGTCCGGGACCAGGGCAACCCCATGGGCAGGAATTCATGCATGGCTCAGCTTCTCACAGGAAGGAAAAGTGATTACAGAAAACCCCTGCAGCAAAATGGTTCACACAGTAGTGTTTTGCAATATTGACATCAAAGAATTGTGGTAGAAATTCATAGAACAACACTAAGTTTTCCCAATAGGACAGATTACCAAATGTATCTGCAAATGTAAATATTATGTACCAAAGTACATTTGCTTATTTTAAAAGGCATGGAAGACCACTCACTCCACTCCTATTCCACTCCAAAACTAACTACCTTAATCCCTGATCACAAACATCCTCAGTAAGAATCACTAAGATCTTAAGGTGCAACAGTATGTCTTTTATGTTATTTACTTGATGGATGAAGTATTTAGGAAAACATTTTAGGGAAATTATTATTGTATATCTTTTCTCATTTAGCTTAATATACAGATGAAGCAAAATAGTTGTGGTTTGTATTTTGTTCCCTTGAAAGAAAAATTTAGAATTGCAAAAAAGTGATGATTTTTTTGCATTAAAGAACTACAGAGAAAATAGTTATCTTGTATTAATAGTGCTTAACAACAATGAATGGCTATTATAGATGTATTAATGATTGATATAATGGAATAGATGTGTTAAGTGATATAATGGATCAGTGTATGATATTAACTTACAAATTGTATATTTTGCAGGTTATGCTATTCTTCTATATGATCATTTTGTTCATCATCTTCATCATTCAATTCTCTGTGGCTTGTGCCTGCTTAGCCATTAATGAAGATCAGCAGGAGTTGGTTGCGGCCAAGGTAAGTGCACAAAAATTATGCTTTAGAAGTACTTATCTCTGATATTAATCTTTACAGTGCAAGTACATGGACATATTGTATCTGTTCTGACTACCTGTTTATGGCTAGTTTAGAAAAAATAAGGCATTACAGAATTTACTTGAAATAAATTGGTCAAGATTCATTAAGACCACCGAAATCAGAGGAAGACTTAGTGAGAATGGTGGGCTAGTTCAGTGAACCATGTAGGAGGAAGATGCTGGAGGTGAATGCTAATAAAATTGAAAAACCAGGGTTTGATAGAGAAGGGAGGATACAATGCAAGATCAATTTACATGTGAAGAACTGGAAGTTGTGAATTAGTTTTAATATTTAGGAGTTCTGATGCTCTGTACATGCCTTCACCCTCTCAATCAATACCCTCCCATATAATTTACCAGGAATACTCAACAAACTTATACCTCTGTAATTTGAGCACTCACTCTTATCCCCTTTGCCTTTGTACAATGGCACTATGCACGCATTCCGCCAATCCTCAGGCACCTCACCATGAGTCATACATACATTGAATAACCTTACCAACCAGTCCACAATACAGTCACCCCCTTTTTTAATAAATTCCACTGCAATACCATCCAAACCTGCTGCCTTGCCGGCTTTCATCTTCCGCAAAGCTTTCACTACCTCTTCTCTGTTTACCAAATAATTTTCCCTAACCCTCTCACTTTGCACACCACCTCGACCAAAACACCCTATATCTGCCACTCTATCATCAAAACATTCAACAAACCTTCAAAATACTCACTCCATCTCCTTCTCACATCACCACTACTTGTTATCACCTCCCCATTTGCGCCCTTCACTGAAGTTCCCATTTGCTCCCTTGTCTTATGCGCTTTATTTACCTCCTTCCAGAACATCTTTTTATTCTCTCTAAAATTTAATGATACTCTCTCACCCCAACTCTCATTTGCCCTTTTTTTCACCTCTTGCACCTTTCTCTTGACCTTGGGGAAGAGCAGTGTGGTTTCAGAAGTGGTAGAGGATGTGTGGATCAGGTGTTTGCTTTGAAGAATGTATGTGAGAAATACTTAGAAAAGCAAATGGATTTGTATGTAGCATTTATGGATCTGGAGAAGGCATATGATAGAGTTGATAGAGATGCTCTGTGGAAGGTATTAAGAATATATGGTGTGGGAGGAAAGTTGTTAGAAGCAGTGAAAAGTTTTTATCGAGGATGTAAGGCATGTGTACGTGTAGGAAAAGAGGAAAGTGATTGGTTCTCAGTGAATGTAGGTTTGCGGCAGGGGTGTGTGATGTCTCCATGGTTGTTTAATTTGTTTATGGATGGGGTTGTTAGGGAGGTAAATGCAAGAGTTTTGGAAAGAGGGGCAAGTATGAAGTCTGGTGGGGATGAGAGAGCTTGGGAAGTGAGTCAGTTGTTGTTCGCTGATGATACAGCGCTGGTGGCTGATTCATGTGAGAAACTGCAGAAGCTGGTGACTGAGTTTGGTAAAGTGTGTGGAAGAAGAAAGCTGAGAGTAAATGTGAATAAGAGCAAGGTTATTAGGTACAGTAGGGTTGAGGGTCAAGTCAATTGGGAGGTGAGTTTGAATGGAGAAAAACTGGAGGAAGTGAAGTGTTTTAGATATCTGGGAGTGGATCTGGCAGCGGATGGAACCATGGAAGCGGAAGTGGATCATAGGGTGAGGGAGGGGGCGAAAATTCTGGGGGCCTTGAAGAATGTGTGGAAGTCGAGAACATTATCTCGGAAAGCAAAAATGGGTATGTTTGAAGGAATAGTGGTTCCAACAATGTTGTATGGTTGCGAGGCGTGGGCTATAGATAGAGTTGTGCGCAGGAGGATGGATGTGCTGGAAATGAGATGTTTGAGGACAATGTGTGGTGTGAGGTGGTTTGATCGAGTGAGTAACGTAAGGGTAAGAGAGATGTGTGGAAATAAAAAGAGCGTGGTTGAGAGAGCAGAAGAGGGTGTTTTGAAGTGGTTTGGGCACATGGAGAGAATGAGTGAGGAAAGATTGACCAAGAGGATATATGTGTCGGAGGTGGAGGGAACGAGGAGAAGAGGGAGACCAAATTGGAGGTGGAAAGATGGAGTGAAAAAGATTTTGTGTGATCGGGGCCTGAACATGCAGGAGGGTGAAAGGAGGGCAAGGAATAGAGTGATTTGGAGCGATGTGGTATACCGGGGTTGACGTGCTGTCAGTGGATTGAATCAAGGCATGTGAAGCGTCTGGGGTAAACCATGGAAAGCTGTGTAGGTATGTATATTTGCGTGTGTGGACGTATGTATATACATGTGTATGGGGGGGGTTGGGCCATTTCTTTCGTCTGTTTCCTTGCGCTACCTCGCAAACGCGGGAGACAGCGATAAAGTATAATAAAAAAAAAAAAAATAATTTAGGAGTTAAGGTAGCTAAAGATGATATGGAAATGTTCAAGTAGAAAGCAGCTATGCAAATTCAGGATACTCTGAAAGCTCTGGTGATTGAGGAAATTTTAACACAGAGTGTGAAAAAGCATGCCTGAAGAAGTGCTTAAACTATTGCTGACAGATGGCTGTTAAACCCAAGTTTCATAGGACAGGAGAGGCCAAAATAAGAGCAGTAGAAATTGATGAATTATGTAATTTATATAAAGTTAAGAGGATGAATAAAATGGAGATTGAAGATGGGGAAGATAATATGGAATGAAGTCATTGGAAAGGAATATGGATGAAAGTCTTTTGGAATAATATGATCATGTAGAATGTATGCTTAATGAGAGGCTAATCTAAGAAGATTTGTTATGTTCATTTAGAATCTACAGGGAGGTGAGGTAAACAACAGAAGAAATGAAGGAGATACACAGTAAGATAATTTATTAGGACTAGGGATATTATAGATAAGATGTTTGAGAAACAACACCACCCTCTTCATCTCTCTTTTTTTAATAATGAAACATAAATTCCTTCAGCATGACAGCACTCATGGAAACAATAAAGCTGGCTAAGAGTGTGATGAAGATGTAAGCTTAGCTGTAGTTATAGAAGAATCTTGTTTACAAGAACTATTAAGGGAGTCTTTGATATTTACAGCAGAACTCTATGGTATTCACGCAGCAAATAAATTTGAGATATATATAAGAAAAATTACTTTTGCTGTTTCCTTCAATTCCCAGAGTCCACTCAAAGCATTATCACATTATGCTTCAGTGCATTCCTTAGTCAAATAGACCATGATTGGATTGTGAGAATCCACTCAGACTACATAAGTATTGAACTTTGTCAGTGTCCTGGATATGTTAACATCATTGCTAATGAGCTACTTGATACTGAGGCTAAAGCAGCTATATCTGACAATCTATAAATGAGTTATTCCTTGCAGTGACTTTATGTGCAGATTAAAAAAAAATGAAAGATGTAAATGGCTAGCTAGGTGGGACTTGCAACCCCCCTACTTCTCAAGAAAAAATCTTTCGGTAAGAATCACTATTTTGAAACATTCCTTTGTCAAATGAGGCTTGGTCATATTGTTTTGATCCCTGGTCATTTAATGGAGAGGAGACCTGCCCCAGAATGTGACACCTTAAGTGTCAGTATTACAGTGGAACATATGCTAATAGAATGCTTGAAATATAGGAGTCCCAGAATCAAATATGAGTTATATGATAAGAAAAGAGGTAAGAAAGCATTGAAGAAGAATCAAATATGAATTAAATAAGAAAGGAAGCAAAAAACGTACTGAAGAAATGTCAGACAGAAAAGTTAATGGAAACAATCCTGAATGTTTAAAAGGAACCCAGATATAAATTTCAAAAATAGGTTTGTGTTTATAGATATCTTTTAAATTATAGAATTCAACCTAAGTAATTTAATTTGATTTTTATGTCTGTGAAAAAATGCTAAATAACCAGAATCAATCAAACAATACTGTATGGATAAAGAGCAGGTTCTTTGATATTTCCACTTTCATTATGAAATGAAAGAAATGCATGTAAAAGAAAGGGATATGGAAAAAAATGCTAACATACCTTATATAGTTACGGTTATAATACTGAAGTTTTGCATATATTCAGTAGAGGAGTAGTTAAGACATCGAGGAGGGTATGTTTCATACAAATTATTTGTTTCCCATTATGAATGAAAGGGACAATGTAAAAGCTAAGGATATGTACAAGTAAGTGAGCTAACATATTCTGTACAGCTATGGTTATAATGTTCAAATGAACACTGATTCCCTTATGGGAGTGGTGGAGGGTGTGTACCATTCAAATGTTCTCCTTTCCTCTATAAAATAAAAGAAATATAAGTCAAAATAAAATATATGTATAAAAAAGTAAGTAGACATTTTATATACCTGTGGTATAATGCTTAAGTTCAAGTGTACATTCTCCAAGGGAGTGGTAGGGTAATTATGGAGGAGGTACCTCTCAACATGAGCCATCCCTGAGTTGCTACCTATGCTGCCTGGATAAGGCTGAAACTAAAGCCACACAAATGTCAAAATATGGGCGCACAGTTCAAACTTTGCCCTCGAGCAGTGCTACCATTTTGACTTCCCTTTTGCCAAGTTAATCAGGAATATATAAATCCTGTCATTGAAGTGTTAAAGGGGTGGTAAGAACCAGGATTACAGTTAAGCTGGGTTTATAGCACACACATTAGGCTGCTTTCTATAGTATGGGATTATTAATACTGACACTAGCATTTGTTTTGCAGATTCAATGGTAGCAGAGGTTCAAATTTATGTTGCATCGATGTGGTATCATTAAGATGACAGAATTTCATTAGGCTTGCACTTGTACTGTAATGGGGTTTGGTTATACAGATTATATTTCTAGATGAGTAGTAACACAAAGGATAAACAGTTTATAATGTAGTGGTGGCTATGCATATTTGTTCATTCTGGGGTCATATCTTGCAATCAGATAGTTGATAGATACAAATTAACACATGAGATTATATTATTTAGCAAGAGATTTGTAATAATGAGGACAAGTTAATTAGAGCACAGTAGCTTAAAAGGGGAAAATTTGTCAGTTCAGGATTGGTAATATAAGAGGGTGGGAGCTTATCAGTGCTGCAGAGTGAACATCAGGCTAAGAGTTGTTTTATGTGTACATTATAATCCTTCTGTTGATAGTTTGATGATGTAATAAGTGGTAATTGGGACAGTACACACAGATCAAGACTGGCAGACAGGTTGAATCATGAATTCAAATGTAATTGATCAGTTTTCGTTGCATATGAGTTTTGTTGTGTATCTTGTAAATATCTTCCAAAACTTTTGGGTAAAGAAGACTTTCTTAACCTTGTTTTAGGGATGGAGAATTTCTGGCAATTCAACAAGAATGGATGCGCAGACTTTCTTTGGCTGCTGTGGTTACACAGTTGAAGATGCAAATAATACTGTGGAATATTTGGATCATCCCAGCTGTTCCTCGGTAAGATTATGGAAATATTCTGTTGTTTGTAGTATTAGCGAAAAGATTCTTAGAGAGCAGGATGTATTGAACCAATGTAAAACACAATTGATACAGAAGTTTTCATTTTTCCATAACCCAAAACATTTTTCTTTTTGTGTATGATACTTTTTTCTTTTAGCTAAGATAGCACAGGCAACTGAGGCCCAAATACTGGCTTTCTCATAAACAATTTATATATGTATATACAGGTTGCATTTCCCTTATCCGAAATGCCTGGGACCCAAAATGTTTTGGATTTGGGATTTTTTAGATTTGGAATATTTGCATATACGTAATGAGATATCTTGGGGATAGGGCCCAAGTCTGAACACAAAATCCATTTATGTTTCATATACGCCTTATACTCATAGCCTGAAGGGAATTTATACAATATTTTAATAATTTTGCCCATGAAACAAAGTTTGTGTAATGCTGAACCATCAGAAAGCTAAAGCATGACAACCTCAGCCACCCATGTGGACAGTCTGTGGTTGTTTAGCATCACCTTTATTCCTGACTCTGAATTAATAAGATATTGATAAGCAATCAGTTTCTAACACATTCATGCATAAGTACTTAATAGTAGAAAAATAAGAAATAACATTAATACAATGAAAAAATACTGTTTAGATGTGGAATTTATCACTTGTAACGTCATGTTACTGCCCAAAAACCATTGGATTCTGGAGCATTTCAGATTAGGGATGCTCAACCTGTATATGCTATCCCAGGGGATAGAGGGGAAAGAATACTTCTCATGTATTCCTGTGTGTCGTATAAGGCAAATAAAAGGGGGTGGGAGCTGGGGGCTGGAAATCCTCCCCTCCAGTTTTTACCTTTCCAAAACAAGAAACAGAGAAGGGGGCCAAGTGAGGATTTTCCCTCTCAAGGCTCAGTCCTCTGTTCTTGATGCTACCTCACTAATGTGGGAAATGGTGAATATGTATGGTTGTTTAATTTGTTTATGGATGGGGTGGTTATGGAGGTAAATGCAAGAGTTTTGGAGAGAGGGGGCGAGTATGCTGCCTGTTTGGGATGAGAGGGCCTGGATAGTCAGTCATTTGTTGTTCACCGATGATACAGCTCTGGTGGCTGATTTGAGTGAGAAACTACAGAATGTGGTGACTGAGTTTGGAAAAGTGTGTGAAAGGAGAATTATGAGAGTGAATGGGAATAAGAGCAAGGATATTAGGTTTAGTAGGGTTGAGGGACAAGTTAATTGGGATGTAAGAGTGAATGGAAAAAAATTTGAGGAAGTGAAGTGTTTTTGATATCTGGGAGTGGACTTAGCTGTGAATGGAACCATGGAAGTGGAAGTGAGTCACAGGATGGGGGAGGGGGTGAAGGTTCTGGGAGCAATGATGAATGTGTGCAAGGAGAGAACGTTATCTCAGAGAACAAAAATGGGTATGTTTGAAGGAATAGTGGTTCCAGCAATGTAATATGGATGCGAGGCATGGACTATAGATAGGGTCGTATGGAGGGTGGATGTTTTGGATATGAAATGCTTGAGGACAATATGTGGTGTGAGGTTGTTTTAATGGTTTGGACATATGGAGAGAATGAGTGAGGAAAGATTGACAAAGAGGATATATGTGTCAGAGGTAAAGGGAACAGGGAGAAGTGGGAGACCAAATTGGATGTGGAAGGATGGAGTGAGAGATTCTCAGCGACTGGGGCCTGAACATACTGGAGGGTGAGAGGCGTGCAAGGAATAGAGTGAACTGGAACACTGTGGTATACCGGGGTCAACGTGCTGTCATTGGACTAAACCAGGGCAAGTGAAGCATCTAGGGTAAACCCTGGAAAGGTCTGTGGGGCCTGGAAGTGGATAGGGGGCTGTGGTTTTTGGTGCATTACACATGAAAGCTAGAGACTGAGTTTGAACAAATGTGGCCTTTTTGTCTGTTTTCCTGGTGCTACTTGCTGAAGCGGTAGGTTGCAACACTATTTCCTGTGTGGTGGGGTAGCGCCAGGAATGGATGAAGGCAAGCAAGTAATTATATGTACATGTGTATATATATGTATGTATATGTTGATATGTATGTATATGTGTGTGTATGGGCATTTATGTATTTATTTGCTTTACTTTGTCGCTGTCTCCCGCGTTAGCAAGGTAGGGCAAGGAAACAGATGAAAGAATGGCCCAACCCACCCTCATACACATGTATATACCTACATGTCCACACATGCAAATGTACACACCTATACATCTCAACGTATACATATATATACACACACAGACATATACAAATATACACATGTACATAATTCATACCATCTGCCTTTATTCATTCCCATCACCACCCCACCACACATGAAATAACAACCCCCTCCCCCCGCATGTGTGCGAGGTAGCACTAGGAAAAGACAACAAAGGTCACATTCATTCACACTTAGTCTCTAGCTGTCGTGTATAATGCACCGAAACCACAGCTCCCTTTCCTCATCCAGGCCCCACAGAACTTTCCATGGTTCACCCCAGACGCTTCACATGCCCTGGTTCAATCCATTGACAGCACGTTGACCCCAGTATACCACATTGTTCCAATTCACTCTATTCCTCACATGCCTTTCACCCTCCTGCATGTTCAGGCCCCGATCACTCAAAATCTTTTTCACTCCATCTTTCCATCTCCAGTTTGGTCTCCCACTTCCCCTCGTTCCCTCCACCTCTGACACATATATCCACTTGGTCAATCTTTCCTCACTCATTCTTTCCATGAGACCAAACCATTTCAAAACACCCTCTTCTGCTCTCTCAACCACACTCTTTTTATTACCACACATCTCTCTTACCCTATCACTACTTACTCAATCAAACCACCTCACTCCACATATTGTCCTCAGACATCTCATTTCCCGTACATCCACCCTCCTGCACACAACTCTATCCATAGCCCACGCCTTGCAACCATATAACATTGTTGGAACCACTATTCCTTCAAATATACCCATTTTTGATTTCCGAGATAATGTTCTTGACTTCCACACATTCTTCAATGCTCCCAGAACTTTCGCCCCCTCCCCCACCCTATGATTCACTTCCACTTCCATGGTTCCATCTGCTGCCAAATCCACTCCCAGATATCTAAAACACTTCACTTCCTCCAGTTTTCTCCATTCAAACTTACCTCCCAATTGACTTGTCCCTCAACCCTACTGTACCTAATAACCTTGCTCTTATTCACATTTACTCTCAGCTTTCTTCTTTCACACACTTTACCAAACTCAGTCACCAGCTTCTGTAGTTTCTCACGTGAGTCACAACCACCAGCACTGTATCAACAGCGAACAACAACTGACTCACTTCCCAAGCTCTCTCATCCACAACAGACTGCATACTTGCCCCTCTTTCCAAAACTCTTGCATTCACCTCCCTAACAACCCCATCCATAAACAAATTAAACAACCATGAAGACATCACACACCCCTGCCGCAAACCAACATTCACTGAGAACCAATCACTTTCCTCTCTTCCTACACGTACGCATGCCTTACATCCTCGATAAAAACTTTTCACTGCTTCTAACAACTTGCCTCCCACACCATATATTCTTTATACCTTCCACAGAGCATCTCTATCAACTCTATCATATACCTTCTCCAGATCCATAAATGTTAAATACAGATCCATTTGCTTTTCTAAGTATTTCTCACAAACATTCTTCAAAGCAAACACCTGATCTACACATTCTCTACCATTTCTGAAACCTCATTGCTCTTCACCAATCTGATGTTTTGTACATGCCTTCTACCTCTCAATCAATACCCTCTCATATAATTTCCCAGGAATACTCAACAAACTTATACCTCTGTAATTTGAGCTTTCATTTTTATCCCCTTTGCCTTTGTACAATGGCACTATACAAGCATTCTGCCAATCCTCAGGCACCTCACCATGAGTTATGCATACATTAAAATAACCTTACCAACTAGTCAACAATACAGTCACCCCATTTTTTAATAAATTCCACTGCAATATCATCCAAACCTGCTGCCTTGCTGGCTTTCATCTTCCGTAAAGCTTTTACTACCTCTTCTCTGTTTACCAAATCATTCTCCCTAACCCTCTCACTTTGCACACCACCTCGACCAAAACACCCTATATCTGCCACTCTATCATCAAACACATTCAGGAAACCTTCAAAATACTCACTCCATCTCCTTCTCACATCACCACTACTTGTTATCACCTCCCCATTAGCTCCCTTCACTGAAGTTCCCATTTGTTCCCTTGTCTTATGCACTTTATTTACCTCCTTCCAAAACATCTTTTTATTCTCCCTAAAATTTAATGATAATCTCTCACCCCAACTCTCATTTGCCCTCTTTTTCACCTCTTGCACCGTTCTCTTCACATCCTGCCTCTTTCTTTTATACATCTCCTAGTCATTTGCATTATTTCCCTGCAAAAATTGTCCAAATGCCTCTCTCTTCTCTTTCACTAATAACCTTACTTCTTCCTCCCACCACTCAATACCCTTTCTAATCTGCCCACCTCCCACGCTTCTCATGCCACAAACATCTTTTGCGCAAGCCATCACTGCTTCCCTAAATACATCCCATTCCTCCCACACTCCTCTTACGTCCTTTTGTTCTCACCTCTTTCCTTTCTGTACTCAGTCTCTCCTGGTACTTCCTCACACAAGTCTCCTTCCCAAGCTCACTTACTCTCGCCACTCTCTTCACCCCAACATTCTCTCTTCTTTTCTGGAAACCTCTACAAACCTTCACCTTCGCCTCCACAAGATAATGATCAGACATCCCTCCAGTTGCACCTCTCGGCACATTAACATACAAATGTCTCTCTTTTGCGTGCTTATCAATTAACACGTAATCCAATAACACTCTGTGGCCATCTCTCCTACTTACATATGTATACTTATGTATATCTCTCTTTTTAGATTTTAGTGTAATTGTAATTACAGCCAAGTACATTTAATATCAATTACTTGATTTGAGATTGATGCATGTTATTTAATAATCATGTTTTCTGTCATTTCTCTCTGAATAGTGCTTCTCTCCCTAGGTGAAAAACAAAACAACAGGTGAACCTTGTTGTACTGATGAAAATTGCTGCAACCCCATGGATAAGTGTTCCTGTGGCCCATGTAATGATTTAATTCACGATGCAGTGTTAAGAGGGTTCAATCTGGTTGGTGGCATTGGCCTGTTCTTCTCCTTTACGGAAGTGAGTTCACCCACTTTTTTCAGTTGATTCTTAGTTCTCATACTGTACATTCATTTTTATTTGAAGTTAAAGATATTTGTAAGTACCTGAATAATGTCCTGAGAAACGGTTGATGTAAAAAGTGTAATATTATGAAGATAGCTGAAAGCTGGTCTATATATGGGTACTGGAGGATAGGAAATGCACACATATCTCATGTGTGTCATGGAAGGTAAAAGGGGCTGAAAATCCTCCCATCTTGTAATACTTTCAAATGAAGGAACACAGGAAAGAGCAGATGAGAATCTTTTTCGCTCTAAGGCCCAGTTATCTATTCGGGACTAACTCCCTTCAGAGGAAACAGTGAACATGGGATATATATATATATAGGGGAGAAAGAATACTTCCCATGCATTCCTCACGTGTCATAGAAGGCGACTAAAGGGGACGGGAGCGGGGGGGCTGGAAACCCTCCCCTCCTTGTATTTTAATTTTCTAAAAGGGGAAACAGAAGGAGGAGTCACGCGGAGAGTGCTCATCCTCCTTGAAGGCTCAGATTGGGGTGTCTAAATGTGTGTGGATGTAACCAAGATAAGAAAAAAGGAGAGATAGGTAGTATGTTTGAGGAAAGGAACCTGGATGTTTTGGCTCTGAGTGAAATGTAGCTCAAGGGTAAAGGGGAAGAGTGGTTTGGGAATGTCTTGGGAGTAAAGTCAGAGTTTAGTGACAGGACAAGAGCAAGGGAAGGAGTAGCACTATTCCTTAAACAGGAGTGGTGGGAGTATGTGATAGAGTGTAAGAAAGTAAACTCTAGATTGATATGGGTAAAACTGAAAGTGGATGGAGAGAGATGGGTTATTATTGGTGCATATGCACCTGGGCATGAGAAGAAAGATCATGAGAGGCAAGTGTTTTGGGAGCAGCTGAGTAACTGTGTTAGTAGTTTTGATGCACGAGACCAGGTTATAGTGATGGGTGATTTGAATGCAAAGGAGAGTAATGTGGCAGTTGAGGGAATAATGGTGTACATGGGGTGTTCAGTGTTGTAAATGGAAATGGTGAAGAGCTTGTCGAGTTATGTGCTGAAAAAGGACTGGTGATTGGGAATACCTGGTTTAAAAAGAGAGATATACATAAGTATACCTATGTAAGTAGGAGAGATGGCCAGAGAGCATTATTGGATTATGTGTTAATTGATAAGCACGCAAAAGAGAGACTTTTGGATGTTAATGTGCTGAGAGGTGCAACTGGAGGGATGTCTGATCATTATCTTGTGGAGGCGAAGGTGAAGATTTGTAGAGGTTTTCAGAAAAGAAGAGAGAATGTTGGGGTGAAGAGAGTGGTGAAAGTAAGTGAGCTTGGGAGGGAGACTTGTGTGAGGAAGTACCAGGAGAGACTGAGTACAAAATGGAAAAAGGTGTGAACTAAGGACGTAAGGGGAGTGGGGGAGGAATGGGATGTATTTAGGGAAGCAGTGATGGCTTGCGCAAAAGATGCTTGTGGCATGAGAAGCATGGGAGGTGGGCAGATTAGAAAGGGTAGTGAGTGGTGGGATGAAGAAGTAAGATTATTAGTGAAAGAGAAGAGAGAGGCATTTGGACGATTTTTGCAGGGAAATAATGCAAATGATTGGGAGATGTATAAAAAAAAGAGGCAGGAGGTCAAGAGAAAAGTGCAAGAGGTGAAAAAGAGGGCAAATGAGAGTTGGGGTGAGAGAGTATCATTAAATTTTAGGGAGAATAAAAAGATGTTTTGGAAGGAGGTAAATAAAGTGCGTAAGACAAGGGAACAAATGGGAACTTCAGTGAAGGGGGCTAATGGGGAGGTGATAACAAGTAGTGGTGATGTGAGAAGGAGATGGAGTGAGTATTTTGAAGGTTTGTTGAATGTGTTTGATGATAGAGTGACAGATATAGGGTGTTTTGGTCGAGGTGGTGTGCAAAGTGAGAGGGTTAGGGAGAATGATTTGGTAAACAGAGAAGAGGTAGTAAAAGCTTTGCGGAAGATGAAAGCCGGCAAGGCAGCAGGTTTCGATAGTATTGCAGTGGAATTTATTAAAAAAGGGGGTGACTGTATTGTTGACTGGTTGTTAAGGTTATATAATGTATGCATGACTCATGGTGAAGTGCCTGAGGATTGGCGGAATGCTTGCATAGTGCCATTGTACAAAGGCAAAGGGGATAAAAGTGAGTGCTCAAATTACAGAGGTATAAGTTTGTTGAGTGTTCCTGGGAAATTATATGGGAGGGTATTGATTGAGAAGGTGAAGGCATGTTCAGAACATCAGATTGGGGAAGAGCAGTGAGGTTTCAGAAGTGGTAGAGGATGTGTGGATCAGGTGTTTGCTTTGAAGAACATATGTGAGAAATACTTAGAAAAGCAAATGGATTTGTATGTAGCATTTATGGATCTGGAGAAGAAATATGATAGAGTTGATAGAGATGCTCTGTGGAAGGTATTAAGAATATATGGTGTGGGAGGCAAGTTGTTAGAAGCAGTGAAAAGTTTTTATCGAGGATGTAAGGCATGTGTACGTGTAAGAAGAGAGGATAGTGATTGGTTCTCAGTGAATGTTGGTTTGCGGCAGGGGTGTGTGATGTCTCCATAGTTGTTTAATTTGTTTATGGATAGGGTTGTTAGGGAGGTGAAGGCAAGAGTTTTGGAAAGAGGGGCAAGTATGCAGTCTGTTGTGGATGAGAGAGCTTGGGAAGTGAGTCAGTTGTTGTTCGCTGACGATAGAGCGCTGGTGGCTGACTTGTGTGAGAAACTGCGGAAGCTGGTGACTGAGTTTGGTAAAGTGTGTGAAAGAAGAAAGCTGAGAGTAAATGTGAATAAGAGCAAGGTTATTGGGTACAGTAGGGTTGAGGGACAAGTCAATTGGGAGGTAAGTTTGAATGGAGAAAAACTGGAGGAAGTGAAGTGTTTTAGATATCTGGGAGTGGATTTGGCAGCAGATGGAACCATGGAAGCGGAGGTGAATCATAGGATGGGCGGGGGGGTGAAAGTTCTGAGAGCGTTGAAAAATGTGTGGAAGTCGAGAGCATTATCTCGGAAAGCAAAAATGGGTATGTTTGAAGGAATAGTGGTTCCAACAATGTTATATGGTTGCGAGGCATGGGCTATAGATAGAGTTGTGCAGGGGAGGGTAGATGTGCTGGAAATGAGATGTTTGAGGACAGTATGTGGTGTGAGGTGGTTTGATCGAGTAAGTAATAATAGGGTAAGAGAGATGTGTGGTAATAAAAAGAGTGTGGTTGAGAGAGCAGAAGAGGGTGTTTTGAAATGGTTTGGTCACATGGAGAGAATGAGTGAGGAAAGAGTGACCAAGAGGATATATGTGTCAGAGGTGGAGGGAACGAGGAGAAGTGGGTGACCAAATTGGAGGTGGAAAGATGAAGTGACAAAGATTTTGAGTGATCGGGGCCTGAACATGCAGGAGGGTGAAAGGCGTGCAAGGAATAGAGTGAATTAGAACGATGTGGTATACTGGGGTCGACGTGCTGTCATTGGATTGAACCAGGGCATGTGAAGTGTCTTGGGTAAACCATGGAAAGTTCTGTAGGGCCTGGATGTGGAAAGGGAGCTATAGTTTCGGTGCATTATACATGACAGCTAGAGACTGTGTGACAAGAAGTGATTGTATGTTTGACGACAGAATGCTAGTAGTCCACTTGTGAGTAAGGCAGAAAGAAAAAACAGCTACTTGGGTCATAGGAGTGCAGCTTGACAACCACTGAAATGTTGGCTTACTACGTAGATGTTGCTAACCCTCCCAATAACCAGGCGGGTATTACTGGTAATACAACTCCATGGTCGTTAGCTGGTTACCATCTACTACTTCCTACTCCTCACTTTCCAAATGTTCAAACTATTTCAGCTCTCTCAACTAAAATCTTATTACCACACCACCCTCTTACCCTTTTATGACTTATTCAATCAAACCCCCTCTCTACAAAAATTTCATTTAAAACACCTACTCTGCATATCCTCATCTATAACCCTTGCCTTGACCCATACAACATTATTGGAACTATTTTACCTTTAAACATACCCATTTTTGCCCTTGTGAATAACCTCTCGTTTCACTTGTTCCTTAATGCTCCCAGAACCTTTGCCCTGTCACCCACTCTGTGACTCACCTCCATTTCCTTGATTCCATTCACTGCCATGTCCACTTCCAGGTATCTAAAACAATTTTCTTCAAACTTTCTGCATTTAACCTCACAACCCAATTAACCTGTCCCTTTGGCCTGCTAAACCTACTAAAACTTGCTTTTATATACATTTACTCTCAACTTTCTCCCTTCACACACCTTCCCAAACTTAAGTACCAACTTTAGTAGTTTGTCTTTCAAATCTGCCTCCATCTTCAGCAAACGACACTTACTCATTTACCAGGTCCCTAACCCCATAAAGACCTGATACTCCTTTCTGTACAACCATTACATTTAGCTCCCTCACCACCCAATTCATAAAAAAATTAAACAGCCATGGTGACATCATACACCACTGCTACAGACCAACCTTCTCTAGGAACCATGCTCATCTTTCTGACAAAGATGATAATGAAAAAAATTACAACTGTTGGAATAGAAGTAAAAGAGACTGGTAAACTACCTCAAGAGATGTAAATAGGATGTGTAGAAATAAACATTCTTTACCTTGTAACAAGATGTTTTATTTTCAGAATTACTTTCCAAAGGTAGTAGAAGGAAAGATAATTGTGATGTTTTACCTTCAATTGTTTGTATGCATTTTGAAAAATATATTAAGTGCAAATGGACCGTCAGTAATCTTTTTTTTAATGCATCTCCCGTACTTTTTTCTTTGTACACCAGACATTTGTACGGTGATTTACAAACACATCTTTAGTTGGGTTCAAAAATATCTATTGATAATTGTTTTTACTGCAGATTTAATGTCAGTAACATAATATTGTTGCTTGATCTTATACTTTCATGATATGGGTAGTGTACTGCAATATAATGCTTCTGTTCTTAGTAACAATACAGCTTAATGGTGAGCTATAATCTCATATATATAGTCCATTTTTGTGTATTTATCATGTCTGTTAATCAGTCTTGAGAAAGAAGCTGAATACATCTTTCAAGGCTTTTGACCACTGAGCTTTATCAAGTAATACAATGATCTTTTCTCCTAAATAGTAAGGTTTATTAAAGGTAAATTGCTCATTTGCTAAGATTTTCCTTCTCTGCATCCTTCAGTTTCTTGGTGTGTGGCTCACGGTGCGATACAGGAATCAGCGAGATCCACGTGCTAACCCTTCAGCCTTTCTGTAAAGTGGTGGGGGTGTTTTCAACTCCCACCCTCACTTTCACTAACATATCAGGTAGCATGGGGTATGGTGTGCTTGGTTTTGGGAACTATATGCTTGGCTTTACATTCCCTTAACTTTTCAGTTGCTTCATAGTGAAATATAACATACTTTTTTCTGCCAGTATTTCTTGAGATATATGAAACATTGAATTTTTTATGCATGTCTCTGTATTTGTATTGAAGTACATGAGGTTGAATATTCATCACTTTCTGTTTTATAGAAACCTGGTTTCTTTCTCATAAGCTTACGTTCACCAGCTTTTGAAGTTTCCCTCTAGAGTCTGCCACCAGAGCTGTGCCATTTACAAACAGCAACTGATTCATTTTTCTTTCTCTGCTACACCCAGCATACCATATAAGCGCTCCTTACTCACCACCCTTTTTGTAAACTGTAAACAGATTGAATACCACAGTGACATCACACATCCTTGACTTAGACCCACTTTCACTAGGAACCACTCACCCTCCTTTCTTCATGCTGATACACATGCCTTTCTCTCATGGTAAAATGTCCTCAGTATTCAGTAATTTTCCATTTATTTTACATAATCATGGAACCTTTCACAAGGCCTCTTTCAACTTTTATACACTTTCTCCAGATCCATCAGTATATCACACAAATTCTTCACAGCAAACACCTGGTTCACACATCCTCAACTTCTGAAGCCACAATGCTTCTCCCCAAAGAGATATTCTTTGCATGTCGCTATGCTCTCAGTCACCTCCCATAAACATTGCCAAGTACACTCAACAGACTAGTACCTCTAATTCAAGCATTCACTCTTGTCCTTTATGCCTTTATATAAAGGCATTTTGCATGCATTTTTGTCCTTTGACTCCTTACCTTGAGCCATATGAGTGTTTTATAGCCTAATAGCCCAGTTAACCAATGAACAAAACTGTCATCCTCCTTCTTGGAAAATTCATCTGCAATCCCATGTACTCCAGCCACTTTCTACCCTTAATTATATTCTCCTCTTTTCATTTGCTGTAACTTTTTCACTCTGCATGCTACCTCATCCCAGACGCACTAGATCTGCCACCTTCTCATTTAAGACATTCAACCGATCTTTCAAATACATGCTGCATCTTACCTTTACTTCATTTTTACCTGTTACCTTTTCCTCATTATTGCTTCTGTTGTTCTCATTTCCCCACACTATTTGCCTCCCTCCAAAATACTGTTTTATTCCCTCAAGTTATCCAATACATTTTCCCATCTCTCATTTGCCTTTTTTCAGATCTTACATTTATATTGTTTATTCTCCCTCAGGTTATTCAGTAGTTTTCCCCATCTCTCATTTGTCCTTTTTCCAAGTTCTTGCAGCTTTCACTTGTACCGTTCGTATTCACATGCATCCCATCTCTGTAGATAGTATCCATACACAAAATTTTTCTTTTCCACAAGCATTTTAACTTACTTATCCCAACACTTGCTATCCTTTCTCATATGTCCCCATTCCAACCTCCACATGCATCACACTTTACCCACAAACGTAAGCACAGTTTCCCTAAAAGCATACCACTCCTTTCCTACTCTTCACTCTGTCTCATTATTTCTTCTTTTCCTGGCACATTCATGAAATTGACTGAACTGTTGAATCTGAATCTGTCATTGTTCATCTAGTTAAAGTTTGTAGTGTTATCTGCTATGAAAAAATGGCCGTTTTTCAATTTCTTTCTTCTCTAGTAGTAGTATATCCTTCTGATAATTTCTCTAAACTTACTCATTGATGCAACCTACTTTAGTGTGATACTAAATCATTTGGGTTGTAAATATATGACATGAAAATTTGAAATTGGACTGCTCATAAGTGGCTCGATTGAGGAATGAAACTATCAGGGTAATTGTGTTATGAAGAATTTTTTTGATAAAAGGAGAACCAAAGTGGTGTGGATGTATGGAAATAATACATGCAAAGAGAAATACCAAGTGCATTTCAAGTAAAGTGAGAAGCAGATAGAGGTAGTCCTGTTGAATAGTGTGAAAACTTATTAACTGCATTGTTCTTTATGCCACCGAACGCTTCATCCTGTCTGCTAATGTGAATTGTGTGTGCCACTGAATGCTTCATCCTCTTTGCTACCTTTAATATAATTGTCCATGATATTAATTTGCTTGAATGTGCATTACAGGATTTTGGTAACTTTGACCTGTGTGCATGATAATGCATTTAGATTCTTGTAAAAGTTGTGAAGCAACATGTTGCTTCTTGTTATGAGTCATCTTGATTGATTCCTTATTGATTAATGTACTTTACTGTTTTGTAGTGCACTGATTTGCTTTGTTTTTGGATATTATTATTTTCAGGTTTATGTAATTTTCTCAACCTTTTTAGTACGCCGTACATAGAGTAAAATGTATCCAATTATGTTAAAGCAAAAAGTAAGAGAAACATGCTTTTTTTCAGTTCTATTATAAACTAAATTATATATGTACTTTACCCTCAAATTTTTTATGCTATTCATACTGATTCACAATTCAAATAAGTCAGGTTCTTTCTCCAGCACTAAATACTTTTATGCAAACTTCCAATAATGAATTTATTATTAATAGGTTTGCAATATAGATTCCAAAGCTTACCCTATTAATCCTGACAAACTGTGTACTATAGTGTAAACAGAAATTTATAACTGCTGATAAGAAGGCTCAGGCTAGGGTATTTAAACATGTGTGGATGTAACCAAGATCAGAAGAAAGAGATTGATAATATTCTTGGTGAAAGAAAACTCAAGGGTAAAGAGGAAGAATGGTTAGAAAATGTCTTAGGAGTAAAGTCAGGGTTTGGCAAGAGGCCAAGAGCTAAGGAAGGAGTAGCACTACCCCTGAAATGCCCTAAAAACTTTTTTCAAGTTAGTTATAAGATTTACCCTTTCAAGTTGAACTTGCATTCTTCCAGAGTTGGTTTCATCAATGCCAAATGTTGCCATCATCAAGTAGACCCCAAAGCATCTTTAACAGTCTACTACTACTTCAACTACTATGAGGATCACCAGTCAAATCAGAGAAATATCTCTTCATAAGATTATAATCATAGTGCCCAATTAAATCTGTACTATTCATTAGTGCATTAACTGTTCAAAAAGTCTTCATTATCACAAGTCCACGCAGACAGATAATGTGTAAAAGTAGCTAAGAATGGTCCTCTTTTAAATTTTTCATTTAGACATTTTGTCTTTTTATTCCAGCTCCTTGTTTTTTTTGGTGCAATAACATTACTCTTATTGATAGTTGAATTCTATGAATCTTTTTGTAGGACAAATTTTCAAAGTAGTTTGCTTTACATGTTAATTATTATTTTTGTTTATATATTGATCATTAATTGTGTTACAGTACAGCACGTCATAACATGACATTCCATATCAAACTGAAGGGGGGCTTATGCAATACTGCCTTCCCAATTTCTTCAGTGAAACAGAAAAACATGAGGAATTCCAAAAGCAGTGATTTGACTTTTTTTCACTGTAGTTAGATATATGATTTCATTAAATTCTTTTAACTGCAATATGTAAATACATATAGATTTACAGAGAAGCCTCATTATATCATGGTTGCTTATGTGTATGCCATTGCTTTGTATCCAGATTTGCCTTGTAAATCACAATTTGTGAACAAATATATACAATTTTATTCTGGCTTCTAAATACAAGTACTGTAAAGGTATAGGACTATGCTAGAGTTGCCCATATTCCAGCTATCTCTCCCTGCTATAGTTTATTGTTATGGTCCTTCATAGACCCTCTGTTTTCTGTGTTCATACAATCTCATGCCAGCCCATATTCCCTCCCCAACCTCTTTATGCAGCCGTATGTTCTAACAATTACTGTAATCCTATAACATAAAGATAAAAATTTAAAGCTAAAGTGACCACAAGCTGCCGTCCAGATATTTGTTAAATAAATGATAGAATAAAATTCTGGTCACCCTAGTCCCATATTTTATATAACTAACTAATAGAATAAATTGCTGGTCACCCCAGTCCGCTATTTTAGTATTTTATGTATTGGATATTCATCCTCCAGCACATTTACAGCATCTTCAAATAACAGCAACACATTAAAAAAAGAAAAAATATTACTGTAATGTACAAATGACCTGTAAGGGTAGAAGAGTTGTAAGTCTGGCAATGATTCATTATTAAGGTGCAAACCATCTTGTTATAAATCAGTGACCCCATCCCATACACTCATGTGTTGTATTCATTCTTTGAAATTTATGAAAGTTCCCCCCCACCCAAGTTCCCAGTCACAGATATATCAAGGCTAGGCTCCATTGAAATAAAGAGAGAATTATGAAGCTGAAAAAGGAAAGACAAGGGAAAACATCTATGAATTTTCAAGGATGCAAAAGACCTGTTCACCAAAATGCACCAGGGCACAGGTATCAGGAAAGACATGAAAAGGCAGAAAGCTCCAAAGCCCCAACATGCATGGAAAGGAGCAAGCATCAAAATGGCCCTTGCTCAAGCTTCCAATGGCCACACAGCAATCATGTGATGCAGCAGCCAGCAAAGCATTGCATGGCCCAACCAGTGGTGGGGGTACACAAACAGCGAGCTCTCTGAAGCAAAAACCAAAGCAACAGCCACAGGAGAGGGAAAGTTACCCAACGCCACAGTGCAGGGCAAGGGGGCCAAGTTTGGAAGTCAGCCTGGGACAGCTCACAAGTTGGACTGCCCTCGACTCAACTCTGTCAAGCAAGGACACAGAGCTAGAGTCACCCCAGATGTGAGAGCAGAACTCCACACAAGGACAAACCAATCCCCAGCACAAATGTTGCAACTGTTCAGAAGAGAAGCTTCGACATCCAAACAGGACACCCAGCTTCCCAGAGGCAGACCCAGCCACTCCTGCAATGCAGGGCTGCCAAGAAAAAGCAGATGATACAGTAATATCAAGCATGTTCACCAAGTCAAGAGGTGGAACCATAGAAGTGCCAAAGGAGAGGCAAGAGCCACGAGTAGCAGAGATGGGCAGAAATTGGGTCCCAGAAGCACCAAACTCAACAAGACCCCATTCACCCCACTCAAATACCCTGTCCAAGCCCAAGCTTGTAGAGGAAGCTGTCCCAAGACAAGACACAGATCAGCTGAGAGAAGAGGGAACAGAACCACAGGATGTGGACGAATGCTGTGTTGAGCCGTCAGTACACAAGTGCATTGGACTATTTGTGGGAGAGGAAATCGCTGTAAAAAGGGAGGAAAAGTTCCTCACACTCATCTTAGACTGAAGCTCTTCAGGTAAAGAAGAGACAAGCAATTTCTGCTTCCTGGAACTTTAACCTCTCACTGAGTGTGCTGTCCTGAATATCTTGATTTGTTTTTGTTTCATTCTGAGTGCCTCCAGTGACTGCAGAAACAGGAAGTTTATCTCTGTATATTTTCAGGCATTGTTTTCACTGTTAGTCAGACTTAAGTTTCTAATGTGGTTCATATGAAGGGGTTTCATAAAATCAACACTTGGTGCACTATCTTGTAATGGAACCTTTTGATGTTTCAGGAATGACAAACTGTTTTCAACTGCAACTTTTTCATATTCAGAAACTTTTATATGGTTTTTCTATAATCATAAACAACATTTGTATGCAAATTATAGCAAAATATTTCAGTAATTTTGGTATGTTATAGATAAATTCAGTTAAGACTTTGAATTTTGATTTGTACATAAAACAGATTTCTCTACACCCAGCAGATTACTATTTTGTGATGAATTAGAGCATGATGTGATGGGGCTTCTCTATTCTTATTTGAATTACAGTAAAACCTGTTATCCATAATTCAAGACAATGAAATGTTCAAAACAACATAGGGTTTTCAATTTTGATTATGAAAACAACAAAAAAATATATAGAAATATTTCATATCACACATACACCATGCTGCAGTGATTAATGTACTCTCCACCAGGTGTTTTGTGGTGCTGGTGATTGTTTATTGTTTTCCATGTGCTTTCTGCTACAGCATTGTGTACTGGTCTTACCCTTTTGTTTATTTTGTGCACCATGGATCATTATTGTGGACAATGATCCCTCTTAGGCATCATCAGTGCTTCCTCCCAGCTCCGCAAAACTGTTTACATCTTGCATGAAGCAAAAGAGGAACATTTTAAGCCTCAAAAAGATGGACTTGTGCAAGAGACTGACTAAGGGCATGTCCAAGGTGGCACTTATGAAGGACTTTGATGTTATTTACATAAGTATATCAATATTTCCTCTGTCATATATTTACAAATATGTAAGATATTCTAAAATATTAAAAAATTTTAATTTGTAAATACCTAAAAACTTGAAATATTGAAAAATTTGTTACTCAAAATGGCTGATATCCCCAAAGCATTTTGGATAACAGAGGTTTTACTGTACTTTAGTAACAAAGGATAGTATTTATATAGGGATTGGATTTTTCTAGCTTCAAAATCTTGCAAATTTTTTAATTCAAAACTAATTTTGCACTGATAACAAAGGTTATCAGATAGATAAATATTTCGTTTGGTCCGCGAAGGTCATCTGTGTATCAGTTGTAGACTTCTCAAAACTGTCAGCGAGAGCAAACAGAAGCATGTCATGAATAAACTGAGGTAGTCTTAGTAAAGTTTGTTCAAAAGAATGTTTTTATTGTTTAACAAATGACCACTTCTATTTGTACAACCTTTATCTGTAGTGCCACAGATTATTTCAGTTTAGAACAATCAGAGTTGTACAAACAGCCTGCTGTTCTGCCAGTCTAGTCTATCAATAACTTTCACATCATGAATCATGTGTCTACCTTTGAATGTAACATTCTTCCATATAGCAGTTTAATTATGGCATTACGTAATACCTGACATTCTGGTTGTAATCAGTTTCACTGTTGGTATGGTTAGAATTAATTTCACTGTTGGTAATATCGTACATTATGTGCATTTTTTCTTATACTGTTCATTCACATATATAGTTAAAATTTTGAACATGGTGATGACCAATAAGGAAAAGGAGTGTGTTCATAGTAAATCATTTGTACCAATGTATGTATTCTAACAAATTTCTTTCTCTTCAGAGTGCCAAGTTGTATTTTCATTTAGCTTTAACCAAAGTAATAAGCTCTCTAAAAGTCAAAATAATGGAGAGCATTACAGTGTTTGTTAGTCTGAGTACATGAATAACTGGGTATGTCAGCTGCTTGAGAAGTGCACATATCATGAGCAAAATGGGTATTATTTTAAAATTTTGGTTAATCACAATTACTCTAAGCTGTTAGTTACTGATTTGTATACTTGCTGATGGATGACTTCATAGACCTATACCAAGATGCCTCAAATAGATTTTGTTTTTCTTTTTGTGGTGGACATGATAATGGTGAAGCAGCCAGTAATTAGGGAAGTTATTGGATAACATACTTTACATAGCCCTGATACCAATTTCAAGGGCTGTCTTCAACCTTTGGAGCTGAGTCTGCAACCATGTTTCCTGGATGAGGGCCTTGTTTTCTGATTTTTTTGATGCTGCATATAACCATTTACTTTATATATTGTACAGCTGGCTGGTCTGGTGCACCTTTGAGGAAGATGATTTGTTGCCATTTCAGGTAGTCTTGGGTTTTTTTTTGAAGGTGTTAGTACTGTGTAAACTCACAGGTAGTCTGTTGATCAGATACTGTATTCTTAAATGTTTTCTAGTTCTCCACTAATTCTATTTGAATATTCTTTAAAGTTTGTTATTCCAGCAAGGAATTATTTTCGTATGTGGAATAAGAGCTAGGCTAGCAAGGAAACTGGGCATCCTTGTCCTTAGCCAGCGTTCAGTGTTGGAGACCCGTGTTCTATGAAAATGATTTCCATGAAAGGTGCAAGCCTGTTTGCACTTTATCCATCCACTGGAAATGGGAATGGAGTCGAGTTCAGCAAAAATACATTGTATATTATGATGTACCTCTCAAAATTATTAGTTTCAGATCATTTAGTGTCTTTGGATTGTGATTCATTTTTCTTGGATTCACATGGGCATTAAAGGAAATTTAGACACTGAACAGCATAGTAAGTTTGTCATTCTTGACACGTCACAAGGTTCCATTATGAAATGGTGCACCAATTTGATTTTATGGATCCCCCTTCATACAAACCATATTAAAAACTTCAGTTGGACCAAGGAAGAAAGCAATGCCTGAGAATATACAGAGATAAACTTCCACTGTCTGCAGTCAGTGGAGGCTTTCAAAATAACACAAACAAACCAAGAAATTCTGGACAGCACACTCAGGGAGGTTAAAGTCCCAGGAAGCAGAAATTGCTTGTCTCTCTTCATTACATAAAGAGCTTCAGTCTAAGACACAAGAGTGTGAGGAACTAAGAAGCAACTTACTGTTTCTGCAGTCACTGGAGGCACTCAGGTTCCTCTTGTGCCCATCATTTCATGAAGTGATCTTTGGCATACTTATATCAAACCCAAATCCCCTTCAAAGGTGAAAGTTATTGAAGTAATGAGCAGTGAGTCTGAGGATGAATCTGACAATCAGAAAAAGGATAATCCTGCTTGTTGTAAAACTCCATTATTTCTAATAATCAACCACCCTTGGGTTGCACAGAGAAAATTTGACAGCTGTAACTTAATACTCCAAAGTGAACAATGGCCAAGCTGAAGGTGTTGGGGGTGGCTTTCCTGCTTTTTATGCAACAGCTGTAAAGTCATGCTCCAAGTCACTAATTTCTTTACATTTTTCAAGTTATTCTTCTTCACTTTCCTCACCAACTGATATGCAAGTATTTTCCTGCACCTAGGTCATTCAACAATTTGTTCATATTTTGTGGGATCAATATTTAAGCAAATGTGCAGGTACCCCTTTAATTGTGGTTTTAGGGTACAAGAATAGCAGACTTTTTTTTTTTGCACCTTCCTGGAGATGCAAGAGACCTCCACAAGCTACTAATGGCATGATAAGTTAGTTGAATATTTAAACGGATGGGAAAAGTTTAACAGCCAACAGACTACTGTAGCCTTCCTCCACCCTATCATCATCAGATACTGAAAGCTATTTAAAGGTTTATCTCTAAATCCATCTTTTAAGAACTTTCTTGAGGCAGATATTGCTCTCTCACCTGGTGTATATCCCTCAAAACATGGAAGGAAAGGCAACAGCATATTTTCACTTCCTTGCAAGCACTTAGCTTAATGATGCTGCCCTCTTTTCAGTGTTCATGAATTTAACTTCCCATAGCTTTACGATACTACCATCTTTTCAGGGCTAATGAACACAAGAATCATGCTTTTTCCCTTCTCTTTCTTTTTTGCATGATTACATAGTGTTTACTACCTGACTCAGTGATTACCCAGTTTTTATTGCTTAACTGTATAAATGACTCTTAGGTAAAATAAAACTTACTGCACTGGATATAAGTAAGAAGCACGCAAAGTTTTTTAAGTATCTAATGTTCAGATAAGGTTTCTCAGGTTCGTTCTTTCTTTCATATGTCTGATTCGTCCCCTTTGCCTGCCTTTTTCAAAGTACTGTGCTATCTCAAATTTGTTTAAGTTGTGGCATTGCGTAGTTTGAATAAGTTAAACCTCAGCTGCATATAATGCCTTGTTTTTTAGTTCTTTGTTCTGCTTGTACCTCTGGGACATTCCATATTGAATCAAAGTAGGTAGCTTAATTCTGGTGTACCTACTTAGTAAAGGAGAAATAAATCATTTAGTTGGTCAGAAAATCACATTTACCATTAATAATTCATACACAATGAAATTTATATTCCTTAATTTTTTTATTATAATATAACCTCAAGACCCCTTTCACAAGGATCCTGCAGCTTCAAGGTAATGCTGCATTTAGTAGCATGGAAATGGCAAGACTTCTTTAGAGTGAAAGGTTCCTAAGCGAGGATGTACAGTACTCCTTTTCATTAACTGACAATGGTACAACGTCACCAAAGTTGATTCTCCATTCTTGGCATTACCACAGTTTAGCAAGAAATGGTGCAAAACGGTACCTACTTTAAGTGTATGTTGGCATTCTTATGGAAAAGTAATCATTACTGAAAAAATCAAACAAATCTTTTGAGGTATTAGTTATCATGTCTGCCTCTTATAGTGAACTTAAAATAAGCGTGGCACTTATTGATGTATCTTGTGATAAACCAAGCTGTATTAACACCATCTAAATTATTATATGTATATATGAATGTGTGTGAATGAGACTGATCACTCTTTGATAGAGAGGAGTTAAGAAAATTTCTAAAGAGCTTTCAGGTTGTAAGTATATACTTATTCATTGGAAGTGGTTATTTATGTTTCCTGTATACTGATGGTTGATTTATAATTTCTTATTAATAGAATATTCAGGGACACCTTGCTGTTTGGCAGGGAGAGGTTACCATTTTGAATTTATTTGATTTGAATAGATTCAGAAATGTTTACTGGCCGTGATTTGAACAAAACCTTAATGGATCAAAGTTAATGTGCCTAACAGTAAAGCTTGGTAATGCTATGTTTAGCAAATATATATTGTGTATACCTAGTAGATTTTAAATTTGTGACTACCTATCATTAAGTGACCTTGAAAGTATTATGGAGGAAGTTACCTACTTCCTCTTAGGCTGTATTTCTGGAAATGATTTATTCATACATTAACTTCCTAGATTTTTTTTTCATGGAATTTGTTTGGGTTAAAGAACATTGTGTTCCCTTTTTATTGTGGATGTTTGCCACAATGGATACAGTTTAGTTTAACACCCTTAGTGCTGACATAGGGTGCATTTGTACCTGTTTTATATGTCAATTTACTCAGTCAGGGTAATTACATCATTCAAAATTATCATGGTGAGTGTGCAGTGTATAACAATTAACTTTATAGTGTCCTTCATGAGTATGAACCAGTATATTTTGTAATTTTAGTATCATTCAATATCTGCCAGAAAGCTATATGTTACCAGTATCACATTCCTTGGACAAACCATGTAATTTTTATTAAACAGGTGTGAGATGTTTCTATCTTGAAGCTCCTTTCATCATATGGGGTTTAGGTAATTAAATGACTATTAATGTTAAGAAAACTAGACCAGTGTACTCTGTAATTTTTGTGTTCAGTAGGTTCTATTAGGTGATATCTGGAGATAAATTTATCTTCCAGAAACTGTCTAGTTAATGTAATGATAATGTGATACCTTGCAAACATAACCAGTGAGTATTAAATGTATACTTGATAAAAGGTTAGTTATTAGACAATCAGATTTGCATGTAGTATGAGTAAAGTGATATGTTGTGTATATTTGAAATATATAAATGCTTCCCAAAATGGTTTGATATAAGCTTGTGAATAAGTACGTAGTTTAGGCTGTGTTTGTTTGTGATGCTTCTCATTTTGATATTTTTGGGTTGAGGGAAAAAAGTTCTTGCTGAATTCTGAGCCAAATATACATCATTATATTGTATATTTATTGACAAAATATCATTAGCAAGAATTTTGATGTAGATCTTTTATTTCATAACAAATGAAATTGCATTAGTTAATATAATGGATCTTATTTGGTTTTGAAGTCTAGTGTATTAACTTTCCTTTCATGGAAATGTATTGTTTTTGGGGTTCATGATATATTTATGTATATGCTGCTAGTCATTTTTATCCTTTGAGCCACTTGAACAACTGAATAAACTTTTATTTATCTGTAAACCTTTTCTTGTAACATTCGCATCAAATTAATATGAAGTCTGATTTTTTTTTTTTTCACTGATAAAATGCCAGGTTGTGCTTGAAAATTTATAACATCTTACTTTGGATAAAAGGTTGCTCATTACTGCCGTAAACCAACCACTGGTAAACAAAAGAACAATTTGCACTAACAGATAGTTGCTCCCTACCCTAAAATTTTTCTACCATGCAAAACACTATTGGCACCCGTTGAGGTCAACTAAACTAAGGCATGAAGGATGGTATGTCTTTGTTTGTCACATCCAGGGTCAGAAATTTGTTAGATTCAAAGCCTATTTTCTGAATGTCAAGAACACATGCATTTAATGCTTATTGGATTTGAGGGGAAAGCATTTGCTTATATGTGCCTCCTACTCACGTGAACTGGTATTTTGGAGAACATTTAACTGCTTGTCCATAGTTTAGGTTTGTGTCTATCAGTCATGCACAAGATGTTTAAATATGAAATTATTTTCCCTGACTCAGTTTAACATTTTTGTTAGAGGAAATAATGCACATAAATAACATTTACTTGTTCTGAATATTATGTACCTTTTTTTTTTTAGTTTTATGTATCATTTAGCTTTATCTAACGACAGACTTTGCTCCTTGAATAACTTTTTAGACAAGTTGTTTGCTAATATTAAATTAAAGAATTTAGTTCACACTGAACATTAAATAAACTACAAATTACACACAAATGGGTAAGAAATCTCAAATAGAATAACAGAAAAACTGAACACCTACATAATTTAGGAAGGTTAGTTAGAGGCATGCGGACTAGATTCTCAAACCAGAAAGTTGGCACATACGAAACCATAGGGAAATAAGATTTTTATGCTCTAATAATCAAATACAAAGAAAGCACTTGATAAAAGAAAGGGACTTTCCAACTTGTCTCATGTACATGAAGGACTGATCAAAGCTCATAAGGATTTTTAAAGTACCTGTTTCTAAAGAAAGGTATGAGTAGTTAGAAATAAATAAGGGACTACATCAAGGCTGTGTATCATCAAGGTGGTTTGTTTTTATGAAAATAACAGATAAGGTACAGCACAGCTGCTGTGCAGATGGACTGTGCTATTCTTTTGGCCAAATCATATGGGCAAGATTGAATCATTTCAGTTATTTTCAGGCTTTATATAAAAGATATGTATAATATAACTAGGCTTAAAAAACAAATGAAAAAAGTATAGGCTTTCTTTGCTTTGTGTTGTCTTTAACATGTTTTTGTTTTAAAGTAGCTGTGACAGTTTGGAACTGGTTTAGTAAAGGCAATACCTGATCTGGTTCAGTGTAGTCTGATTAATTCTACCAGCAAAAGAGAACTGTGTTGTTTCATTTATGTACTTGAATATTTAATTGGGATGTAGAAATATAGAGCAATAAATGAAAATATGTATATGAAATACATCTTAGAAACAAGAATACTGTGTTATCCAAGAACTTCTCACTCCAAAGGAGTCTACACTTCTCTGCTACTAGTAGTGCAGCCTTGAGCTGCAGGAACCTTTAAAAAAGTTCTGGATAACACTAGGACTCTTTCATAAAAATCTGTCCTGGAGTAATTGTAAATGAGATGAAATCATATGAACAGTGCTGTATGAACACACTAAAGATGGCAGAAGTCAAAAGGGAGATCGTTGTTAAAATTATTGAATAATTCATGACATTTCCAGTAATACTCAAACTTCATTATATTTTGACACAGCATAGATGTGCAGCCTTTTCAACCATCTTTGGTGAGTGTTCATATGGTTTCTATTATTTATTATATCAAGTACACATTTTTGTTTTAATTCATTTTATATTTAGTGTCAGAAGTGCAGGACAGAAGGGGGAATGGGGAGACATGGAAACTGGAAAAACTGGGAGGACTGATTGTGTACAAAGTATAGAATGAACTGAACTGGTGTGGTGTACATGAGGCAGTGTGCTTATGGGCTGAATGAGGACATGAAGCAGTTAAAGGAAAGTCTATAAGGCTTTACTGTAGATGGTAAGCTCTGATTTTGGTGTATCAAACAAGCTAGCTAGAAAGGATGTGTGTGAATGAGGCATTATTCTTTTGTTCCTAATGCTACCTCAATGACGGGAAAGCATGTGTATATATACACCCTTGTGCAGTATAGATTATCATACCTAACAGTGAAAACTCCAGTGGCCAAATAAGAGGTTGTGGTGCAGATATAATTCCCATGGAATGGAGTCATGAAAAAACTTATTAGTTGGCAAGGAAACAGCAAAATACCTCAGTAGTGCAATCCTTGTAAAATGTGTATGTAAATATGATACTGCAAGTTTAAAGAACTTACCAGTGAATATGACAATTAACATCTGTGATTACCACAGCCAGCACCAGTGCCGCTGATAAGGTCTCCCATTACACTCTCCAAAAGAACACCACAAGTACTGGAGAGTAAAAATCATTATGTTCAATGTATAATTTATTTCCATATTACTACACTGCTTAACTACTCAGTTTACACACTAAAGATAGATTAGATGAGACTTGCTTCTCCATTCACACTTCTGCCCACATACACAAAATGCAGTGTTGCATGTTCCACATGAATCCTACCATTAGCCATTTATGGAGCAAATGGAAAGCAATACTTGTTTCTCCCCTTTTCTATGTTTTCCATGAAAGAGTCAACTGAAGACCTGAATGAAAACAAAACACCCCAACCATAGAGCTTTCACTTCTAAATGAGATATCGTACATGTGTGAGCATCTGCTCCATCCATGTCAAAGGGAGCATCATTAAAAACAAAATGCACAAATGAGCCATGAGGATGTATGTATTTGATATAGTCTGTGTACACAGAAGCATAACTAAAATTAAGATACACAAGTACGCTAGTAGAACGTTTGCATCTGATTTATCCTGTGCCCACGGAAGCATCACCAAAAAAAATATACACATGTAAACCATGAGGATGTATGGATTTGATTAATCCTGTGCCTGGAAGCTTCACTAAAATTATTACTACAGGTTGAGCATCCCTAATCAAAAAATATGAAATCCAAAATGCTCCAAAATCTGACACTTTTGAGCGCAACATGACATTACAGGTGGAAAATTCCACACCTGACCTCACTTGCCCATGCTGGTCTCTGATGCTTGTTGGTGCCAGTTTGATATAAGTAGCATATAATTTCAGAGGATCTCACTTGATCATGTTGGGCTCTGACACTATGCTGGCACCAGTTTATCATATGCATATAAATTCAGAGTCTGGAATGAAGGTGAGGCCAAACAACTGCAGACCGTCCACATGGGCAGCAGAGATTGTGACACCTTAGCTTTCTGGTGGTTCAGTTTTACTTTACACAAACTTTGTTTCATGTGCAAAATTATGAAAAATATTGTATAAATTACCTTCAGGCTATGTGTATAAGGTGTATATGAAACATAAATTGATTTTGAGTTTAGACTTGGGTCCCACCCCCAAGATACCTCATTAGGTGTATGCAAATATCCCAAATTCCAAAAAAATCCAAAACATTTCTGGTCCCAAGTATTTCAGATAAGGGATACTCAACCTGTATTATCATTTCTTTCTTTTACTTGTAAGCCAGGAGGATGCATGCATTTGATTCAACCTAAACACTGGAGCATCAAAAAAGGTAAAAGATAGATATATAAAGGTTATTTATTTAGACTCTTTTGAGTGTAACATTAATACAGCGTGACATTTCTATTATTGTACTAGGATGAAAATATTTAAAGAATACAATGACTCTCAGCTTCTTTAAAAAAATGTCTATAAGTTCCTTTTAGTGTGGTTTTGTCATATGCAACTTTCTTTCATACTTGTTTGCAGTTTCCTGCATTCAAGGTAGCATCAGGAACAGCCAAAGAAAAGGCCTCATTTGCTCATGTCCATTCTCTAGATGTTTTGTGTAATATACCAAAACCACAGCCCCGCTATCTACAACTAAGCCCCACACACCTTTTCCTTCTTTCCCCCAGCTACTTCAGTTGTTGTGGTTCAGTACACTAGTGGCATGTCACCCCATGTATACCACATCACTTCAGATCACTTTATCCCGTACATACCTTTAACCTTCCTACATGTTCAGGCCCTGATCTCTCAAAATCTATTCTTTCTAGCCTTTCATTTCCAATTCAATCACCTACTTCTCCCCTCCACTTAGCGAGGTAGCACAAGGAAACAGACGAAAGAATGGCCCAACCCACCCACATACACATCTATATACATACACGTCCACACACGCAAATATACATACCTATACATCTCAATGTATACATATATATACACACACAAACATATACATATATACACATGTACATAATTCATACTGTCTGCCTTTATTTATTCCCATCGCCACCCCGCCACACATGAAAATAACAACCCCCTCCCCCCTCATGTGCATGAGGTGGCGCTAGGAAAAAACAACATAGGCCACATTCGTTCACACTCTGTCTCTAGCTGTCATGTAATAATGCACCAAAACCACAGCTCCCTTTCCACATCCAGGCCCCACAGAACTTTCCATGGTTCACATGCCCTGGTTCAATCCATTGACAGCACGTCGACCCCGGTATACCACATCATTCCAATTCACTCTATTCCTTGCACGCCTTTCACCCTCCTGCATGTTCAGACCCTGATCACTCAAAATCTTTTTCACTCCATCTTTCCACCTCCAATTTGGTCTCCCACTTCTCCTTCCCTCCACCTCTGACACATATATCCTCTTGGTTAATCTTTCCTCACTCATTCTCTCCATGTGACCAAACCATTTCAAAACACCCTCTTCTGCTCTCTCAACCACACTCTTTTTATTACCACACATCTGTCTTACCCTATTATTACTTACTCGATCAAACCATCTCACACCACATATTGTCCTCAAACATCTCATTTCCAGCACATCCACCCTCCTCTGCACACGCCTCGCAACCATATAACATTGTTGGAACCACTATTCCTTCAAACATACCCATTTTTGCTTTCTGAGATAACGTTCTCGACTTACACATATTCTTCAACGCTCCCAGAACTTTCTTCAACCTCTCCTCAGTTATTCTCTACACAGGTCCAAACTATCTGAACATATCCTCTGCAGGTCTCTCAATCATAAACTTCGTATTACCTCACCTCACTCTTACCATATCATTTCTTACCCAAGCATCTACGTCTCTCAATCATAATCTTTGTATTACCTCACCTCACTCTTACCCTATCATTTCTTACTCAATCATCCCTCCTCACACCACATATTGTCCTCATATATTTCATATCCATTACATTTACCCTCTACTATGTAGTCACATCTAGAGCCCAAGACTTGCATCCATACAATACCATCCGAACTACTTTACCTCTCTTTCAACACATTCCTCAATGATCCCAGAGCCTTCACCCTCCTCACCCAACCTATGACTCACCACAACTCCCACAGTTCCATTCAATGCCATATCCACTCCTAGATATCTAAAACAAAAAAAACAAAAAAATCCGATTCCTCTATGTTCTCTTCATTCAAACTAATCCCAAATAGCCTGTCTCTCTCGTCAGTGTTAACCTAATAACCTTGCTTTCATTCACATTTACTCTTAATTTTCTCCATTTGCACACTCCCAAGCTCAAGCACCTAGTTCTAGTTTCTGACTCTAATCTACCACCAGAGTTGTGTTATCAGTAAACAATACTTAACTCACCTCTTAAGCACCCTACCCCACAACAGACTGCATACCTGACCCTCTTGCCAAGATCCTTGCATTCACCTATCTCAACACCCCATCCATAAACTAACCACACTGCCATGGGGAGATCATGCATCCCTTCTGCAGACCCACCTTCACTTGGAAACATTCATCCTCCTGTCTATCTAATACTCCTCACTGCTTCTAATAGCTTTCTTCCCACACCATATCTTCATAACACCTTCCACTAAGCACCACTATCAACCCTATCGTACTTCTTCTCCAGATCCAGAAAAAGCATGTACAAATCATTCTGTATCTCCAAGTATTTCTTACATAAATTCCTCAAAGCAAATACCTGACCCACATATCCTCTATTATGGATGAAATAATGTTTCTAAAGATGAATGTAAAAGAATTCAGGCTTCTTAGGATATATCCAGTTAAAGAGGGAAACTGTCAGCTGAGGTTGAAGATCAAAGACATACCATGGAATAACAACTGCTGAGTTACAGAGAAATCAAATGTACCTAAGAAACAATGAAACAAAAAAAAATCAAGAGATCAGTTAAAGGAAGCTACAACTGGCATCATTAATGAGTATGAATAGCAATAAAGTAGACACTGAATGAATTATCAATCCAGAAAAAAACAGTCGCTAAGCAAGTGAAGGGATGTATTTATAGAGGTTTAGAAAGGGTGCAGGATCTAGAAGCATGGCATACCATTACGGCTCCACCTACTCTGAAAGTGGCAGATGATGAGCAGGATATAAGCAGTCTCTCTGGATGTATGAAGTCTGAGCCAAGAAAAGTGAAGTTTTGAATGAGACCTAAACACATCTCACTTTGAGAAAGCAGTATTATGCAACTGTATACAACAGACTACTGTCAATCTAAAGAAGCCATTGACGCAATAAAAAAAAGAAAAGCAAAAATAAAGGGAAACCCATTGAGGCCTTGACCACAGATCGCCATTCTTTTCTGTCTACAAGCTCTGATTTTAAGGCAGTGAAGAAATGAGTAAAAGAAAAAAATTTCATGATTTTGAAAATCTGCAATTCCATCAGCAAAATTTCAGATTGTATAACAATAAGAGATTCAGTCAAATGAAGAAAAGTTGTGGATCCAAATACAATGTAAAAAGCTGATATGCAGCCAGATACATGAATTCAATACCTGGAAATTTTGTAGACACCATTGGAAGAACCATACAAAATGACAAGACTGAATTACCCATCAAGAAAGATCTGTAGAAAAACAAAGAAATCAGGCTAATAAGAATACTGCTGAGTCATACAGTCACCAAACAAACAAAATGAAAAAAAAAAGGGAAGATTCTGAAGCACAAATAAAAACAATTTGAGGAGACAAAACATACGTACTTTCATGAGATGTTTGAAAGAGTTGAAACTTTACAGCCCAGAAAGGAGATAAAGATGCATGACAACCTACACATGGCCAGTAATGAACTGAAAAACTATCAACAAGGAAGAAATAGTTAGTAAGTCTGGAAGACTACCATGCTAAATACCAAAATGATACATAAATATCTGAGCCCAGCAAGAAATCAATCCTCCATGAACTATGAATAGACTACTATTCAAAGAACAAACTAGCTCAGCGAAACCATGCATGGAATCAAAAATGTGTTAATTACTTATTTGTACTACATGGGGAGCAAGTTTTACTCTCATGGAGCCCCATCTCTTCAACATTCTCTTCTATCATGCAGCTTCTTAAATCTATGTATGTTGCCTGCATACATTGTGGTGAGCATTATAAGCTAGCCCTAGGTTTGAACTACCTTTCATAAATCCATGAAAATTGGAGATTCTGCATTTTATATTAAAAAGAAAGTTATGAAAGTGACCCAAAGAAAATATGCTAGTGTTGACCAATGAGTTCAACAAAAGAAGAGACAAACAATTAAAGGTATAGTCTGTGTGATGAGCAAGCCTTTACAAATCCCAAAGAACAAAAAAAGTGATATAAATGAAGCATATAACCAGCTTAATGAGAACTCAGCACCAGGACCTGATGCGAGCCTAATTATATTTCTGAAAAAGACAAAGATGATAATACAGAGACAATGCATTCATCCATCCAGTAGAGAAGACATGCAAAAAGGCATTATATAACACAAATGCACCAAGAAGGATCTATGCAATAGAAGAGTAAAGACCAGTTTACTTTACATCACATATAATCATTGCTTATGACAGAATGATAGAAGAAAATTCTTGAGCATAAATTCAACAAAAATAAACAAAGGCCAGCATAGGTTTGTACCAGGTAAAAATACAAAAACTCTACTTTTAGCTCACAATGAAATATATGAAGCAATTGCAAAGGAAAGAATGTATACTGGTTTTCTTGACTGTTAAAGTATGTGGTGGGGGCATGTAAGTACAGGGATAATTGGAGACCCTTCTGCAGTGGCCAACCCCATAATGGGAGTTCAAGGAGGAAATGAGTATCAGAGATAAAGATAAGTAGTTAAAGCACACTACAGTGCTTTATTAGAATAGCTGACATAAAATATGAATCAGGAAAGTGGATCAAAGTTTTTAACTAATATTAAACTAAAGTTGTAACAAATGAAATGTCTGAAGCAGACAACATTCTACAGTGTGTAAGGGAAAATATAATGAGGTGTTTTGCAGATGACACAGGAAAACAAACAAAAGCTGTATGAAGATTTGAACATAATCTACGTGTAGATAAACAAGAACATGATGAAATTAAAAGCCCAACAGGGAAAGATTTAGTTGGTGAAAAAAAATTCAAAATTTGCAGGAGTTACTGAAAGATGAGAAATTTGAATTCAAGGAGCACATTAATAAGACAGTACTATGAATCCAAACAATGAGTTATGAAAATGAGAGCTTTCACAATGAAGGACAGAAAGCTAATGGAAAAATGTTAATGTACCAGCAAGCACAAGAAGCAAAATAGAATACTGTTCCATCGGCAAGCCAAAGTCAAACAAAAATAATAATTTGAGAAAATTCACAAATTCTTCTAAGCAGAATGGATGGTTTGGAACATATAAACTAGAACAAGAGGTTCGAAGAACTCAAACTTTACAGCCTAAAAAAAAGAGAAAGCTTTATACTATGTGATAATCTATACATGGCAGCAAACTGATGGCATCTAGAATAACGTATCAGGTCTAAAGGCATCTTTGCAAGAAAGAAATTTTTCATGTTCATCATTTCCCACAATAGTGAGGTAGCATTAAGAACAGAGAACTGAGCTACCTTGCTAATGCAGAAAATGGCACAAATATGTATGGAAAAAAAAAATCTTTCTCAGAAAGATGCTTTCAGATTTGATGTTATCCTTGACACCATCAGTTTGCTGCCATGCATAGATTATCACATAATATCTTTCCCTTCTTCTAGGCTGTAAAGTACGAGTTCTTTCAACCTCTTGTGGTAGTCTATATACACTGGAATAATAGCTATGAATATTCCAAAACGATATAAGAAAAAATATCTGACTGCAAAAAAGCTACCTCGTGCACATGAGGGGAGGGGGTTGTTATTTCATGTGTGGCAGGGTGGCGATGGGAATGAATAAAGGAGACTATGAATTATGTACATGTGTACATATGTAATGTCTGTGTGTGTATATATATGTATACGTTGAGATGTATAGGTATGTATATTGTGCGTGTGGACGTGTATGAATATACATGTGGATGTGGGTGGGTTAGGCCATTTCTTTCGTCTGTTTCCTTGCGCTACCTCGCTAATGCGGGAGACAGCAACAAAGCAAAATAAATATAAACATATAAATATAACAAAAGAATTAAGAATCATATGTAGAACTACTACTGAAACATTAAAAAAAAAATTGGTTATGTGGGTGAAGTCAGTCCCTAACAAACCTCAGATTCAGAATTATTTAAGGTGTATGGTGGCAGAGAGAAACAGTTCTACTTTATCAAGCAAGATGTGTGGTAAGCACAACTTGCTATCCCAGCCATTCTGGCAAAATCTTGTCATAATTTCTCATAGATAGGTAGGTATTTTCTTATATATATAATGGTTATGATACAGGTGGAAAGGATTTCCACCACAGAATGAGATGATTATACTGGTAGAACATTATGACAATCTTTTCATTGGATAACTATATGAAGAGGATCATCAGCAAAACAAGCTACCTTTTTGACAAACATCAAAATTTTCTTTTAGTATAAGAACAGTGATATATCAATGGAGATCCATTCAATAAATAATCAACCCAACTTTGGAGCTGACATTATGCCAAACTTTTCACTGGATAATTAAAAGATGAATTTTATGAGGAAAATAAGTAACTTTTTGACACATCAAAATTTTAATATAAGGACAGTGAAATGTTAATGAAGATCCATACAATGAATAATCAACCTTAGCTGGAACTTATTTTAACCGCTTAGTTTCTTCACTAAGTGAAGCACAGAAATGCCGAAAAATACTCCGTGCAAAGTAATTATGTTGCCACATTAAAGTGAAACAAATTCTTAAAAAGAGAGGGAAAGACCTTGATTTGCACACACCAGAGAAATGAAGTTGTAGAGGAAACAAGATGACCTTATCTAAATTCCATAGGGAGCCACAATGATGCTAACATGACCAGATTTTTTCATATCATGGAGGATTTCAGAATAAGATGTAACTGGAAACTAAAGAAAAGTGTCAGCTAAAGAAAAGTGTCGGCAAGTACATTACAAAATATTTTCCTTAGCAATGGTTAGTGGATCTAGGGAATATGGTGCGCAAAGCTGAAGTGGGTGGAAACAGCATGGGATAACCAAAAAGTCTATACATGAAACCACACATGCTTTAAAATATAAAAACATAAATCCATTTACACATCTGCATTCACACAAATGCACAAACAGAAGCATAACCAATCACACAATCATTTGATAACGGGGAATCATTTTTATCCTGTAATAAGTAGTTTTCTTCAAAATGAGGTAAATGAACTTTCCTTAATACCTATAAAACAGTGTTCAAATGCTTTAATTATGCTTTTATAGACTGAGATCTAGTACTTGAAATACAGCACCACCTAAATGAATACAGAAATATGCCATTTAAGCACCGAACCTGTGGCAAAGGTTCCTTCCTATATATCGCCAGTACTCACGGCGAATCTTGTCATGTTCTGTAGCCAGGGATTCACACATCTGCAAGTTATAAAAGTTCTTACTCATTTAGTTGAACACTATCAAGTGAATAAATCAAACAAGGTAGCAGGGAAAAATAAGGTAGAGGGAAAAAACAACTGAATTTGGAATGTACAAGAAGTCAGCTTGAAGGAGTATGGTACTTGCTTGATATATAATGAACCAAAACCACAGCTCCCTATCCACATCCAGGCTCCACAGACCTTTCCATGGTTTACCCTGGATATTTCACATGCCCTGGTTCAGTCCATTAACAGCATGTTGACCCCAGTACACCACATCATTCCAATTCACTCTATTCCGTGCATGCCTTTCACCCTCCTGCCTGTTCAGACCTTGATCACTCAAAAACTTTTCCACTCCATCCATCCACCTCCAATTTGGTCTCCTGCTTCTTGTTCCCTCCACCTCTGACACATATATTCCTTGCTCATTCTCTCCAAAAGGCCAAACCATTTCAATACACTCTCTTCTGCCCTCTCAACCACACTCTTTTTATTACCACACATCTCTCTTACCCAACTAACTTGTCCCTCAACCCTGCTGAACCTAATAACATTGCTTTTATTAACATTTAACTTTCTCCTTTCACACACTTTTACAAACTCAGTTACCAACTTCTTGCAGTTTCTCACTCAAATCAGCCACCAGTGCTGTATCACACACACACACCCCTGCCAAAGACGGACCTTCACTGAGAACCAAACACTCTCTTCCGACTAATACACATGCCTTACACCCTTGGTAAAAACTTCTTACTGCTTCTAACAGGTTACCTCCCACACCATATATTCTTAAGACCTTCCACAAAGCATCTCTATCAACCCTATCATATGCCTTCTCCAGATCCATAAATGCCACATAAAAATCAATTGGTTTTTCTAAGTAATTCTCACACACATTCTTCAAAGGAAACACCTGATCCACACATTCTCTACTACTTCCGAAACCACACTGCTCCTTCCCAATTTGATACTCTGTATATGCTTTCACCTTCTCAGTCAATACCCTCCCATACAATTTTCCAGGTATACTCAACAAACTTATGCCTCTGTAGTTTGAACACTCACCTTTATCCCCTTTGACTTTGTACAATGGCACTAAACATGCATTCCACCAATCCTCATTGAATGTTGAATATCCTTACCAACCTTTCTTAATAAATCTAACCAAATACCATCCACTCCCACTGCCATGCTGGATTTTGTCTTCAGCAAGGCTTTCACCAGCTTCTTTCTTCAAACCACCCTCCCTGACTCTCTCACTTCGCACATCAACCCAACCAAAACACCCTACATCTGCCTCTCTATCATCAAACACATTCAACAATCCCTCAAAATACTCACTCTATCTCCTCTTCACTCCATTACTACCTGTTATCACTTACCACCTTCACCGATGTTCCTTCCAAAACATCCTTTTATTCACCCTAAAGTTTAATGATACTCTCTAACCCCAACTCTAATTTGCCCTCTTTTTCAGGCCCTACACCTTCCTCTTCACCTCCTGCCACTCTCTCTTACACATCTCCCAGTCATTTGCACTTCTTACTTGTAAGTACCATCCAAACACCTGTCTTTCCTCTTTCACTAGCAACTTTATTTCATCCCATCACTCACTACCCTTTCTAATCTGCCTACCTCCCACCTTCTTCATGCAACTCTTGCACATGCCATCATTGCTTCCCTAAATATATCCCATCCCTCACACACTCCCCTTCACTTCATTTGCTATCACCATCTGCAATTCTCCATTCATCTCTCATGGTATTTCTTCACACAGGTCTCCTTTCCAAGCTCACTTACTCTCACCACCCTCTTCTCTCTGACATTCTCTCTTATCTTTTGAAAATATCTACTTTTGCTTCCACAAGATAGGTATACCGGGGTCGACGTGCCGTCAATGGATTGAACCAGGGCATGTGAAGCATCTGGGGTAAACCATGGAAAGTTCTGTGGGGCCTGGATGTGGAAAGGGAGCTGTGGTTTTGGTGCATTATTACATGCCAGCTAGAGACTGAATGTTAACGAAAGTGGCCTTTGTTGTCTTTTCCTAGTGCTACCTCGTGCACATTTGTGGGGAGGGGGTGGTTATTTTCATGTGTGGCGGGGTGGTGATGGGAATGAATAAAGGCAGACAGTATGAATTATGTGCATGTGTACATATGTATATGTCTGTGTGTGTGTATATATGTATACGTTGAGATGTATAGGTATGTATAGATTGCTTGTGTGGACGTGTATGTATATACATGTGTATGTGGGTGGGTTGGGCCATTCTTTCGTCTGTTTCCTTGTGCTACCTCGCTGACACACGCATACATGTACTTACACATATCAACATATACATTATTACATACATGTACATGCACATACAGATGCTCTCCAACATATGACCTAAGCGACTTATGACCTTCCGTACATACAACCAGAAAAAATATAAAAAAAATACGTAAATATAAAAATTACACTGGGTTGTAAGTCCACCACTGCTAACAGCTGTATGGGTATGATAATGAATGTCTTTTGTCTTTTATCCTACTCAATCTCTATCATGATTATCTTGCCTTCTATTAACCACCTTTATCATATGATCCTGTAGTTTCACTTAACTTTTATTTAAGATTCTTTTGTTCATGGATTGATTCACCCAAACTTTCAATGAACTTTTCAACAGCTCCTTCATTAGCACTTGCTGCTTCACCTCGAATGTCGTACAAGCTATAGCTTCTTTTAAATTTACTGAACCATGACTTGCTATGAAGTTTTCAATGTAATCCTCTCCCACTTGCTCCTTCAAAATCTCATAAAGACTTCTAGCCTTAGTCTGAATTGTTAGTATGCTTAGTGGTACATGTTTTTGAATTTGATCTTCCATCCACAGCATCAACAACTTTTCCATTTTGTGGATGGGCCCTTGTCGTGGCTTTGTTATTATTGTACACTTCATACTTAGTGAACCTTTCACTGCTTCATGTATTTTTTTTTGTCCCTTAAAGTAGTGGAGACCATCAAATAGGACAACTGTAAATCATGTGCAATAACTTAACTTTTTTCCTCCTTCATATTGGGTAATCACCTTCATTTTCAATTCCAGACCAAGCTTCTTGCCAGATATATCAACTGTGATGGGTTTTCCTCTTGCTCGTCATCTTCTTTAGGGTTTAACACACAAATGGCTTAATGCAGCATGAAAATATGTTATTCATTTGAATAACACATGATTTCTGAATGGTAACCGAGAGAGATGCTATGAGGCACACAATGCCGGATTGTCTTACATATACTATCATATGCACGCAGCTGTTAGCACTAGTGGACGTACGACCATGTGTAATTCTTATATTTACATATATATTCTTTTAATATTTTTTCTGGTTGTATGAACAGATGGTCATAAGTCACATGTACATACTCATATTTGTTCGCTTTCATCCATTCCTGGGAACACCCTGCCCTACCAGAAACAACACTGCCACCCCCTTCGTTAGCATGGCAGCACAAAGAAAGACGAAAAAAGGCCACATTTGCTCACGCTCATTCTCTAGCTTTCATGTGTAATCCACTGAAACCACAGCTCTCTATCTCCATCCAGGCCCTACAGACCTTTCCATGGTTTACCCTGGACATTTCACATGCCCATTCTTTCATTCATGCTCACCATTTCCTGCATCAGCAAGGCAGCACCAGTCACACATCAAGATATGGCCCCATTCCTTTGCACATCCATTTTCTAGCTGTCATGCATACTTTTGGATAAAAATCTACACTGCGAACATTTCCTACCCACAAAGTAATTTAATAATTCTACAATGATGATTCTTCTCACATTAAAAGTCCTATCATATTTTCAAAATGTATATTCTAATTTCCTCAAAACATTTATCCTGAACCTGCAACAATTCCCATTAAAAATTTCATGAAAGTTCTTCCATGGTCAAGATCTTGGACCACTTCATTTTATACAGCTTTAGTGGCTTAAACAATGAAGAAAATTACTGTACCGCTTGGTTCTTAAAATCTCAAAAGATTTCAAATGATAACCAGCTTTCACTATCCTCCTTTATCAAGATGCCTATAACAAGTCACTGTAACTGGTATTCTACCTCATTCATTACAACTGCTTAATCTCTCTATAAACTCAAGTCACTCAGGATAATGTTAAAGTATGTGATAACCATACCTCCAGAGTTTGTTTTAGAATGTCCTGTCTCGTTGAGACCTCTCGCTCCATTTTGTCTTCCATTAGATCTATCATAAAGTTAAGAAGATGTGGTGACCGCTGTCCTGCATCATACATCTGTTGGCACCACTGCTCCAAATTGCCTACACTACCTATACCACCATCACAGTGTTGGACAACCCTGAGAAAAAAAAAAGAAAAAAAGGTGAATAACTATAATCACATTAAGAAAACAACATAAGGTCAAGAGGATTGCACAGGGGCTGAAAAAGTGGGCAAATGAGAGCCAGGGTGAGCAAATATCAGCAAACTTCAAGAACAAAAAAAGTTTTAGGAATAAGGCAAATAGTGTAAGAAAAACAAACAAAAAAATAGGTACATTAGTGAAGGGGACAAAAAGGGAGCTGCTAACAAGGCAGAAATGAGGCATGGAGGAGATAGTGTGTGTACTTAGAGGGTATGTTGAATGTATTTGATATCTGGGTAGCAGATGAGCAGTGTTTACGTCAGGGAGGTAATTGGCATGAGAGTCATGGCAAGTAGTTTGGTGAAAAGTGATAGTGAAATGTGGCAAGGCAACAGAAGTGAATGGCATTGTTGATGAATATCTTAAGGGGATGACTATTGCTGATTGGTTGGTTAGGATTTTCAATATATATACGGATCATGGTGAGGTGCCTGAAGATTGGCAGAATGCCTTCACTGTACCCCTGTATAAAGGTAAGGCAGATAAAGGTGAATGTTCCATTACAAGGATACTTGTTCAGTGTACCTAAGACCAAAACTAGACTGCTTCTGAAGCTAGTCACCACCCCTAAGGATACACAAGAGCTAAAAGAGTTAGTACATGGAAGGGCAACAAAGATGGTAACACAATTAATGGAGCTGAATTCCAAAGAAAGACTAAAGCATTAAATTTGCCAACCTTAGAGGAAGGATGACAGGTGACTTGATCACAACCCATCTTTGTATCTTCCTATATCTATAATGCCCATTTCCTTCGGGAACTCCATCAAGAGGGTGGTTATGGGAAAAGTCTCTGTAACTGGTGAACTCCAGTGCCACTTCCGAGCCTTTAGTGCCTAACCCTTAAAAAGCCACTAGCAGAGGGCAACTCTAATGCAGTGTTTTCAGAGGCTCCTATGTAATATTCCTACTGACTACCTTACATTTTCAAACCAGACAGATGATGCAGACAGGGAACAGTTATTCAAAAGACGTAAGAATAAGACAACCACAGGACATAACAAGAAATTAAGGAAGAAACTTGCTAAAAAAAAAAAAAAGTAATGAAGTACCTTTTTAGTATGAGTAGTGGATAAATGAATAAAACTAACTGAAGACATGAGTGATGCAGACAACATATATTTATTCAAGAAGCTGTATCATGTTCGAGAGATGAAGCCTTACAACTGTAAAACTCCATCCCTGGACAGTACAAATAGGCACTAATTACACAAGAAAGTTATGAGAGCTGTGATGGGGCAGGAAAATATTAATGAACCTTAAAAACAATAATATATGTTTCCTTGCGCTACCTCGCAAAGGTGGGAGACAGCAACAAAGCAAAATAATAAATAAAAAAAATGTTTAGGAAGGTGAATAGTGAAACAAGACCATGAGGACAAGCAGGGGTGACAATGTGGGCAGCAGACGGGGAAAGAAGTGAAGAAAAAGAGATGGAGTTAGTACTCTGAAAGACTGTTAAAATGTGTCAAGATGACAGGGTTGCAGGTGGTTGGGATGAGATGGCATAGAGTGAAAGTATCATGGCACATCATATGTTCAAAAGAGAGAAGGTAGTGGAAGCTATGTGTAAGAAGTGTAGCAAAGTAGCAAAAGGGAATGGGATTTCATTTATGTTTCTCAAGAATGGAGGGGACAATGCCTGAGCAAAGAGCCTGAGAGCTGGAAGAGTGCAAGTACTCTGTCCTTATATGAAGATAAAGGGAACAAAGTAACTACCTGAATTACAGATGTACAAGCAGATCTGAACCCTTCTGGCCCACGAGTGCTCACTAATGTGGAGGGCATTTTTCATATGTATAACAACTCATCCCAGCCATTTTCCCTTTTGACATGCCCACATTTTCTTAAAAAAAATTTCTCCCCAATAGCAAACTGTCTTCATCCTACCAAGCAAATGGGTTAATTAGAGCAACTATGAATGGGGATTAGTCGCTGTGCAACTTGCAACTTCCTCAGTGTTTCTACAGACAACAGAAAGACAAGACTGGCCTTCTATAATAAATAACAGAGTAACATACTTTCCCAAAAATATTTAACCCAAGCAGCAAACAATTCCTATCCTGCTAAAGAAATAGATAAATTAGTGTCAACTGGTTAGGAGGTTAGTCATTGTATGTCTGGTAACTTCCTGCAAGTGTCTATGTACAGAAGACAGAACCACTTTTTTACAGTGTGTATAAGTCTACTGAGTACACCAGGTAGTGTGTACACAAAAAAGGTGGCATGCTGATAGTTTGGAAATACCCAGAGGATGAGCAAAGACTGATTAAGAGGGTCTTTAAGGCAGAGGCAGAGTGAGTAAAGGGGAGAAGACTAAGGAGATGGAAAAATGTATCTTGAACTTTGATGAGAGTGAGAGGCATCCATGTGATAGAATGAACAGAACTGATATACTGTCAGTGAGATAAACTAGGGTATATGGAGCAATCTAGTTAAACCATGGTATAGTCTGTAGGGCTTATCTTTTGATGGTGGGCAATGGTTTAGGTACCTAATGCTTGGCAAAAAGAGAGGAGGAGTGTGCAAAGAAAGCTGTTGTTAAGATAGTTGTTAAGATAAAGTTTAAGTATTCTTAACAATCAATCAGCAACCAGTACTTACCCTCTGAGATAGCTCCATGGGCTCTCATTACCCACAACTTTTTTAATAGCATTCTTAGCATAATCCACTTCTCGCTCAATCACCTCCTGTGTGAAGCCCGTAGTTTGTGCGATAGCAAAGTGTCGCTGGTTCCACGCAGAGTTGTTTCGAACATCATCTTCAAGAAGTCTATCTACATAATCTAGCTCACCATCAAATAATCTGCATAGATATGAAATTCAAATAATCAACCATGATATGAAATTTAAATAATCAACAATTACTCACTTCAAGCAAAATACACAAAACTAAAACAAGAAACCCTTAGTTCTTTAGTTTTTCTTAGGATAAAAACGTATATCAAAGAGTGTGGTTTTCTACCAAGTACCTTAGATACTGGTAGGGATAATTTTTGCAAATCTTAGCTTGAAAAATTGATTATTGTACAATGTTTTAATTACTCACTTTACACAGTTCACTGTGACTATTTAAAGTATACCATTCATGATCTAAATATTACAAAGTACATACCTCTTAAACAAAAATCATATGTACAAGTTGGAATTAATATCTTTCATAATTGTTCACAGTTTCCCAAGTTAGCAAGGTAGTGTAGGGAACAGATAAAGAAATGGCCTCATTCACTAACATCCACTCACTACTTTTCATGTCTAGTGCACTGAAAGCATAGCTCCCTATCCACAAACAAGCCCACAGACCTTTCCATGGTTTCCTCTAACCACTCTATATGCCCTTGTTCACTCTAATGATAGCATATAATCCCTATATACCACATTGCACCAATTTACATCATCATGTGCACATCTTAGACCCTCCTGCATGTTCAAGCACAAAGCACTCAAAACCTTATTCATTTCATCATTCCATCTTCAATCTGGTCTCCCCTTCTCCTTGTCCACTCCACTTCTGACATATATTCTTTCTCAACCTCTCCCCACTCATTTTGACCATAAGTCCAAAACATTTCAACACATCCTGTTCAGCTCTCACACCATAATCTTCTTACTGCCACACCTCTCTCTTACGCTATCATTTCTTAATCAACACTCCTCTCACCACATATTGTCCTCAAACATATTATTCCCTGCACATTCACACTCTTCCATGCATTCTCAACTACAGCCGAAACCTTACATCTATGCAACACCACAGGGACTAATATATACTTCAAACATATCCATCCTCACTCTTCCAGACAATGACTTTTCTTTCAACATATTTCTCAATGCTTTCAGAACTTTTGCCCCTTCCTCCACCTTCTGTCCCACACAATCTCTCTGTTGCCTATTCCCTCATGAAGGTGGCCACAGCTAATGTTTCCATAACTCGTGAACTACAGCGACAGCTTCTTAGTCTTTAGTGCCTAACCTTCAACAGGCCACCTTCAGTGGGCAACTCCAGCACAGTGTTTTCAAAGGATCCCACCTAATGCTTCTACCAACTACCACCTAATGTGTCAACCTAATGTTCCAACCATTTCTACCTAATGCTCCCAGCTAATATTATCTACTACTTCTACCTAATGCTCCTGTCAAATCTTCCTACCTACAACTTCTATCTATTGTTCCTACCATTTTGTCAAAAAGGCAGGACTAGCACATAGGAGCATGCTTGTGGTCAGAATGCCAGCAGTCCACGTGAGGGTAAGGCAGAAAGAAAAATCAGCTACCCGATTCAGAGTAGTGCAATTTGACAACCACTGAAGTACTGGCTCACTAAATAGCCGTTACTAACCCTCTTGATATCTAGGAGGGTAGTACCAGTAATATACCTTCCTGGTTGGTGGCAGCCTTCCAACTCCTATCTACTTTTTACTATAACTCATCTTCCTCCTTTCACACAACCTGAGTGGTGGAATCAAATATCTGCAGGAAATTAAAATGAGAGCAGGAGCTATTGCATCGTTATCTGACAAATTTATCAGAAGGAGGCATCATCAATGATTATAGCAGTATAAGGATTAAAAAAAAAAAGTTTTTTTCATTTTCATCATTGATTGTACGTCTTAGGACCAAAAAGCGTTCAAAGAAATGCATCTCTGATCATATATTGGGAGTCTACAAGAAACCACTTTTAACTCCATGGAATTCTGCTGAAAGAAAACTTTTCATGAGTATTTCTAAAAAACAGGTTATATCATTTACATAAATACATGCTTACATGAAGGTCTTGAGAACCCACTGTCGATGTTCCCAGGCATGATAATTCTTGGCATCTTGATTGAAAATCATCTCAGTTAGCTTCAGCTCTTTGCTTGCATCACCTAACCATTCAACAATCACACGGCGATGATGCCTGTAAAGGTAACATTGTAAGCCAGTTACAGTCATAAATAATGCAGTGATACTGACAAACTTCAATTATCAACACATGGCAATAATGTATCAAATCATTCTGTCACTTGGTATCTTACCATACTTGATAATTCTTAGGGTTCATTTCAATCATTTCACGACAAAATGTTAATTCTTTCTCCAAGTCACTCCCCAGATGTTTCAGAATCTTCCTCCTGTAAGAATATATTGACAAAGAGCAGGAAGTTAATACATATATCTTAAGCTAGTAGAGTATACAAAAGACTGATGTATAAATGCTCACCACAAACAATAAAAGTAAACTTCTCTTGCAAAAATTTTTCAAAGACAGTAAACCGTAAATTTAACGGACCCCAATTAACAGACTTGTTTTTGGTAGTGTGGGATATACTCGGTTTGTTTTGGTCTCCGTATAAAGAGAATTGTGACTTTATCTATCAAATAATTTTGCAATCCTTAGATTCAAAACGACATCAAGTGACAGAGGAGTTAAAACAAGCAAGTGAACTGTATATTGTATAATGTATCAAAAAATGGCCCATAGATTACATTCTCGATTTACTGTACTTTCTATTCTACAATACTCAGCAATTTGTGTTTATACATGGAATGTGATGTAATTAAAACATATCTGCTCGTTAAAATCATATATTATATCCCAACACTGTGAATTAAGTTTTCAGTCATAATGCTTTTTATCAAACATCAACACCCACCATTCTAAATTCATCGTTAGCACTAAACATCAAAAATGTTGCTATATCGCAAGTCATAACATGAAGCTATCATCTTTGTACTATATTTCCTTATTAGCATATCCAGTGCTACTAGAATTATAAATCTAATGTTCTTCAGTGAAAATCACTAACGTTGAATATTTTTTTTTTTTTTTGCTTTGTCGCTGTCTCCCGCGTTTGCGAGGTAGCGCAAGGAAACAGACGAAAGAAATGGCCCAACCCACCCCCATACACATGTATATACATACAGTCCACACACGCAAATATACATACCTACACAGCTTTCCATGGTTTACCCCAGTCGCTTCACATGCCTTCATTCAATCCACTGACAGCACGTCAACCCCGGTATACCACATCGCTCCAATTCACTCTATTTCTTGCCCTCCTTTCACCCTCCTGCATGTTCAGGCCCCGATCACACAAATCTTTTTCACTCCATCTTTCCACCTCCAATTTGGTCTCCCTCTTCTCCTCGTTCCCTCCACCTCCGACACATATATTCTCTTGGTCAATCTTTCCTCACTCATTATCTCCATGTGCCCGAACCATTTCAAAACACCCTCTTCTGCTCTCTCAACCACGCTCTTTTTATTTCCACACATCTCTCTTACCCTTACATTACTTACTCGATCAAACCACCTCACACCACACATTGTCCTCAAACATCTCATTTCCAGCACATCCATCCTCCTGCACACAACTCTATCCATAGCCCACGCCTCGCAACCATACAACATTGTTGGAACCACTATTCCTTCAAACATACCCATTTTTGCTTTCTGAGATAATGTTCTCGACTTCCACACATTCTTCAAGGCTCCCAGAATTTTCGCCCCCTCCCCCACCCTATGATCCACTTCCGCTTCCATGATTCCATCTGCTGACAGATCCACTCCCAGATATCTAAAACACTTCACTTCCTCCAGTTTTTCTCCATTCAAACTCACCTCCCAATTGACTTGACCCTCAACCCTACTGTACCTAATAACCTTGCTCTTATTCACATTTACTCTTAACTTTCTTCTTTCACACACTTTACCAAACTCAGTCACCAGCTTCTGCAGTTTCTCACATGAATCAGCCACCAGCGCTGTATCATCAGCGAACAACAACTGACTCACTTCCCAAGCTCTCTCATCCCCAACAGACTTCATACTTGCCCCCTAGTTAACTTTGCTTGTATATTTTAGAATGTGCAACTTTATAAAAAAAATGAAGGTGATAAATTTCATAAAACAGCGGTCACAGACATTTCACTGCAAATTAGTTATTTTTGTGTTGTCAGCACATAAGTAAGTGAGCGCAGGCAGCAAAATAAAAATAAATTAGCAATATTATATTGAGAAAAGTGTCTACAAAAAACACTGTTTATCCAACATATGTTTTCAAAGGCAATACACAGCCAAGGTTTATCGTGGGTACAAGCATATGACACTCTCAGAGTGAAATCATTGCACATCTTGTTGCCAAGACTAGTGTTTCTAATGGTGTAAGCACCAGCAACTCCCCTCCTCCACCATAGTGTATTTCAGGCAATCTTGAGGGAATGATGTTCTTTCTTTACTCTTCCAGGCTGTCACTTCATTTTGGGAATTTCACTTTTGGGTATTGCATCTTTTCCACATGTGCTTCTGAATGAATGGTTCTTAACTTTCTGAGGAGAAGAAAACCCAAATTCTTGCCTGGAAGCAAGAAAATATGGGTACACCTGAGATTTCTAGGTGCATGAGGTGCTCAGAACACATAATCGGGCAGCTGCTTCCTGCATCGCCTCATCATTGCCTCATCTTAAGCCCAAACATCTACATATGGTAATCATGATCAAAGATAATAAAGTACTGAAATGTAAGTGTGACATCGACTTTGAAAATGCATAGGGAGGCAGACAAGGATTTTTGTGGACACTAATTCTGTACAATAAAATAAATGAACTCCTATCACAAGGGCCCTCTGGATGTAGGGTCACCTGTCTACACCTCTAGATAAAGTTAAATATGTAAACAATGAATTATGTATCTATTTTTAGTGATTATTTCACCTGTTTCTCATTATTACAATACTCAGAACAGGACAACTACATAATCCTCGATCTTCATATAAGAACATTGTTTTTACAGGTGAATAACATCTATTCTGTACAGATATGTTACAGATCAATTCACTTTTCTCTCAAACCGTTCATATCCATACAATATTTTGGTTGCAAATGTAATGCAGCAATGTACTGCACTGTATGTTCCTCTAAACATTAATGATGCATCTCCATTTTGCTTTAATAATAAACCTATAACATTATAGCTTACAAATACCTGATGTTTAGACTTAACTTGTTCTACATTTACATCTCATAGCTGCATCAGACTCAGTTTGCCAAAGCAGGGCTAAAGTCCTAAACGATCTAAATAAAAAAAATTGGTATATTACCTCTCTCTTACCTGTACTGCCACACAGTATAATTGGCAGCATTCATATTCAAGGCATCTTCTGTCAGATACAGTGCTCTCTCAGACAGCTCCCCATTAGCCATCACAGCTCGGAAATAGTCATACACATCTGTAACTGTTAAGGCATTGATTAAGCACAATGAATTGTATTCACACATTTATGACTAGCCTTAATGTCAGCAGAGAATGAAAATCAATTGAAAAACTGGAAAAACAGATTGAGATGCTAAATCTTCCTTAAACTAAAAGCATAGTTTTCATGAGATTTTTTTCCATACTGACCACAAGACTAAGAAACACCACAAAGGTCATTCTACCAAAAATCTTTGCGCTAATGGACTGTGTATTACTTAAAAAAGTATTCCAGCTAATGAGGCTTAGTGACCCAACTAGCAATAACCCTTTGAATGCTGTTAACCACAATCATAGCACAATTTAGTTATTCATTTCACCACTTGTCTTGTCTCATCATAATTAACCCAGTCTGGCAAAAGTAACCTTGTTACTAATGCTTCTAGCATCCATTTCTTACCATTTCTCTTCTAGAGCTCCTTCCAGTTTTCCTAGATTCTTTGATGGCTCATAGTTCCATTATTCAACACAGAAAACATTTTTGCTAATCACCTAGCATTTCACAAATATCTATGCTTGTTGCCAAATTTGTCTTTTGTTAAGATATTGAAGATCCTTAGCTCTGAGCAGTTATTCTTTATTATAAAAAGACTGATTTTTGTTTGTGTACAGGGTAATCATTTCACTTCTGGGACAGTTCTAACTTTAAAAGACTGTTTGACAGAGTAGTCTCAGCAATCCAGCAAATCAGTTCTTCCAACCTGCCTTCAAAACTTGACTTACTTTTCCTATACTGCACTGTGAGTTCTCTTTCTTCTAAATATATCACCTCAGTTTCCCCTCCTCAGAGCTGGCTGCTTGTATTACTTGCCTTTGCCATTATCTAGGCCACACACCACTCAGCAAGATGTATCACAAAATGTCTGTGTGGCTGTTTGAGAATGATGAGCGGGTTTTTGATGTCTGTTTCTTTGTGGAACAAATCCTATTACCTGCTTCTGGTGGGATACCATTTGTCAGGTAGTATGGTACATGAAATGATATGCTACCTCGGTTACACCATGGTACTGAGAATGGAAGGATGTAACTTTTGCTTGCTGTCCTTGTGTTCAGTGATATTTCTGCTATTTCTAAATTGTCCCTGGAACAAATGGCTCACAATCTTGCTTGGAAGCATGAAAATGTATCAGGAAGACCAGTAAGCCAACTGATGACCAAACAGGGATAGGCAATTACTGCCAAGTGCAATACTGCTACCTTTACCTCTCAATATTCAGAATTAAGGAGGTTTAGCTACAATGGTATAAAATGAACTGAATCAAAGTGGTGGTGGTGTGTTCGGGGGCTGCAATGGGTCAATGTGGGGCATCTGAAGCGGTCAAGTTGCAATGGTCAAAGTAAAATACAGATTAATCAGCAAGGTTTAGTTATGGAAGGTAAACTATACACAACAGCTAGAAAGGGGATGTATGTAAATCATGCCATTCTCCGTTCCTGATGCTACCTTGCTAAGACAGGAAAGACAGTTATACTGAGAAGAAAAACTCTCCCAACAATTTTCTATTTTCTATCACCATAATAATCCCTGCATATTGTTGAAGAGAACTATGAAGGACACTATACAAGGTGGAATGGAAATCTTTCTCTCAAACATTATCACTTTCCAAAATCAGTATCAGTGTAAGCAGCGAAATGAAGATTTTACCTCAAAAGTTCAGCTGTCTGTGCCTAATGCTACCTAGCTAAGCAAGAAAAAAATGTATGTACTTACAGGCATCAGTATATGCAATTTTAACAACTGCATGAGGGCCATCATCTTGAGGTACAGGTGTTACATCTGCCCATTCTTCTCTGTCTTTGTAGAACACCCAAGTCTCTTCGTCTGAGGTGTACTTATCACCATTTGAAGACATTTTTCTGATCTGAAAAAAGTATCATCCACTTCAGTTTATCATATACAGTATAATGTATGGGCGATAGATTTTAAAGCAACTGGAAAGTGTGTTTCAACAGAGGAGATCCTGCATGTCTAAGGCACAATAAATGTAAGGGACTGGTCGTGCCCAATGAACCTTAGTGTTTGACAGGATTTGGTGCACATGCATCTTATAATTCAAAGAAACAACTCAAATGCAGAAGCTGCAGGCAATAGTGTCCCATGAAATGTAAAGAGATGAACTTCATTCAAGTACAACAATAACACTTCGCAAAAATATATGTTTGCTGCCAAAAACTAGATATCTATATCAATCCTCTGGTAATTTCATTGTCTAAATGTACCAAAAGCATTGCAGTCATCGCAGTACCATGTCGGTTGCATACTGAAGGAGGCAATATTTACTCTCACCATACACAGGCATCTTTAGGTTATTAGGGAGTAAAAGCTTTTGGAAGAGTAATCAAAAGACATAAACCATCTGATCAAGAACAATATCATACATGAAGGCCAACAAGGATTTATAACAGATAAAGTATACAAGGTACAATGAAGGATGAATTGCGAGATATAACCTGGATGTTATGGCCTTGAGCAGGACAGTACAACCCCTAAACCCATAGATACAGCCCTTGGCCACAGGAAGTTAAAGTAAGGCTGTCACAGGCTCAAATACTTTTATTCCACACTTTCCCTGATCATCATAGCCCTTCCCACCATCACATCTATTATCATGGGATAACAGCTTATGTTCCAAATCAAACTCTCCTTGTATAAATCACTTCTAAGAAATAAATGGAGTCTTATGATCTGAGTTTTTTCCAAATCCATCATATTCTGGTGGTCCCCTTCGCAGGAACTTTACCTTCGAAGATAAGCTAAAATACGAAAAAAAAAAAATTGCTAACAGAAATGCAGAACTAAATATAAATATTAAATCAAACAAATGACCTTTAATCCAACCCCGTTATCACGGATACGCCCATGAACCCAGGCCTACCTCAGTGTAACCCATAAGTGGTTCACGAGAAAATCTGAAAAACTACATTGTCGAAATTAAGCCAGTCGGCACATTAACGTTTAATCCAACCCACCCCACCCATGTAGACTCGTCGGCAAAACAACTACGGAAGGAGTGCACCTACCATACAGCAATTTAGTTCACGGTGTTATCTAAGGCAACACATAAAAACAAATGAGACTTATCTGTAGTAAATCAATCTAAATAGAAAGCACTAATATGTTAAAAGAAAATAATTTTGATAATAAAAATAATGCCGGGAAACACCTTACCACAAAAATACTGTACAAATGTTGACCAAGATTAATATAGAAAGCACAGTTGATGTAAGTTTCACGTTAGTTTAGGAGAATATCAGAAGAATATTCTGATAATCAAATATCCGAAAAATCTGAATTACACAATTTCATTAAGTACACATTTAATGTCATACGATAATAGGGGATCTAATATAATCCAATGCTATAATCCTCAATCTAAAATGCCCAGATATATCGGTTTTTAATATAAGATAAAGCCTAGCATCATTATTCTTTAATCAAATGTATATACACAATAAACATGTTTTATAAAATGCAAACATTACAGAGCAAAAAGGAATGAGTAATAATACGAACCGTATCTTTTACCTAAGTCGCGGGGATCTAACATGTGTGTCGTATGACTGGGAGAGTTACAGGACTATTTTATATTTCAAAATTAGTTCATTTTACCTTGGAAACTTTGAAATACGTGAACCGGAGTTTATATACATCCATGAACCAATAGAGCATTTCTAATCTATTAATTCATACTATATCAAACGATTTCTGAGGACAAAACGCTGATAAGGCAAATAGCTCTCTAGGTTTACTTGTGGTATTACGTCATCAACCATTTTCAAGTAATTCCAGTGCATCTTCCTCTTGACACGCAAACCGTCTTCTCGAGAGGTGCACCTTGTGCACACAACATTCTCGAAGTGCACTGTGCTTCCTTAGGTAACAGTTCTTCCCTACTGAGAGTATTTTCTGGAGTGCACTTCTTGGTGGAAACGTCATTCCGAGTACACAGCACAGTCCTTTCGAGGCGTGCACCATCCTCTTAGTGCACAAACTGTTCTCCTGAAGCTCAGGACATAATCCTGGTGCACACAGTGACCTTCAGATGCGCAAGCCGGCCTTTTGGTGCAAAGAAATTCCTGTTGGTACGCACAATACCGTCTTTAATGTATAAAATGGTGCACAATACCCTCTTTGATGCATAAAACGGTGCACAATACCCTCCTTGATGCATAAAATGGTGCACAATACCCTCTTATGCATAAAATGGTGCACAATACCCTCTTTAATGCATAAAATGGTGCACAATACCCTCTTTAATGCATAAAATGGTGCCCAATACCCGCTTTGATGCATAAAATGGTGCACATACAGGCCTTTAAGTGCACACAGCTTTCTCCAAGTCCACAAAGCGTCTTCTTAGTGCACCAGGCGTCTGCTTGAAACACAGTATCCTCTTGGTGTCAACATCATTCTCTTGGTCACCCATCTCCCTCCTGCTGAGCACATCTGGCTCTTACAGCACGCAGCGTCTTCTTGGAACATATACCGGCCTCTCAAGAGCTCATACCGGCCTCTGTCCACACAGCGTGCTCTTGGTACACACGCTGGCCTCCTGCTACACACAGCGTGCTCTTGGTACACACGCTGGCCTCCTGCTGCACACAGCGTGCTCTTGGTACACACGCTGGCCTCCTGCTGCACACAGCGTGCTCTTGGTACACACGCTGGCCTCCTGCTGCACACAGCGTGCTCTTGGTACACACGCTGGCCTCCTGCTGCACACAGCGTGCTCTTGGTACACACGCTGGCCTCCTGCTGCACACAGCGTGCTCTTGGTACACACGCTGGCCTCCTGCTGCACACAGCGTGCTCTTGGTACACACGCTGGCCTCCTGCTGCACACAGCGTGCTCTTGGTACACACGCTGGCCTCCTGCTGCACACAGCGTGCTCTTGGTACACACGCTGGCCTCCTGCTGCACACAGCGTGCTCTTGGTACACACGCTGGCCTCCTGCTGCACACAGCGTGCTCTTGGTACACACGCTGGCCTCCTGCTGCACACAGCGTGCTCTTGGTACACACGCTGGCCTCCTGCTGCACACAGCGTGCTCTTGGTACACACGCTGGCCTCCTGCTGCACACAGCGTGCTCTTGGTACACACGCTGGCCTCCTGCTGCACACAGCGTGCTCTTGGTATACACGCTGGCCTCCTGCTGCACACAGCGTGCTCTTGGTATACACGCTGGCCTCCTGCTGCACACAGCGTGCTCTTGGTATACACGCTGGCCTCCTGCTGCACACAGCGTGCTCTTGGTGCTCATACTGGCTTACTGGTGCATGCAATGTCCTGGTGCACATACTATCCTGGATCACATATTAGTCTCTTGGTACACACAGCATCCTCTAAGCGTACACATCGGCCTCTTGGTGCACACTCTGGCCTCCTGATCCATAAACCGACCTCCTGATTGTGCACAAAGCGTTCTCGCGGTGCACGCAGCATTCTCCTGATGCAGAAAACATTGTCAGCGCACACACCGGCCTCTTAGTGCATGCCGTACTCTTAGTGAAGTCAATGGCCTTTTGGTTCATACAGCGTCCTCTTGATGCACACACCGGCCTCTTGGTTAACACACCCTCTGGTGCACACACCATCTTTTTTTTTTTTACACACAACGTCCTCTCAGTGCACATTCCATCCTCTTGGTGCATACATCTGCCTCGTGCACACAACGTCCTCTTGGTGTACACACCGGTCTCAGCGAACATTCCGTCCTCTTGGTGTATACATCTGCCTCGTGCACGCATCTTCTTCTTGATGCACGTATCGTCCTCTTCATGCAAACAACTGCCTCTTGGTGCACACAACATCCTCTTGATGCAAACACCTGTCTCTGTGTACATGCAGTCCTCTTGGTGCACACACCTGTCTCAGTGCACAAGCCGTCCTCTTGGTGCACAAACCTTCCTCTTGGTGCACACACCTTCCTCTTGGTGCACACACCGGCCTCTTGGCTGGCGACCAACTATTGATCACTGCAGCCGAAGGTTGTGACGTCATACACGGCCGCTTGTCTCGTCCGTACAGCCACACAACGGCTCCTTTGTTTATCCGAACTCAATTCTTTTTTGTTTATCCGGACTTAAACCCACACCGGCTCCTTTGTTTGTTTGGACTGACAACCGCACCGACTTCTCTGTCTATCCGAAATTAATACTTTCATCTCTTTATCATACCGAGTGGTAACGTTGCTCTAACGCTCTTAATCTTCCTTCCATACTGCTGTACACCAGCTCTCTGCTCTTCATCATGGTTCATAATTATGTTTTCTTGCTTATCCGATCGACAACAGCTCCCGTGTTCATCCGGATTTACAGCAGGAGACATGATTACAACATAAAACTCTAAGTGGGGAAAAATATGGCGAAAGGATTCCCAAACTTCACGCCATAAAGAAATGACTCACTCTCATGAACGCCCCCCCCCCCTCTCTCTCTCTCTCTCTAAAAAAAAAAACTTAATCGCCGTCTCCCGCGTTAGGGAGGTATCGCAAGGAAACAGACGAAAGAATGGCCCAAACCCACCCACATACACAAATAAATGTCCACACACGCACATATACATACCTATACACTTCAACGTATACACACACACACACACACACACATATATATATATATATATAGAACATACAAACCTTCAACAGCCAGGATCGAACCCGGGACCCCTGTGCAAGAGGCGGGAATGTAACCGCTAGGCTATGAGCCTGGCTAATAGGCAATAACTATTCGAATACTTTGTACCCGAATACCCTTCGTCTCACGTTGGTGAGCAACGGGGTCTACACCGGTCATTTCCCGTTGCCACCCCGCCACACATGAAATACCCCCCCCCCCCCCCCACTCCCGCGCGCGCGCGCGCGAGGTAGCGCGAGGAAAAGAAAAAAAGAGGCCACATTGGTTCACACTCACTCTCTAGCTGGCATGTGCAATGCACCGAAACCACAGCTTCCTTTCCACATCCAGGCCCCACAAAACTTTCCATGGTTTACCCCAGACGCTTCACATGTCCTGGTTCAATCCATTGACAGCACGTCGACCCCGGTACACAACAGTGTTCCAATTCACTCTATTCCTTGCACGCCTTTCACCCTCCTGTATGTTCAGGCCACGATCGCTAAAAATCTTTTTTCACTCCATCCTTCCTCCTCCAATTTGATCTCCCACTTCTCGTTCCCTCTACCTCTGGCACATATATCCTCTTTGTCAATCTTTCCTTACCCATTCTCTCCACGTGACCAAACCATTTCAACACACCCTCTTCTGCTCTCTCAACCACACTCTTTATACTACCTCACATCTCTCTTACCTTTTCATTACTTACTCGATCAAACCACCTCACAACACATATTGTCCTCAAACATTTCATTCCCAACACATCCACCCTCCTCCGAACAACCTAATTTATAGCCCATGCCTCGCAACCATATAACATTGTTGGAACCACTATTCCTTCAAACATACCCATTTTTGTTCTCAGAGATAACGTTTTCGTCTTCCACACATTCTTCAACGCTCCCAGAACTTTCGCCCCCTCCTCCACCCTGTGACTCACTTCCGCTTCCATGGTTCCATCCGCTGCCAAATCCACTCCCAGATATCTAAAATACTTCACTTCCAGTTTTTCTCCATTCAAACTTACCTCCCAATATATATATATATATATATATATATATATATATATATATATATATATATATATATATATATATATATATATATATATGTATATATATATATATATATATATATATATATATATATATATATATATATATATATATATATATATATATATATATATATATATATATATATATATGTATATATATATATATATATATATATATATATATATATATATATATATATATATATATATATATATATATATATATATCCCTATATATATATATACACAACGGAGACGTAGCTATGGCGTCCTAGCTACGTCGCTTAGTTGTATATCAACTGACTGTTATATTCTCTCTTGTGTCTCCCCTGATGATGTGATCATTACACGAAAGTGCACTTGGAAACTTATCGTGTCTCATTTTCCCCGTGGACTCATAGGACTATACTTGATCAGGCGTAAAATTTGAGCACGACGGTACGACCCTTAGGCATGATGGCCTGGTCTTTGACCTGACCCTTTCCTAAGGGTCAGGTCAGGCTAATGGCCACTCCATCATACGCATGTGACCTTGGCTCATCGGTCTTACCGTCGTGCTCAAAGGGCTGACGGCTTTGACAACCCATTTAGCTGACGACTGACAGCTTTCCATTGCTTTACTTCAGTGGTTCCCATCCTGCGGTACGCCAGAGTGGAATGTTGCTGTTCACCAGGGTCGTTCTGTGATGGTTCCACAAACACACCACGGCCTATGTGGCTGTTCTCTGGGGAACTATACACGATGACCTGTGGGGCCCTTCTGAAGGGCACCCACAAAAGCCTCGACCTTTGGGATCGTTCTCTGGGAAAAGTTTACTTTAATGCCCCTTTGGGGTTACAAAATGGCACGAAAGTGGCGTGAAGGCATCAAAATATATAGGGGGAAATTGAAGGTTTAATTTAAATCCCCTTTGGCGTCGTCAAAGGCTTTTACAGGAGAATAGTGGCATCTTAAGGGAAAGAGACAAATTAAAAGTTTACTTAAAAGAACCATATACTGTGACCAGTGGGGTCTTTCTCTGGGGTCACGCACGCCCTCACACGCAATGACTTGATGGGTCGTTCTTCAGACTCAACACACCACAGCCAGTAGGGTCGTTGTTTGGGCCTCCCATAAACACAACGGTGTCTTTTCTGGAGGCCTCCCCCCCCCCCCCCCACACACACACACAGACACACACCACGACCTGTGGGTCCCCCCCCCAACGCACACACACACACACACACACACCACGACCTGTGTCGTTCTCTAGACCCAAAGCCCCTGCCTCCCCTATACTGATGCTCACCTGTTGCACACACACACACACACACACAGATTCAGCAGACTGTTCACATCCTACATGAGGCCAAATCTAGAACGTGTCTCTCAAGTCTGGTCACCGCGACTCGTGAAACACAAAGAGCTTTTAGAGAAGGTTCAGCGGAGGACAATGAAGAAGGTACCGGAATGATTAAAGCTGGGTCGCAAGGAAAAGGATAAAGGCTTCAAATGTGCCCACCATGGAAGAGAGAAGAGTGAAGTGTGACCTGATCACAATCATTTTGATGATGGAGATACTGAACAGCTTCGCCAAAGGTTACTTTTCACTCGTAGTGTAACCCAGACCGGTCGAAGTGAACAGACACCTTTGGCGACGTTGTACCATCTCGTAGAAGAACTTCTCACTGCGAAGGAGGCTGTCCTCTCCCTACTACTGATAGTAGCGCAGCATTGAAGCTGGAGGAAACCTTGGAGAAGGGGCGCCTGGGGTAATAATAACAACACTTATTCTTAATAATTATCAGTCATAATCATTATCATTATAATCATTATTTATGATAACGTTCAGACACAAATGAATAATGTATCAGGGATAATAATAACAACACTTATTCTTAATATCATTACCATTATCATTAGTCATAATCATTATCATTATAATCATTATACATGATAATGTTCAGACACAGATGAACAATGTATCAGGCACATATTCAAGTCCTAACCCAAACCACACAGTTTCTGTCTAAATGAACGCATGTTTTGCATATCATCATAAAACCTTCGTACGTTTTCTTCACCTAACGTTAACAATTTCTTTAGTTTTCCATTCTATTCCCTGATCTAATAAAGCTGGCGATCACTGAAAAAAATCCAACAAACGTACTTACACACACACACACACAGTTACAAACTCATCCACAAACACATACGTTCATTTAAAAACACAATGTCACAAAAATATACATACACCTGAGTGAGAGGGAGCCAAAATGTAATGGAAAGAAGCCACATGTATGATAATTGTCACGTACACTCGCATGACACACGCAGAACTGGCCTAGACCCAAAGAGGTGGGGCACGGGTGGGTAGTGTGTGTGTGTGGTCAGCCAAAAGCCACTCGAAAGTGTCCCTCACAGGTTGCACAAATACTGGACTCTCAGGCAGGTACAGAAGAAGGATCAAGACCTTCTCTGAGCGGGAGGGAACACAAGGGCACAATATCAAGAGAGACACCTCGCTAAACCTGGGTTGGAGCTCACAAGGGCGTCCCGCAAGGCTTCGGGCTTGGTGGCACCTGTTGCTCCAGTTCGACGAATCATGAAACGGTTCCCCAGAAGAGATCGGGGTCATCATCACAAACGAAGCCCGCGGCTGCTGAAATCAAGGAGCGAAAATGTCCAGCACAGTAATGACTTTATTGGTGCAATATGGGGAGAGAAAGAGTGACTTTATTGGTGCAATGTGGGGAGAGAAAGAGTGACTTTATTGGTGCAATGTGAGGAGAGAAAGAGTGACTTTATTGGTGCAATGTGGGGAGAGAAAGAGTGACTTTATTGGTGCAATGTGGAGAGAGAAAAGAGTGACTTTATTGGTGCAATGTGGGGAGAGAAAGAGTGACTTTATTGGTGCAATGTGAGGAGAGAAAGAGTGACTTTACTGGTGCAATGTGGGGAGAGAAAGAGTGACTTTATTGGTGCAATGTGGGGAGAGAAAGAGTGACTTTATTGGTGCAATGTGGAGAGAGAAAAGAGTGACTTTATTGGTGCAATGTGGGGAGAGAAAGAGTGACTTTATTGGTGCAATGTGAGGAGAGAAAGAGTGACTTTACTGGTGCAATGTGGGGAGAGAAAGAGTGACTTTATTGGTGCAATGTGGGGAGAGAAAGAGTGACTTTATTGGTGCAATTTGGGGAGAGAAAGAGTGACTTTATTGGTGCAATGTGGGGAGAGAAAGAGTGACTTTATTGGTGCAATGTGGGGAGAGAAAGAGTGACTTTATTGGTGCAATGTGAGGAGAGAAAGAGTGACTTTATTGGTGCAATGTGGGGAGAGAAAGAGTGACTTTATTGGTGCAATGTGAGGAGAGAAAGAGTGACTTTACTGGTGCAATGTGGGGAGAGAAAGAGTGACTTTATTGGTGCAATGTGGGGAGAGAAAGAGTGACTTTATTGGTGCAATGTGAGGAGAGAAAGAGTGACTTTATTGGTGCAATGTGGGGAGAGAAAGAGAGAGGGTTCTTACACTCGTGGTGCCTCATCTCTTCATCTTTATCTACGCAGAGACTTAGACTTTGGCAAGGCTAGCGCGTAGCGCTCACCGCAGGGCAAATCCGTGTTGGAGATATAAAAAATCGTGTGAATTACATGACGTCGAGTATCGTGCGTGAGCTGAAAAGACTGCGTATGCGCGGTAGATAAAAAAGAATTGAAACCTGGTCCAGGGAAGGGAACTTAAGAGCCACTGTCGTGGTGGTTCATTGCACTGCCATCCCTATTCTCCCTGATGTCCAGACGGTTGTACTCCTTCAGTGGGGGAGTGGGGCTGCCTCCCACCTACTGCACCACCTGTCATAACCCCACACACCCCGCCACTCCAACCACTGGCCATAAACACGGCTGATGAGGTTCCACCCGACCAAAGGCAAGGTTATGAAAATGGGACACTGGGAAAGGAGGCATAAACTTGACTTTTATCTCGGAGGACGCAAATGACACGAGCCTATGTTTCCTGGAAGGGACTGGGAATCACACTGTCTTTACCACACCACAGAAGAGTAACGGTAAAGTTAGTGAATGGATTTGTTGGTTAAAACTAGAACTACATCATCCTGCATGGCTAAGGAAATGTTAGATATGTTGCAAGATACGTAACGCCTATCGTTTCCATTAGTTGCTCATATGGAATGGACAAAAGCTTTCCTAGGTCAGGACTATCTCTGGTAAAGGGTAGGATAACAGATACGAGAAGAAAGCATTCAAAAATGAGTAATTTGAACACCTCAAGTATACCTAGACCCGACTCTGAAAGGGGAAAGGTTACAGGAAAAAGGAACAAAAGACGGAAGACGATTCCACATCTTCACAGTACGAGGAAAGGTGTCTCAACGGCCAATCCCCAAGTGGTTGATCTCCACACATAATCAGGAGGAAGCAGCAGCAGCCAGATGCGTGCCGCAGGTCTAGGCAGGAAGGGGGATGGACAACACGTAAACCACTCACGAACACGGTGGCGAAATGATACTTGTAGTAGAGGACTGAGGGAATCACCAATGCCCAGGTCGATGAAAATGGATGGTTGAAGAAAGGTGATTACAGTCAAGTTAATGAGTTGGAAGGCTTTTGACTCTGCTCTAAGACAGGCGTGCAAGCAGAGCCACTCCAGATATCGGAGCAGAGCTCCACACAGACGCAAGTGAGGTCCCTGTAGACATGGATTAGTTGTGTGCATGAGGATGAAAATCCAACACTTTACAGGACAATGTTACGAGCTGCTGGGAGGAACGTTTTTGCTAAAGTTAATTATGTGGGGTTTCCAAGGTAGAGTGGAGGATATGATAATGCCCAACATGTGTATGTTACGGCAAGGTTTGGTGTGAGATGTTTTGAAACTGAATTGTAAGAGACGAGTGAGATTTAGGAAAAGATAAAGCAGAAACTATGTTTTGTCACCGTTAACTTTAAGCAGGTAGGGTATGCATCATCAAATTGATCATTGCAGTTGAAAAATTGTTATATGATAGGGAAGGACTAAGAAAGGGGATCAATGACTGTACCTGAAATAATGGAGCTTAGTTACAGGGATAAACAGAAGAGGGCAGACATGACTACAACTCTTTTTTATGTGTAATTGTCAGTAACGAGCAATAACTCCAACTTAGTTACGGGTGATCAAACATAGCAACAATGTAATATACGAAAGCGCTTGACACTTCGCATTTTCCATTTCCTTTTCATTTTTTTTTGGGGGGGGCTCTATGTAATCCCCATGTATCTACTTATTCATTCATTCACTCGACCTACTTACGTATGCAACTACGTAATTCATATATTCACGTTCGTGGAAACGTAAAGCGAAGACTGCTATGTCTGCAGATTTCATTGATGCTGGCGTGTTGCTACATAAGAATGAGTCACCTCCTTATACACTACTCAGTAACTGTGGGACCGCGCTCCCTGGCATTTCAAAGGCTACATAACAAGGCTAACAGGAGATGGTCGGGGAATGGTGATGGTTATGGGTCCGAGGCCTTCTATATCAACAGTTGTGAGTCATGGGAGGCCGCTGAGAGGGCAGGCCAGGTCGGGGAAGCCCCAGGTGACGTCAGGCCGGCGTACGGCCTTCCCAGCTATGTCAGGGACGCGGCCCATACACCTCATCCCGCCATTTGAGCATCGTCCTTGTGAATCTCTCCCCTCCCTACCGCTATGGCACCTACTGTCTACCAGCGCACACGACACAGAGGTGCTCTACCTGCCACACAGTTACGGCCGCGAGGAGGAAGCAATCGATAAAATTATGATTGGGAACATTATTTTTTTTCTTCTCATGGATGAGATGCTGGAGGAATTCCAGGAATGACCAACGCATCTGGAAGGTTGGGGATTCCCAGTGATGACATCATTCTATTCCCAGGGCCGCCATCGACCCGTTGGCCGCCCCGCCTCCTCCTCCAGACGCCTCCCACCGAAATATATCCAGGTCAATTTCTACGCTCCATTAAAACCTTCGCAGTTTATTGAATGAAGGATTTCGGATTCATGGATGCCACTGAGGTCATTCTGTTCGAAGGTGCGTCCATTAAACGGTTGTGGGGGTGTCATCTGTTGTGTGGGCAAGTTATCTTGGCCGAACTGTGGCGGCCGCGGCTGGAGCCTGCGTCCTACCTTCGAGTCCACGTGATTCCAGCGAGCTGCCCGCCATATAAACTTGCTCCCTCCCAACTGCCTACCAGTGTCGCTCTGTTCGGCCCCCGGGTGCCAACATCTGTAGCGCCAGTATAGTAGTAATCCGAGTCTCATGTGATTTGCTCAATGAAATATTCATGGCTTAAAGTGAGGGTCATCGAGGTATTGTGCGAGCAATAGTGGTTGAGCGGTTGCCTGAGCGGTTGCCCAGGAGAGAAGAGGAGAGACAGTGTAGGAAGGTGTTGAGCATGGTGGTGTGTCCGTGTGGGGTGATGGTGCCTGCCGCGGGGGTCGGCCGAGCCAGGCGCGGCCCCCGCCCTCCCAGCTGTTTCGACACCTCGACCACCGTCACCACGCAGCCCAAGGACACGGAGGAGCCAGCATCAGTGGACAAGCTGACGGCCGCCAGCAACGAGCACACGGGAATCTCCATACACTTCGCAAGGTCGAACAAGAACAAAGGGACGACAGGTAAACCTTGCTGCGACGACAAGAGTGAGCACTCCTCGAGGACGACCCTGGCGCTGGCCACCACGGAGTCCGGCAGGTACGTGGGCACCAGACCCCTCAGGTCCAACCGCTCCCCCACCCCCACGCTCCACAAGATCCCCCTCAGGACCACAACAGAACAGAAAAATACGACGAACAGCGGTCGGCCGAGCAAGCACCTGCCGGCCGTGCGCACCTCGCCCACCTCCCCACAGGACAAACAGGCAGTAAACAAGGCGACTCAAAACTCAAACAGAGTCAGGGGTCCAATAGCACTTCCGAGACACAACGTCGTAAATCACAGGATCAATGATATGAACGCTTCTAACCAGAGAAGGTAAATATAAAGCTCCATCTATAGACAAATAAGACTAAATTTTTGCTGAACCCTAGAGCTATAGGAATGCCTTGATAAAAAGCTTATGTTTGATATTTTCACCTGGCAAAGAAGAATAAAAGTTCCTCTTCCACCCACCTAGGCTACTGAAGCAGAATCTGTCGCCTGAAGAGACCCAACTGCGCAGCACAACAAGAGCAGCACCCCCCGCCACCAAAACCTTCCCCATCCACCACCCTGACCCCATGACCCCACCACACTCCCGTGTATATGAGAACCTCCCCTACACGTGGCACACCCCACAGCCGATTATCTACGAGAATTTACGGCCGCCCCGCGAGAGTGATGCTAGCGGTGGGCGCCCTAGAGAAGCTGTCGTCACGGAGAGCCAGATGGATCCCTCCACAGACCCGGCGACCCCCGAGCCTCCCTGGGACTCGCACGAGACCACAGTCTGGCTCTCAGACTCGTGGAAATACAATACCATTAAACGAGCGCCGGACTTCAATATTTTTGAATTCCCGAACATTGATTCGGCAAAGGGAAATGAGAGAGGTAACACATGCGAACAACAGGCCAGTCAGGTGAAGGACAAAAGGAAATTTCGCAGTAAACTTCCCACTTTTGGTCGTAAAAGGGATAAGGAAAACAAGAGTAAAGAGGAGAGTAACATGAACACTCCTCCGGGATACGGTAGAAGAGGAAAGGATGATAACCAAAAGATACGTAATACTGCCGAAGGACGGGCAAGTACCGTCTGCATACACAAGGGCAAGACGTCGAGGCCGCCCCTCACTCAGACTGTCCTTAACGGGGAAGGTGCGCGCAGCAAGGACCCGAGTCCATATTCTTCAGATAGCGACAGCAGAGGATCGCAAGGGTCAGCACGGTACTCAAAGCTAGCGTCCAGGAGGGGAGAGCGAGACCAGTCGCACCTATCACGGTGGAGCGGCAGTGAGAGCAGCGTCTCATCTGACTCGTCGTCGTGTGTGTCACCTTTAATCTCGCCCAGTCTATCTTTACGATCCTACCAGCTGAAACGCCGTGACGGAGGCTCGCCTCTAATGTCACCCACTCTCCCGAGGCGACAAATTGACCCCAAAACCCGTGAGAGAGGATCTCAAATGTCGCTCGATCTCCTCACGAGAGACTCCTCCCCGGAAATGCGAAACTCGGGTTCCCTAGAGATGGTGACCCAACTTGCTGAGCAGGGTGAGGAGGGGGAGTGTTGTGGGAGGCGGCCTGGCCGCCCCTCACGCCACGCCCACCTCCACCAGCCTACAGGAAACCCGCGAGACGGGAGGCGACCTGGTAGGGCGGCCCCGTACCCCACCGGCCCCGAGCCTAGGGGCCAGAGGAGCCCACAAGTGGAGGGGACAATTTCCCCTCCTGCCCAGTTCACCCAGACCCGGCCTCAGGCCACCCGCCCGCACCAAACCCAACCCCAGGACCTAGGCATCCACCCAACAGGATCTCAGGACACCCGCGCCCAGCAAGAGGCCCTGCCTCAGCCCGGGAGGCCAGGTTAGTAGCAGGGCTCGCCTCCCTGCCGTGGCTCACTCACGGGGGCCGACCCACCAGCTGCATGGGGGAAAGACATTACGTTTTCATTGTTTATTTCATGTTGTCCGTGATTTCTACTCTCATTTGTCCTTTATCGTGTCCTTCATCTTCCCTACGCTTTATATGACCTCCTCTGGAGAGGGAGACATCCCGCCTTTCCTGTTTCATTCCTTTGTTTCCGTCACCACAGTCATTCCTCTTTCCCCCGACGACGTGAGCCTCTCACGCTACCAGACCCTGACAGGTTCGGTCGCAACCCTAAACCTGGGCCAATATTCTGGATCCCAGGAAGCCATAAAGGACAAGCGACGTCCACCTCTTCAGCACGACTGTATGACACTTGTTTAGGATGTCATGACCTTTGACCTACCCCCCCTTCAGGGTCATCACCTAGGTCATGACGTCATGCTCAAGATCGTGCCGTCATGCTCCAGGGTTGTAACGTCATGATCTCCTCTCCATCTGTCCTCCTCTTGACACCCATTAATACGATGCCCTTTGACCCATCCTGGTCGGGTCAAAGGTCAGGCCACTATACCTTAAAGGTCAGAGCGTCGTCCACAAAAGGTCGGAGCGTCATGCCCATAAGGTCGTGGAGTCGTGCTCAAGGGGATATGTTGGCCATCTCTCAAAATGCCAGGGGGACAATGGGCCATCTTGAGTGGCCACGGCCGGTACCTGGGAGTTGGCGCGAGTTACACAGGATCTGTCTGTTTCCCTCATACACTCCACCTACACCCTCAAGTTTCACCATCTCCTCCACCACTCCACCTATAACCTCGTTTCACCATCTCCCTAACACTCCACCTACACACTCAAGTTCACCATCTCCCCCAACACTCCACCTACACCCTCAGGTTCACCATCTCCCCCAACACTCCACCTACACACTCAAGTTTCACCAGCTCCCTAACCACTCCACCTACACCCTCAAGTTCACCATCTCCCCCAACACTCCACCTACACCCTCAAGTTCACCCTCTCCCCCACCATTCCACCTATAACCTCAAGTTTCACCATCTCCTCCACCACTCCACCTATAACCTCGTTTCACCTTCTCCCCAACACTCCACCTACACACTCAAGTTCACCATCTCCCCCAACACTCCACCTACACCCTCAAGTTCACCATCTCCCTAACACTCCACCTACACACTCAAGTTCACCATCTCCCCCAACACTCCACCTACACCCTCAGGTTCACCATCTCCCCCAACACTCCACCTACACACTAAAGTTTCACCAGCTCCCCAACCACTCCACCTACACCCCCAAGTTCACCATCTCCCCCAACACTCCACCTACACCCTCAAGTTCACCCTCTCCCCCACCATTCCACCTATAACCTCGTTTCACCATCTCCTCCACCACTCCACCTATAAACTCGTTTCACCTTCTCCCCAACACTCCACCTACACACTCAAGTTCACCATCTCCCCCAACACTCCACCTATACCCTCAGGTTCACCATCTCCCCCAACACCACCTACACACTCAAGTTTCACCAGCTCCCCAACCACTCCACCTACACCCCCAAGTTCACCATCTCCCCCAACACTCCACCTACACCCTCAAGTTCATCATCTCCCCCAACACTCCACCTACACCCTCAAGTTCACCCTCTCCCCCACCATTCCACCTATAACCTCAAGTTTCACCATCTCCTCCACCACTCCACCTATAACCTCGTTTCACCTTCTCCCCAACACTCCACCTACACACTCAAGTTCACCATCTCCCCCAACACTCCACCTATACCCTCAGGTTCACCATCTCCCCAACACCACCTACACACTCAAGTTTCACCAGCTCCCCTATCACTACACCTACACCCTTAAGTTTCACCATCTCCCCCACCATTCCACCTACAACCTCGTTTCACCATCTCCACCACTCCACCTATAACCTCATGTTTCACCATCTCCCCCAACACTCCACCTACACACTCAAGTTCACCATCTCCCCCAACGCTCCACCTACACCCTCAAGTTCACCACGTCCCCCAACACTCCAACTACACACTCAAGTTTCACCAGCTCCCCCACCACTACACCTACACCCTTAAGTTTCACCCTCTCCCCCACCTTTCCACCCATAATCTCAAGTTTCACCATCACCACTCCACCTATAACCTCAGGTTTCACCTATCTCTCCCCACCACCCCACCTACACCCTTAAGTTTCACCATCTCCTCTAACACTCCACCTACACACTCAAGTTTCACAATCTCCTCCACCACTCCATCTATACCCTTAAGTTTTACTATCTCCCCCACCACTCCACCTACACCTCAAGTTTCAATATTTCCCCAACACTCCGCCAATGACCACAGTTTCATCTCCCCTACTACTCCACCTATAACCCCACGTTTCATCATCTTCCCCGCCACTCCACCTGTACCCTCAGTTTCACCATCTCCCCAACCAATCCAACAACACCCTCGGTTTCACCATCTCCACCACTCCCCCTATACCCTCAAGTTTCACCATCTTCCTCACCACTCCACCTACAACCTCGTTTCACTATCTCCCACAACACTCCACCAATGCCCCCACTTTCATCTCCCCTACTACTCCACCTACAACCCCACGTTTCATCTTCCCCACCACTCCACCTGTACCCTTAGTTTCACCATCACTACTCCCCCTATACCCTCAAGTTCCATCATCTCCCTCATCACTCCACCTATACCCTCAAGTTTCACCATCTCCCCCACCACTCCACCTACACCCTCAAGTTTCATTATCTCCCCAACACTCCACCAATACTAACAGTTTCATCATCTCCCCTACCACTCCACCTATACCCCCATGTTTCATCATCTTCCCGCATCACTCCACCTGAATATACCCCCAGTTTCACCACCTCCCCACCATTCCACCCATACCCTCAGTTTCATCATCTCCCCAACCACTCCACCTATACCCTGTTTCACCATCTCCCCCACCACTCCACTTATATCCTCAGTCTCATCATCTTCCCAACCACTCCACAATACCCTCAGTTCCACCATCTCCTCCACCACTCCATCTATACCTTCAGTTTCACAATCTCCTCACCACACCACCAATACCCTCAGTTTCACCATCTCGCCGTCACTCTATTTACAACCTCAATTTCACCATATCCCTCATCACAACACCTATATCTGCATTTTCACCATTTCCCCCACCACAACACCAATACCCTCTGTTTCACCATCTCCCCATCACTTCACTTATACCCTCAGTTTTACCATCTCCTCCACCACCCCACCTATACCCTCAGTTTCACCATATCCTCACCACTTCACCTATACCATTAGTTTCATCACCTCTCCTCCTCTACCATTCCACCTATACCCTCACTTCCTGCATCTTACCCACCACTCCACCTATACCCTCAGTTTCACCATTCATCCACCACTCCACCTATAACATAAGTTTCACCAACTTTTCATTCCAACTATACCCTCAGTTTCACCATCTCCCCAACCACTCCACCTATACCTTCAGTTTCACCATCTCCCCAACCACTCCACCTATACCCTCAGTTTCACCATCTTCCCCTCTGCTCTACCTATACCCTCAGTTTCACCATCTCCCTACCACTCCACCTATACCTTCAGTTTCACCATCTCCTCAACCACTCCATCTATACTCTCAGTTTCACCACCTCCCCCACCTATAACATTAGTTTCATCAACTTATTTCTTCGAACTATACCCTCAGTTTCCCCATCTCACCAATACCCACAGTTTCACCATCTCCCCACCACTCCACCTATACCCTCAGTTTCACCGTCTCCCCAACCACTCCACCTATACCCTTAGTTTCACCATCTTCCCCATCTATGCCCTCAGCTTCACCATCTCCTCAACCACTCCTCCTATACCTTCAGTTTCACCATCTTCTCAACCACTCCAACTATACCGTCAGTTTCACCACCTCCCCAACCACTCCATCTATAACTTTAGTTTCACCGACGTATCACTCCAACTATACCCTCAGTTTCCCCATCTCACCAGTCCACCTATACCCTCAGTTTCCCCGTCTCACCAGTCCACCAATACCCTCAGTTTCACCATCTCCCTACCACTCCATCTACACCCTCAGTTTCACCATCCCCAACTACTCCACCTATACCCTCAGTTTCGCCATCTCCCCCACTGTTCCACCTATATCCTCAGTTTCGCCATCTCCCCCACTGTTCCACCTATACCCTCAGTTTCACCATCTAACCCATCACTCCACCTATACCCTCAGTTTCACCATCTTCCCCACCGCTCCGCCTATACCCTCAGTTTTGCTATCTCACTCACCACTCCACCTATACCCTCAGTTTCACTATATTGCTCATTATTCCACTCACTAAACCCTCAGTTTCACCGTCTCACTTACCACTCCACCTATACTCACTTTTTTTTTTTTCATAGGAGCAATATTGGTTTTCTCACCCATCTGTAATATCATTCTCTCCCCATAACAATCCCATTCTGTCCTTACTTCTAAAGCTATTTCACCAACACCCACGTCTCTCTTCTCCATGATCTCCAATCAGTTCCTTAAAGAACCTTTCCCCTCGTTTACAAACCTCTCCCCTCGCTACAAGGAGTCTGCCAGGCTCTGTTTAAAACTCTCTTCCATGCAAATGTCTTCTGCATCTATTCACTTTTTTTCCGGAATAGTTTGTTTTTATTCTTTAAATTCTCATGCAAGCTTCCTTTTGCTTTCCTTTTAAGTTTATCAAATCTGTTCTGTTCAGACCTTCATACCGTACAACTTACCTCTCCATACATCATACTGTTTACTGAAAGATCCAACTTCTTTCAAGCTTCTTTAGTTTTCCTGCACAACAGATTTCTTTACCATTCTTTCCACCATAATGTTCCTCTCTTTCCACTACTTACACCTACACTGCCACACGTCTACATGTGGGGAAACCTTTACCTCCACACGTCTCAAGTGTTTCCACACCGCTTCAACCTTACCACGAACTCTTTCAAATTCACCAATTAGCTACTAATCTCAACTCCTAACTAAAGCTGAATTCTGCACTTTCATTCCTTAACCTCGCTGGCCTCATTCTGTATTCACACATCTAGTCTTGTACCATCTAAAATGCAAGGCTGACCTTGATATTATCATCACACAGCCTGACAGGACCCCACCATCCCACCCACCTCCCAATCCACTCCTGACCCCACCCCCTCACATCATGCACGCTACCCAACATGTTCTTTCCTACCAGAATCAAGGACATGCTCTACTCAACCCTGTATTATTATTCTCAGTGCCTTTCTTACGTATGTTTATGAACATCTCTATACACTCGATATACATTTGCAACTCTCATATCCACTGATGCACTGAGTCCCATGTATCATTTCACCAATGTCATTTTCATTCTAGAACCCTATACCCACCTATGAATCTGATCCTGTTCCTTCCTATCTATTCAAGTTACGCAATCACAATTTCTCTCCTGGATCTACACCCTTAACTGCTTTACCCAATTCTCCCTAAACGGCATCTTTAACCTCGTCTTCTTCATCATAACATGGTGCATATACAACCTCTACAGACATTCCAAGCATCTAAATTTTGTTACCGAAAGCCTAGCTCGAAACTCTTGCATGTAACACATCTTCAAACCCACCCTCTTCCATCACATTCCCACACTGTTCCTATCATACCTTCCACTACTATCTTGCTGGCCTGAACTGACGCCCTTCACTCTGCTGCTCCACTTAAAGGTCTCACTAACTCTCAAACTTCTCTCCCCTATGTGTTCGTACTCGACAACCATTTTGTGTACTCGCATTCGCAGCAGCTCTAGTAAGCCGCCCGTAAACCATGTTTTATTCGTTGCTCGTTGTCGAGGACTCGTACTCGTACTTCCTGTTGGAAAGCAATATCGCAAAGCGATGTGGCCAAACCGCTCAAAACAATACACCTCCTGCCGGACTCCACTGACAACCTCGGTGTTCACCTCAGTTCCGCGAATTTTGTATTCGTTCATTTAGATATAAATGATAAACTTCATCAAATACTCTGCAATATATAACAATGTAATCTATTTCATATACATTATAAACATAAGTACAGAAAACAATAAATTCATTCGCTGAAAAATCTTGTACAACTGACTGAGGAGATTTTGTTTCACTGAAAAACGACATAAGACCGTCATGAAATTCGCCACGAACAAGTCTATCTTTGACCCAAAGACACACGAAAGTTTTTATCATCTTTTGTTACAAAGTAAATAAGCGACCCGTGAACGATGACACGTAGAGTGTTGTGGAGACACGGTCTGTTGCGTGTTGACAGAAGCTTATTGTGTGTGTCCTGTCCTCCGTAGACTAGCTTATATATATATATATATATATATATATATATATATATATATATATATATATATATAACTTAATTCTGTCCGCATTTAACCTTATGATTTATGACTAAATCATAAGGGGAACTGGCGTCTGCTGTTCCCCTAACTCTATCGTCTAGTATAATGGACAGGGACGTCCATCTCCCTTTAATATATTGGCCTTGCTATCGTTGCTGCACTCCCAAGGAGAATTCAGGAAAAATAACAGGACGAAAAAATGCGTCTTTCCCGATCGTTCGAAAGCATACAGACTGAATTTCGGTAAAGACTTGATTCAACAAAAGCATACGGATATGCCCTTTATTAAACGACAAAGCACGAAGATACGACGACTATGGTTTGACCTGGTTTACTGACCAGACCACCCCCTCAACGGTCGTAAAGTCGTGATTAACGCTCGTACCTTGAAAAAAAAAAAAGGGCCGTAACGTCTTGGTCAAGTGGGTTAAGGTTTCCTACCACTGATCTTTTGCCCATCCTCACAAAGTCCCTCCCAACACCACACTTACCTAATGAACGGCAATTCTCACTTGTATATAAATCTGCAACGGTCGAATGTGTTTTACAAATAAATTCTGATGGAAAGACATGCATCCTATCACAATTTAGAGCGAGGCTACATTACGTATGTAGTCGTGATCGAGACTACGAACATACATCGGTAAACAAATGAATTTGATAATTTATTCAAAGTTTCAAGTGCACTCACGAAATTTCTACTCATATTTACATTTTTCTCTGCTCATCTGGCAGCAGTCTCAAGGGACAGAAGTAGAAAACCGAAACTGATCAACGTATTTTTGTCTTGTCCTTTTACTGAAGGTTTCCCACTACTGGAGGTTCCACACACACACACATACACATCAGCAAATGGCCATAACCTGTTTCTGCTGAGGATGGTAACTGCACGCTCACTTATGTGGAAAAATTGGATTCAAACATAATTGTCAAAATACTACAAAAAGTCGCACTAAAAGTAGATGTAATGCTACATCAAAAAAAATATATCACTTTCCTAGATATCTCGATCACAGCGTACAAAAGAAAAAAAAATACATTGCACACAATTTTGCTTTAAAAATGCTGGAAACGAGGATGTAGTGCAGCAGCAGCACCGAAGTAACGGCAGATACATACACCCCTTTCCACGCTGCACGGGAAAACAGATAAGACACTGTTTTACCCTCCTGCAGTAGGAGACATAACGGAGAGCCTCCTAGTACCAGGAGATACCTCAATACGACGGTGCGAAACTTGGGTATTATGATGGCCTAGCCTCTCACCCAAGGGTCGTACCGCCGTACTGAGTTTCGGAGCGTCGTGCTCCACAGATAGAAAAAAAATAATGCTCTATCGGACAGGAAAGCGGCGCTGTATTCCAATGAGCGATGAAGCGCTGAGTGGAACATGCCACTTTAAACGAGTCTGAAATGAAGTTAAGCAACGCATTTGCTAGGATACCAGCGACAAAATGGTGGAAAGTCGTACGGAGAACGACAAAAAAAAAAAAAAAGGTTGTAGGGTGGAAAGGACTAGTAGGTCGCTCTAAGCACAGGACAGCTTTAGGCCAAATCTTGTTTAAGAGAGCCAGAGGGTGTTACTGGGGCCTCCCCCTCACCATAAGCCACGTTGTTAATCCATATGAGGATAAAACGCATAAAATAAGACACGATAGATACAACGGTAAAATGTAATACGGTACAACACTATGGACGTTTTTATCTCATTTAGGCTAAAGAGATCATGACCGAGGTGCGCTATTCCCTCCAGCATACGACGCAGGCAAAACTTTTTTTTTTTTTTGAGGGGAAAAATATAGAGGGGGTTTAAGAATGGGCCTCGCGGCTGAAGTGCTGAAACAGAAAGGGTAATCGGACAAAGAGGCGCTGTGTGGTACGTTACACAAACAATGGCCTGCAGAACAACGGTCCACACCAGTGATAAAAGGCTACAAGAACAAAGGGCCAAAGCACAATACTCCATTCGTGTTGGGCGCTCTCGAACAAGAACCATAACAACGCTACGATCCAAAAGATTCTCCGAGATCAGGACAATGTCCTATTCATTACGGTTTTATGTGTAGCCATAAACTTCTGGCTATGTATGGGCTTCCACGGTGCAGTGGTTAGCGTTGTTGACCATGATTTAAGTACAGGCCTGCCAGGTTCCCATCCCATAATGTAGCAGTCGCCTTTGGTTCGTAAAACTTCCCAAGACTGACTCAAATATACCAACACTACACTTCCCAATTCTCTCAGGGTTCAAAGCCTTCAGTGCGTGGAAAGCGAGGGTGTAATAACTAAGTCTGGGGGATGATTAGTTACACAAGATATAATGTCTTAAGTCTGGGGGATGATTAGTTACACAAGATATCTGTAAAAGAGAACGTATATTAAAGAACTTACTGTGGATGAGAGTTTGAGGCATGGATATTAGTGCAGTAGAATCAGAAGTGTGGATAACGTACAAGAAGAAGAAGCCATGAAAGTGATGGTAAGAAACTGGAGAATATGGAACGCAAAATGAAGTGGTGAGATGGTAAAAAGTGAAGTTCCATACGAATGCATTTGGAAAGTATCTGTAGTGACTGTCCACGTTCAACCAGGTTTCAGGTTTGAACAAGCATATTTTGTGGGCTAATAGCTTTAACAGGCCTTGTTTTCAGAGTAAACTTCTACCACTGCTGGTAGTCTTAAAAACGGCCAGACTATAGAATAAATTTACACATGTTTGTATAGTCAACTGAGTTACGATTGCTTCTAATTTGTAAATTTCGAAACCTATTCTTCACTTTTTCTTAAAAAAATAGGAATGCAGTAAAGTTTGCTTCGGTTCGAAAACAATCGACATTACGTAACCTAGAACAGGTTTCGATTACGCTGAAAGGTTTCTTAACATTTATAAGTTTACCTTAAACGTTTCTACGTAAGAAACGATCAGCTCCTCCTAGCTGACACTCTCTTCTTAGCTTCACGTGTTATGGGCAAAAGTATACCTTTAGTTATCATGTCTTTATCTATCAAGTTTGCATACTCGAGCTACATCTCGGATCTTGAAAGTATACATACATACACATTACTTGAGGTCCATCATTCCCAAGGATCCTACCCGATCGTGTTCGAGGATCACACCTTGTGTGCTTAGGTCGCATCGTCGTGCTCACAAGTCGTTCTTACGAGCTCCGAAGTCGTTTCATCGTGCTGAGTCAAGGGGTTAGGAATGGCAAGCGGATCTGTTCTAGCCGATGAGATTCAGCTGGACAAACAATACTGCTCCAAGATAACACGTTCTGCATTTGCCAGTGTACCTAAAATAAGCGAAGATTACAGCATTTTGACAATGGGACGATCTTCGTGTCCTCACAGATGAATATCTTACTATACTGCGACCCGAATACTTCAGCTATGTCTAGTTTCTCCTTATTGTTTATACTTTACTAGTACCCAACATGGCACGGTCAAATATTACCACAGTCGTGGACAACTCGGGTGAAACGAAAAATGGAGTGAAAAAATGTAGAATTTAATCCTAGCTCCTCATTTTTTGTATGTACATACGACTATTAACCTTTCACTATCGTGCCTTATGTCAATAGTAGATGACCCTCTTCCCCTTCAGCGTTCCCAGTGTGACTGTTGGTCCAAAGCCACTAACAATTTTTCTTCGTCTAGTGGTCACTGTTGCTAATTATCATATCCCGGATCTCTGATGGGCCTGCGTGTCGGCCAAGCTGCGTGCCTCCTGTAACCATGTGAAACCCATTGTTCGTGGTGACCTTATGAGTAGAGTCCCGCGAGAAGCAGGGAATCCAAGAGTACAAGTTCAGTTTGGTCATGGTGTTCAATCGCCTGTCATTAGCTGAGTGACATCACGTACTTGATGATGATGGATTACAGTCATTACACAGGAGAAACGACGTTAATGTGCGTAATGATGGTTGGGTTAAGGTAGCGGGTCGATGCCAGCCAATTTTGCAGGTGACTTTTAAAAATGTTTACGCCTGTTCGCTTCCTCCCTGCTTTTGGCAGACGATGACCCAAGACCTGAAGAGATTTAGTAAATTCCTGTTATTCTTGATCGATGATTAATCATCATGATGAACGTAGGTTTCCTAATCGATATTCAAATGGGGTAAATAATGGAATTATTATATGATATGACATTCGTGCCTGAGTACCTGTATTCAGACTCGGCTCTTGGTGGGTCTTACTTTATCATCACTTGAGACATGTTTACCTTTATGGCAGAGATACCACTATCTTATCATCACAACGTCTTATCATCACAGTCTATCTATCTAATCATCTTGCTGACACAATGCAGTCATGATTTGTCTGTCTTCTCATCTTTTTCTTTTTCTCTATTTCTTAATCTTTTTTTTTGCAGAAAACTTGCATAATATCCTTTGTGAAGCATAGGATCTCTTGTACGTGTAAATCTATTCAACCTCCGGATGCTGATTACATCTGGCATCAGTAATATGGGTGTCAGTCATGGACACGTGCTTTGGAAGAGTTACAATATGAAACTTTACGACTGGCGAGACTGATGTCGGACTGACGCCTTCCCTCGATCGCAACTCCCGGCCTTTTCAAAAACATGCGAAGTTTGCCGCCGTAACTCATAACAAACCAGCTGCCCTTATTGCGAAAATTCATTCACGCGCAAAGAAATAAGATACAGTTCTTATATTACTCTAAACATTCAAGCGCTTAAACAGACTTTCGTAAACCTTTAAGTACGACGGCAGGACCATCTGATCCGACCCTTACACCTTAAGATGTAAGGTTATTATACCTAAGGGTCGGGCTATCGCGCCCCAGGGTGGCACAATAGCGCTCGATGGCTTCTGTACCACCGTTGCTCGGGAGGCCATGATACTGTGTTGCCTATCCCCATGATGACGCTCCCTCTGCTATGAAGACAAGCATTTGCTAAACATTCTCTGTAACGCATCATGGTATGGGAGCAATATATTCATGGTGATCATTATGACTGTGATCGGTTACAAGAGCTAACCTGGCAAGATGATTTGGTATGTTCGGAGACTTACTTGATCTTGGCCTACTGTGACTGAAAATACCTTGTGTGATCCGGGCAACAAAACATCACAGAGCTCAGTGACCCGCTAGGCTTCCTGTGTCAAAATAATGAGGCTAATCTATCACAAAAATCATCGTATACCACAGACTTCTCAACACTGTTGATGATTCAGTGTAACCAGTCGTGAACTTTGGAGTTCTTAAGGTTGCAATACGGTTCCCGTAGTGTTCATAAGTAGTACCAGGTTGCTGGAAACATTGAGGACGGTACGGGGAGACCTGTGTGCCTTGGTGGTACTAGTACCAGCGTCGGAATCAGCTCATCCGTCATGCCTCACAACAATCCGTGCCAGGTGGTCACTGCAACAGAATCAGGATCAGTTCATTCCTCGTCTCTCGCACAACTCGTGACCTCACTAAGATCCTTTTTTTTTTTCCCTAACCCCGATCGTGTCCGACTCTGTATCTTCCTTTCAACAAGGAACATTCCGTCAACAATGAAGACTTGAAAAATCGACATCTCTCCAAAACTTTATATAGATGTCCTCTGAAAATCACACAAGAACGGTAACAACTTCTGTTGTTTGATGAGGAGAAACTATATTCAACTTCACGTCAGAAAAAAAAAAAAAACACGCCAGCAGAGTAGCTTCATCAGTTTTGGCAGTAGGTCAGCCTCCGTCGTCTTTTGTGGCTACCTGTTGGTCAGGTGCTGCCCACGAGGTAGCCAGGCGAGGCTCGGGAGGCAAGACCATGAGTGCCACCTGGGGGATGACTGTACCCCATCCTGCAGGAGAGGGTCAATATCGTCGTCATCACGCTTCAGGATAAACGGGTTCCCGTCGTCTACCGCAGGCGTCCCCGTGTCGCGACAGCTGGTCGATAACTACGACTCCCTGATAATTGTTGGTCAGGCTCCAGAGCCTCAAGGTGACCACACTGACCGAAGAAACCAAAAGAAAGAAGAAAAAAAAAAAAAAGGAAGGAAGGGAGGCGAAGGGAATCTTGGCAGGACGATGGCAGTATGGAGAGCGCACTTACTGTAGGCGAGGACAAGATATCCGGACGTTCAGTAGCCATTCCCCCTCCTAATGTCTTGGGTAGTGTGGCTGTACCTCCCCAGGAGCAGCGGTAACTAGGAATAATTTCCGCTGAGGCACAAAAGTGTTTCAACCACTGAATTCCGCCTCACCTTGTTGGCCGTGTCCTCGCCCTCTTTCCACACAAACACCCCCCTCGACCTACTTACGTTAAATGATTTATGAAACAATAAATTTCTAGCCTTCCTGAGCAGGTGACATGCACCATGTCACCTGGGAAACATTCAGGAAGAGTCCGTACCTCGCTGGTCTATTAGGGCCATGCCATGTCGACCCTAACATACTCTGAACTTTGGGTTTCAGTATTTACACTGGGAAGAGAAATGTGATTTATATCACAGATGGTGTCAGGCGTCCAGGTGGGAAGGTGCCACATATGAGGGAGGGGAGGTGGCACGTTGTGTGAGGGAGGGAAGGTACACTTCCTGTGAGGGAAGCTACATCGTGTGAGGGTGCTACGTCGTGTGGATTATACAGGTCGTGTAAGGGTGCTACATCACATGAAGAGAACGTAGCGCATCATATGAGGATTATGGAAGACTGGGGCTATCTGGTCGCTCTCGTGAGGCTGGGTGCACATAACGTGAGGCAGCCAGCGTAGCACGTAATGAGAGATATCCACAACACCTCTCGTCAACCATGTTGTGCGATGACGTTGTGAGGCGGTCGCCAGGGCTTCCCTGAACTCCAGCGGGTGTCCTGCGAGCGGTGCCGCCCCTGAAGACCTCTCCAGGAACTGGGTCAACAACTGATTCGTCATATTTTTCCTTTAAAACATATCTGTCTTTTCCAGTTAACAATCTGTCGTCACAATCTCTCAGCTCACGTCTCTCAGACTGGCAAATATAATGGGTAATGTACAAGGTCAAATATGATACCCGGAACCTCCTCAGGTAGTCATGATAAAGCCGGTGCAGTCCTAAGTTAGAGCGCTTTCCCCCCAGAAGCGTGTGAGGGGAGGGGCTCGGCACAGGTAATCAATCTGCAGTAGGTATTTGGTGAGCGACGGAGCGGCGCCAACCCGCGACAGGTGGTCTACAGTGTGGCCAATGCTGACCTCACAGCCCTGCCTACCTCCCTGTTCCTGCTGGCCTCACCTTTACCCACCTCCCGGTTCCTGTTGGTCTCACCTCTGCCTATATCCCTGCTCCTGCTGGCCTCAGTCTTGCCTACCTCCCTGCTCCTGCTGGCCTCAGTCCTGCTTACCCTGCTCCAGCTGGCCTCATCCCTGCCCACCTCCCTGCTCCTGCTGGCCTTACGTCTCATCCTCGCCTGCTCCTACAGTTTGCTTTAGACATTTTCTTGTTTCATGCTATTTTCTTAGGTGTGGCTGAAGACGTCTTCATTTCACTTATCCTGTATCTCCCATATGCCTCTGCCGCGAGCATGGCTGGGACCGCTGAGGCCCTGGAACATCGTCTGCTGCCGAACAGTGATCCACGTTAATTGCTGTAGTCATGACGTTTCCATGTAACGCAGTTCGCTCGGCGTTAGAACTTAAACGACGCTGAAGCGGCAATCAGAGTGTGTCAGAGCTGAAGTCCCGTTGAGTGCCGAGTGTGGGAGGTGACGTGTGCCGGCGAGGGGAACCCCTCATTGTTGTGGTGGTGAACCACTCAATTTGCAGTCGGCGCCACAGGTCACGTGAGCCGTGGGGACGACCTGTGTGGGCCAGCGTGTCGAGGGTTCGGCCCGGCGTGTGTGCCGTTCGGGAGGGCTGCCGCCGACACTCGCGTCGTGGCGATGTAAATATACGACGCAGAAGTTGACGGAGAGATGAAAGGAAATCAATACCCAAATGTACCACAACCCACTTGGAGGCTGAGGGTAAGGGGGGGGGGGGTGCGTAGGGGGTGTTTAACAAACGCCTGATGCTGAATTGTATGAATTATGAGGCGTGTTGTTAATGGTGAGGGTACGAGTGGATGAGGTGTGAGGGCACGAGTGGATGAGGTGAGAGGGTACCAGTGGATGAGGTGTGAGGGTACGAGTGGATGAGGTGTGAGGGTACGAGTGGATGAGGCGTGAGGGTACGAGTGGATGAGGTGAGAGGGTACCAGTGGATGAGGTGAGAGGGTACGAGTGGATGAGGTGTGAGGGTACCATTGGATGAGGTGTGAGGGTACGAGACTGTTGGTGGGGGCAAGGTGAATGGATCAAGTGTGAGTGCACAGCACTGTTGTCGACAACGGTGTGAGTGGATGAAATATGAGGTGAACAGCCCTTGATTTAATAGGTTTGAGGAGATGAGGTGTGAGGGCTGGGCACGGGTGAGGGGGGTGGGGGAGAGACCTGGAGAGAAAGTGTCACAGCAGGAGTGTCCTGAAGGAGGGCCAGGTGCCTGGGGTCTCGTGTATTGATGTGACGATCTGAGCCCCGCCACGTGCCACACCACGTGCCGCAACCACTTGATATGCCACGTGCCAACACCACACGCTGCATCATGCACCCTAGTATGCTAGGCCACGTGCTGTATCACGTAATACATCACGTGTCACACCATATTAACCCACATCACGTGACAACGTCTACCCTTGTCAGCACGATGTCAAAGGATCCTAAGGACCCACCCTCACTCTACCAACTCTGTAGTCTCTTCAACACGACAATACGACCCCTTAAGCACGAAGATGAACCCTTGAGCACGACCGTGCGACCCTTGAACACGATGGCACAACCCTTGAGCACGACCGTGCGACCCTTGAACGCGATGGTACAACCCTTGAACACAACGGTGCGACCCTTGAAAACAACGGTGCGACCCTTGAACACGATGGTACAACCCTTGAACACAACGGTGCGACCCTTGAACACGATGGTACAACCCTTGAGTACGACAGACGACGTAGGGGTCCCGGAGGGACGACCCGGTCACTGGGCTGCCCTTGGGAGTCTCCGGGACCTCCTGGTGAGGCTTTGGGGTTACCTATTGTTCTGTAGGACCTCCTGGTAAGGCTCGGGGCCCACGGAGGGTCTCCAAGACCTCCTGACGAGGCCCTGGAAACGTCCAAGGTCTCCAGGACATCGTGGTGAGGTTTTTGGGGCCGTCTAGGGTCTCTACGACTCCTGATGAGGCTCTTAGAGTCGCCCGTGTCTTTAAGACCTGGCTAGATTCTAGAGCCGCCCAGTGAGGCTACATGGCCGTCCAGGGTCTGCAGCATCTCCTGTTGAGGCTCTTGGGTCATCCAGGGTCTCCAGGTCCTCCTGATGAGGCTCTGGCGCAGCCCACGGCGTCTGCAGGACCACCCGGTGAGGCTCCAGGGCCACCCGTAGTGTCTCTGGGACCGCCTGGAGAAGCTCCGGGATCTCCTCCCTCCACCCTCTCCTGGCGAGGCTCCGGGGCCGGTCAGGGGGGGCTCCGGGGCGACGCCAGCACCACAGTTATCGACTCATGACAGGTGACTCATGGCTGGCGCCTCCTGGCCCGCACCCACTCATGGGTGTTCCTCTCCCGCACCCTACGGGGCGGGGAGGGGCGCAGCGGGGCGGGGCGGGGCGCGACATACTGACGTATACGACAATACTTTCCTGCTACATGGGTCAGGAGAAGGTCCACTCTCACCTGACAGTCCCTCTCCTACCGTCGGGGTCCCCACTCAACCCCATCATTTCCCTCCTGGATCCCTCATTTTCGATCTTCCTGCTGGCCCAGGGTCCAAGACGGGGCGCGCGGCCGGTCTGCTTTAAGGCGTGTGTGGCAGGTGTGGGCGTGCGCCGCCTGCCCTCCACTCCTCTCCCACCCTTCCTCCCCACCAAACACCACCTCCATACCTCCTCCCTAGCAAGTCCACATCACCTCCCCCTCAACACCACCACTATATCTCCCCCTTTCCTTAGAAGCCCATACCATCTACCCCATCGCCACCACAATACCTTATCTCCAGCAGTCTACATCATCCCTCCCCCCCAACAAGCCACCATACTGTCTCCTCCCCCTCTCCCTCCATCGCCATCACCACAACTCCATTTTCTCCCCACGTCACCACCACTGCTCCTGCACGGCTACTATCTCTAACCCATCTCCCGAATTTCTCTACCACTGCTCCTCCCTCAACACCACCGCAACCAACAACAAATCCCCCCCCCCCGCCACTACAACCACCATCACAACTCCAACACTCCCGCCTGGGGAGGAGGAGGGGTTGGGGGTAAACTTGGGGGCGCCCCCCTAAATCCCACACAAAGGGCTGGGGTTCAGCAGCTTCGGATCCGCAGGGTACACAACAGACAACCGTATTTCAGTTTCAGAGCATAAAGAGAACGAATCATTGCCTGGAAAAACCGGAAATGGGAAAGAAAAGGAAAAAGAGCAACAGAAAAATGGCGTGAAGTATCTGAATATGCAAAGGGCACGATCAGAAACCTTCCGACGCATCAACTCTCCTACTAACACCTCGTTCCAACCATTCCTTTGTCCATCCCCAGTGACGTTGCTTCCCTGTCCTCTGTTCTACAGGTATTATTCCAGCCACTGTTCTCGTGAGGTGTCTGCGTGTGTTCCAGTCTTAACTAAGACCTCTGCCCGAGGCATACAACTGGCTGCTGCTTCCCATAAATTTTTCTTGGGGGAAGACCAGCCACACGGGAATTGGCCATTAAGATACCTCGCTTCCCCTCACAACGAAGCCTTGAAAAAAAGTTTTCTTTTTTCTTTTTCGTCTTTCCCTCTTTGTACAACACTTCCACCCTCAAGAATCAGTAGCACAAACACCCGATAAATCGATCTCCCCCATCCCCCTCTTTTTTCTCTTTTTCCTTTTTTAGTTCATTGAGTTACATTTCCAAACGATATGCTTTGCGATTCGTATATGCATTTGCCTTTGCTATGTGTGTGTGTGTGTGTGTGTTACCAGGCTTCGCCTGCATGAGGTTACATCGCGAGTTTTAATCAATTTATTGCGCCCAAGGTGCGACATACTTCGCGAATGAAAAGTCACCTTTAGCGAGGGTATATCACTGGGAAAACAGTCTCGTCGAAGACCTCTTCACCCCAGATTAGTTCGCACTTCCTTGCTACAGAACGTAGCGCAGCGCTGGGCCTCAAGAGCCTCTGGAAAGATCCGGGGTAGCACCAGGCAGGACTCGTACAGTGAACCGGTGGTTGTGTTTCGCTACGTTTACCTAGCACACATCCATGCTAGGCCTACGCTTGTGAGAGTTTCGGACAAGATGTTCTATAATGTTCCGTCTTCGTTCTCTCATATACAGTACATCTCGATTTTACTGGGTGATGGAATTAATGATCTGTCTATTATTTGGACCATCAAATAGGATCCTATTTTGTGTTAATGACGTTCTAAATGCTACTTTGGGTGTATATCGGGCTATAGCTGGACTCCTTTCTTAATAACATCGAAGGACGTTTCGCTCCTGTTGTCTTTTGTCTTCTTAAGAAATCTAGCTGGACCTCCGTCTGGTCCTGCTGGTTGATTAGAATTTCATCCCGGCTCATCTTAATATCCGTCTCCCATTTGAAAAGGTTCAGCGATTTTTTTTTTTTTTTTCTCCGCTTTATTCACATGTGCAAAAGGAACTTTTAGATATCTATTCCATGCTTTTGTGTTACTTTCTACTTATTCAACTCTAGATATTAAACCACCCACGTCAGTGTTTCTTATTTTCTCACTTATTTCTGCTTAATGTGTACCTTACAGCTTTATCAGAGAGAGAGAGAGAGAGAGAGAGAGAGAGAGAGAATATATGAAGATATGTCGATTAATTTTCCCCACTCGGCGTGAGGGAGCGTGGCGCCGCTATGCACGCCACGAGGCGCTGCTGAATGTATGATGTGGGCGACCTGAGAGAGAGAGAGAGAGAAGGGCTGTTATTGATAAGGTCAGTGGACAGGCCGGTGGGCGGGTGACGTCACGGCAGAACAACACTTAACACACACCTACATAACCACAGTAGGGGGGGAGGGGGGGGGTACCAAACACAGCCACAGTAAAGGATACAGAGCACAACCACAGTACGGGGGTACACAACACGGCCACAGTATGGGGTACACAACACAGCCACAGTACGGGGGTTCCCAGCACAGCCACAGTACGGGGGTACACAACACGGCCACAGTACGGGGGTACACAACACAGCCACAGTACGGGGGTACACAACACGGCCACAGTAAGGGGTACACAACACAGCCACAGTACGGGGGTTCCCAGCACAGCCACAGTAAGGGGTACACAACACGGCCACAGTACGGGGGTACCGACCACATTTACAGTGAACACATTCTTGCTCGTTACGTAGACGGTAGTGCCCACTCGCCAGGTTTTATACGGGGATAGGGGGAAAGAATGCAGCCCACGCATCCCCTACGTGTCGAGAAAGACAACTACTAGGGGAGGAAGCTGAGGGGCTGGAAATCTTCCCCCTCGTGTATTACTGCCCAAAAAGAGAACAGAAGATGGAGCTAAGTGAGGATGGTTTCCCTAAAAGGCTCAGTCATCTTTTCTTGAGGCATCCATCGCTCATGCGGGGGAAAAGCGAACATTTATGACATATACATTCATTTTTCTATTATCTTTCCATCACCGCAGGAGGTGTCAGCATCCTTGGGAATGATGAAAAGATGACCGGCACCATCTAACACTTTCCGCGTCAGGCATGTTCATCTTACTCCAATTAAAATCACTAGGCTTCACTTCGTGTCATTTCCATAAACGCACAGTTTATTAATCCCTTATTTTTTTTTCAGTTCTTTTCCTCAGCTATTCTCCTCTTCTTCATTCAAATTTGTTCCATCATTTGGCATTCCCCCACTACCCTTCTTTCCAAGGAGTTCTACGAAGGTGTCAGTCTGTGACTTTAACCTTTGTCATACTGGTGACTAACTGACTCCCTCTCCGTCAACACAGGGTGGATCATGCTCAGTCAGGCATGCATCTTTCGTGGGAATCAACTTTGCAGAAGAAGGTGTCTTTAACATCGTCTGCCATCCTCTGCACTCTATCTCTCTCAACGCATACATGCACATACAAAAAAAATTAATAAATGTCGTTACACACACATACACACACACACACACACACACACACACATATATATATATATATATATATATATATATATATATATATATATATATATATATATATATATATTCGTCACTGCCCGCGTCATCCACACATACGTAATTAAATACTCAGAGAAAAATAATCACCACAAACATTCTCGATAAACAGGAAATGACCAGATCAGCTACACATTGAAACTAGTTTAGGATATTGAATGATTTTGTTCCGTAAACGCAGTGTAGATTTCACAACTACAACAAAAGTTGTGGTGCGTGATTTGGAGCATTACGTTTCGTTGTACGATACTTAAAGAGGCGACTGAGGGGAAGTTAAATATATCAGGAAATGTGTGGACTTAAAGTAAACGTAAGTGAAACTTGTGTATAAAATGAACAATGTTAACTTCACTTTATCCCCACTAGCAGCCCATATTTACCTTAGCTTCGGTATTATCCGAAAATTTAGCGAGACTTACCGTCACCCGTTTTCAAGTCGTTGCAGTTTACGCTCTCAGGACGCTAACGGATTCCATCACAAACTTGATCAAGTAACGTCACGCAGCAGACATTGCTATCATTCTCTGATACTCGAATAGATGAATTATGTGACGTTTTCATAGGTTCCGATGATTTACCTCATATTTCAATATGAAACTCGAAATATATAAATGTCTGGTGTTTGTGCCATTACCTGGTCAAGATTGCAATGGCATCGGTTCGTGTCTACATGAAATATATACATCAACGAGTCACAATGTGGTACAGGTACCACAATAATCACATTTTTCAAACAACAAAAGTGAGGCAAATATTGGGTGCCAGGGTAACCTGGAAAGGTTAGTATATATATATATACATTAGTATATATACATATACATTAGTATTAACGCTAATCCCGCGTTTTCCTTGATATTCATAACTCTCACCACTATCACCATGTAGACCTAGAGCCAATATCTTCAGTACCAGATATATGACATCATTATAAAAGTTTGAATCTGCTCCCAATTTTCACGTTTCCAAGGAAGACTAACATTATCGCGTTGTAAACAGTCTAGGAATGCACCCCGGGGCTGCCCCACGCAATGTACAATCTGGGATTGAACCAAGGCGTCACACAGTGCACGTTCCTTGAATGAACCAACTTCCAGCCATGCATCAAAGAGTCAGCCATGCAAGTAATTGTCGCCTTAACAAAACTGCTCGACGTAACGATTACAAAACTTTGAATCGCTGGGCTTGGATGTCCAATCAGCTTACGGCTTTGGTGCAATAGAATACGTCTTTACTCGTTTCAACAAACTTGTTCACGATGTTATTCTACCAGTCTCTGGACAGCTACGTTATAATCACTGCCCCACTGAGCACGACGGAACGATCTTTGAATACGGCTGTACGATCTGCTGCCTGTTACCATGACGGATGCGACTCATAAACACGACAGTACGGTCGATGAACATAAAATCATTAGCCTTCAATACGACGATTGCGACCTTTGACATGACCCCTTTCATATTAGAAAAATCAACTGTGGACTGTTCCCTGAAGGGAAAATACAAATGTATTTTCTATCCAGCTTTGTTTCAGTGATTCGTTTTCAACCTTTCCATGGTATTTCATTAAAGTCTTCCGTGTAGGATATGGGCTATTGCAAATGTTCTCTTCATCATTCATTCGACCCCCGACCGTGAATTTCGCTAAAAAGAAAGAATAAAATACTCGTGTTAACTTCGTGACCTGTTTTATAAACAATGAAATCTACACCGCATAAGTGCTTCTATATCTTTTTCAACAATGAGTTAATTTCAACTCTAACATTCTACTTAGCTGCCTAGTCGTAGCGTTATAATACCCTCTCTTCCCTTCGCAAAAAAAAAAAAAAAAAAAAAAAAAGTATTTTTCCACATGCGTTGCCAGACGTTTATTTCATTACTGGGCACTCATTCAATTTCGATATCTCCTCACTTGTGCAGCACTTGTTCATCAGCTACAGTGTGCCTTGTTCAACAGATACGCTCCTCATGGTCGTCAATTAACTCATATTTCCGTTGTAAAAAACCTGTGGCGAACAAGTGGCTTCATAGCCGGATGTGGCCCACGCTCGGCCAACGGTCACGCCCGACCAAGTAGGAAAGGCTTGGCCTAGGGTTAATACTCGCTCGCAAGTGACGTGTCATGGTTAAAGCCAGCATGCGATGTGAACCAATGCTTACGACCAATGAGTCATGTGATTCACTGAATGATACCCAATGCAATGAGTCACTGTCTAGACCGGCAAGTGACGTTGTAGTCACTGTTCTGGGACAACTTAATTTGATGTTAGTCACTGTATATTTAGGACCAATACAGGTGACGTGAGTTAGCTTGGTCCAGCATGCGAGAGTGAATCACAACAGGGACCAACAGGTAACGTAAGTCACTGCTGAGACCAGTATCTGATGTGAGTCACTGTTAATACATAGAACATACAATACTGGGAACCACTTTGGGTGGGGAGGCGATGGTAATACTGTCTCCTGTGGGAAGTTACTTCGACCCGGACTTGTTTGCGAGTCGTACAGGAACTGCACTTTATTTTTGTGCCATCATTATGTGGTATGCGCGCGCGCTCCTGTCACTGCATATCTGTACTGTAAGCTCTCAACATTAACCATGTCAGTCGTTACTGTCATGTCATTAATCCACTACTCTCATACTCAAATCGACAGTAATAGGAGGTGCAGGCCGGCTGAGACAAAGTAAATGAGAGAGACGAAGTAAATTTCGTCGAAGGTACTCGTGGGCATCTACTTTTATACAAAAGTACTTCCTCACATCTTTTTTTTTTTTCACCAGTCTCTTGTTTAACTTCATGTTGTCCTCTGGCCTCCCTCACCATACACACGTCCCGAAGTACGGTACAATCCTTGAGCACAACGGTACGATCCTTGACCACGACGATACTATCCTTGAGCACAACGGTACATATCTTCTTTCTAGAACAGTGGTACGATCCTTTGCAAAACACCAGGCCGTCAAGGGACGCACCGTCGCGCTCAAGGACTAACCGTCCCGAGTAAAGGTGGGATGGCCGGAGTAGGCAAGCGGGAGGCTTCTGGGTCACCTCTCCAACTTTATGGAGGAAATTATCTATTTCCGCAACCTACGAGAGCAAACTTTGGCGAGTCTGCTACGGCTTCGCTACACAGTTCATCCATGCATCGTTGTCCCACCCTGGCTCCTGCGGATCGATGGTCGAAGTATAAATAATCTTACTTCGTTATGTCTCCTTGCTTCTGTGTCGTTCCTCAACTTCGGCCGATCGATCGTTGAAACCATCTGCCTTCTGGGCTCGCTATGCTTTCCTCACGCCTTCAGCTCGAGCGTGGAATGATACATTTTGCTCATGTTTCTCCTTTTCCATTGGCGTGTCTCCCCACCCACGTTCACCAGGATGTGCTCACCTACACGCCACATTACGACCTTTAACATTTCAAAAGATCCTGGAGCTTTACAAATAAACCAGGGATGGCATGGCTACCACCCCTGACCGCACTTGACCTTGTTTTCAATAATATCCGACTGCTGCTCGTGTCAAAGGTCAAATGGCTCTACCCTTTGACCGCCGAGTAGAATACGTTATTGAGTAATGTCAGAGGCGAATGATGGGAGCAGAGTATATTGTAAACTGTTAGGACATACACACATATTGGTATCACACGTTCATACCGACTCCCTCCACGTAACATTCCCCCATCCCCCAGCCTTCCACAGTCACCTACACCCACATTCATACTTGCGATACATCCCTACAGTCATGCTTGTCATACACCTCCCTCCCCCGCACTTGTGACGCAACACCACACCCACACATGTAATACACGCTCTCACAGTCATCACACTTATAATACAAACCACTGCAATTAAACCTGTAATATACTCCTACAGTCACACTTGTAACACAACCCACTGCAGTTGAACCTGTGACATACTCCTACGGTCACACAAGTAACACAACTCGTTGCAGTTAAACCTGTAATATACTCATATAGTCCTACAGTCACATATATCAACCCACTGCTGTAAAACGTGCAATATAACCCTACAGTCACACTTGTAACACAACTCACTACAGTTAAACCTGTAATATAATCATATAGTCCTGCAGCCACACTTGTAATACATGCCCCTGCACACACACACACACACAAACACACACTCGTTATAGCCACACAAAAGACCACTTACACCACAAATGGAATAGCGATGTGCAAGCGCTCGTGATATACACATCTACACGCACATATGTTCTATCAATACATACAAAGTATTCAGGCACATTGGTTTGTATATACATGCAGACACAGTGAGCTGGGGGCATGGGGAACAAGGCGGTGGTGGTGGTGTGGGCGGAGCGTCACGGAGGTCCTCCACCACACCACCCCGGCCAACATACGGCCACATACCCCACCACTCACACACCTTCCCTCCAGCCAAAATATGCCTCCCCTCCCGCTTTCCACCCCATCCCCCTCCCTCCCAACCAGACGGACAACGTATTATCCTGTCTTGGGATAGCTGGTGCCTTTATCTAAAACCATTAGCAAGAGGCTTGGGATCTATTAAAGAACCCCTTGCTTAACATACCAAGCGCTACTTGCTTCAGGCAGTGTTGAACACATGCAATAAGATCCGAGTACTGAACGCCACTTGGCTATTGTATTTCAAAAATCTTCATCTCTCCATATATTTATCTTCTTTCATTCTGTATTCTATATCGTACTTGGCAACTTTAACTCTTGAACAACCTTCTCTATTCTATGGGAAGTGTTTCATTCCTCAGAGTAGTTTTTATACAGAATGTGTGCTCTCTTTGTTATGATGAGTAATGGGAATACTTCAAATGAGTCATTGTCCCTCCGGCAGGTGTGGGGACCAGCCATCCATCCTACCAGTGCCAGGGTCTGCCGCAGCTCTCCGCCCCCTGCGTCGCCTCCCAACACTCCACCGGAATACCACGTCCCGCCGCCAGCCCCGCCCCGCGCCGCCACCTCTCCACCGTCGCCTCAACACAAGAGACACCCTTCCAGGCGCCCTCAGCTGTCCACAGAACGGACACACACCGACAGATCCCATCTGTTACCTATAAACCAGACACACTCCATCAGATCCCCACCGCCACCCACACACTAAACACACTCAAACAGAACCCCGCCGCTGCTCACACACAAGAGATACCCCAGCAGATGACCACAGCTGGTCAGAAGCAAGGACTACCACCTTCACGGGTACTCAAAGACGGTCACAGACAAGAGACACCTCGACAGACCACTACGGCTGGCGACACCTCAGAAACACCCCGACAGACGCCAAATTCTAGTCACAGACAAGGGTTACCATTACGGATACCAAAAGGAGGCCACAAGCAAGAGACAGCTAGACAGGCGCCCACTGCTGCCCAAAAACAAGTAATACCTACAAAGATACCCACTGCTGGCCTCAGGCAAGACCCGCCCGCAAAGAAACCCACATCTAGTAGCTCCGAACAAGAGACGCCTCAACAGACACCCCCAGTCGGCCCTACGCAAGAGACGTGTTCACAGCTATCAAACATAAAGCTTAAACACGAGAAAAGCTCGCTTCTACCCACCACTGGTTCGAAGCAAGAGGCACGCACACAGCTGCCAAATGTTTGTCCTGAAAGGCAGACGTGCTCACGGATACAAACTCTTGCATGCAAGCAAGAGATATCCTCACGCGTGCCAACCACTGGTCCGGAGCACGAGACTTGCCCACAAATACCTGCCACCGACTTCAGGCAAGAAATTCATTTACAGGGGCTCACCGGTGACCCCAGAGAAGAGACGCTCACACAAGTGCCAAACGTTCTATCTAAACAGGAGGCTTGTTCGGTGGTAGCAAAGGCTGGGTCTGACCAGGACACGTGCCAGCAGCTACCTAATGCATGCCCAGAACTGAGGTTAGGTTCGCAGCTTTCATCCGCGGACGACAGACGAGAAACATCCGAGGCAGGAAGGAGAGGGCAGGTGTTGTCCCGGTGTTCTGCCGGCACCAGGAACTCCCCCACCTCCCCAACACTCCCTCCTCTGCCCCAGGAACTCCTCGACGATAGACGGACAAACCCGCCTGCAGACACGGGTGGAGGTGACGTCACTTCCCCTGAGAGCAGTGTGGATTACACATCAGTTTGTATATTGTCTCTGGATTTAACGGTTGACTGTGAAGACTTAAGTGAAAATGGGTTCAGTGTTGTAAATATTAAGGAACACGATCAGTGCAATCTTGACTTGACTGAAAGTGCAACAGAGAAAGAAGAATGTAAATCAAAACAAAACACGTTAAGTTGTTCTCCAGACAAAGACAGCATTGGAAGCGTTGAGTTTCCAGCAAGAAACATTGGATGTGGTTCACGTTCATTGTCTGCCAGCAGCAGTAGTGTGCGTTTTGACGAAAAATATTACGAAAAAGATGACTACGACTTTCCGGAGGAGAGATCGGGCGATCAGAGTGAAGAACGAGAGGGTAAACTCGACCTAGGCATTCCCTCGATGCTCCAATACCGGTCTGATGACGCTCTCCACAAAGTGATGAATGACACAAAAGCCACAATTGACGATGATGACGATGATGATTTCATCGATATCGACTGTGATGTGAAGCCCATGGAGACGCTGAAGCGGCCGCTGGTTTATGGGTACGGCAGAAGCCCCATCAGGACTTTCCGAAGACCTTCAGCCCTGGAGAAGAGACTGTCGCAAGCTTCGGATATTTCCGACTACATGGAAATGCGCTTAATGCAATCTATCCTTGGAAGAGATTACAACGCAGGAGTCCAGCAGAGTGAGAGTTGTATAGACTTCCATGAGACTTACTGGGATCACTGGCAAGCCAAGAAGAGTGCAGAGGAAAGCATCAGAAACAGAAACAATGAAGACACTCTGAGTAATCGTCTTTCTAAATTCCACCAATGTCCCTCTTCGAAGTTCTGCTACGATCCAGAGGTCCTCCTGGCGCAGGTGAAATGTCCCAAGTCACTTGAAGATGCCACCTTCAAGCAATACTCTGCTTGCGTGAAGTCTCACATCTGTGATCGTTCCGGAAACGTCTACGAAGACTTAAAGGAATATGGTTTAACGCATGGGCAACCAGACTGGATATCCAGTCAACCTGAGCTTCCAGACTTGCCAAAAGAGTACAGAGAGTCGGACATGTCTTCTATGGATTACTCTAGTGAACCTGAACTTTCCAACGCTAGGAAGAGACGGCAACCTCGGCCAATGCCAGCTCAGTGCCACCCTCAGCGCGTCCATCCTTCCACTCTCAGCAATAAACGAGATTCCCTGGACTCTGGCACTTGGACCTACCTCCCGAACTCAGAGGAGTCGACTGTGGCCCCCTCGCCCCTAACCTACCATCCAGAGCCTCTCCCGCGTTCTGCCTCGTCCCTGAGTCACTTCAGGGCCGGCCTGTTCAATCCCTGGCACCACCTTCTGCCTGATGTCACGCCACCCAGGACGCCCCGGCATAGTAAGTCCAAAACACCTGTTTTTCCATAATCCCTTCGTACGTTTGTACATGTGTCACATCTTATAACGCTCAACATTATTACCACAACTCGAATTTCATATTTCAAGAGATCTTTTTACACTTTTTTCTTTTACCATTGACAGGTGTTTACTACAACACAGCGGCAGAGTTAGGGCTGAGCTCCCCTAGTGGGTCTCGTCCAGCTTCGCCCACCCCCTCCCACAGCTCCTTCACCTCACGAACGCCCGAGCCTCATGCTCCTCCTGATAAAAAGCGGAAGCCTACGTCCGTGGCCCCTTCACCTCCACGCACACCCACCAAGAGGTCATTCCTGCCTAGCCTCTCGATGGTCATAAGGTCGCCTCTGAGGAGACAAAACCTAAAAAGTACCAAGGGAGAGGCGAGGAAACCGGCAGGCGTGGACAAGATCAGCACACCTGTTAAACAGGGCCAGGACCAACCTGCTCCGCACGAGTCAATCAAAAATCGGCGTCTAACGACCATATCCTCCAACTCATCGTCATCTTCGAAGTCTTCCTCGTCGTCGTCGTCCGGGTCATCGGGATCGAGCAAGGATAGCGTCAAGACAGTGATCGCAGCGCCGCCACGGAGTAAGGGGGCAATGTGGCTCATGAAACACTTCGGCAGCGGCAAGAGCACCATGGCGGCGGTATGACCGCCGGGCAGGAAGGAGGGAGCGCCTTGAGCAGCATGACGGCAGTGTGAGTGCCAGGCAAACGATGAAGGTACACCACAAGCAGTATGCGTGATTTCGGAAAATCTTTTTTTTTAAAGGGATAACAACAACCATGTGAACCTGCTGTCATCCAAATATCTTGGACAAGACGATGGGAGAGGCAGGAGCGTTTCCAGGGTGGTGTGGACAAGATAACAAGATTTGGTATGATTTCGAGAGCTCCCCAGATTAAGATGACAGGTGTGAAACTGCAGTCGAATCATCTTGCTCAAGATGACAGGTGAGAAAGGGCTACTACCTTCGTCGTCATGAACAGGTTGACATAAGTCCGAGAATGTCTTCAATGTACCATAATCAAAGAAACAGAGGTGAATAAGTTGTCTTCGAGGCCGCAGAAGCAAACCAAAGAGATACGCAGTTGTCTTCTACACATGTTGTGATCAAGATGACATGTGTAATGTCTTCAGCAAGCCCTGCATGACAGGTGTGAAGACAAAAAAATTTTCCGAGTTTTATTTGCAAGATTGTCTTCGAAAAATTATAAAGACTACATGTGATGTCTTTTACAATGACGTAAGCAAGATGACAAATTTCAGAAGACGGTGTTGGTACAGGGTTTTGGTGGTGGAGTATAACACTACCTTAGTGGGATATAATAGCCTTTATTTTCATATATAATGATGCTTATTAGTTAGAATGCCATAATTTTTGTACTTTTTCTTCTTTGATCGTTTAAGGATTTATAAACCAAATCTAGACATGTTAAGTCATCAGTAAGAGTATAGCTTCTCCTTAGAAGATGCAGTATATTAGTCTGGTTGGTTCATACTCATCCAGAAGTTGACATGACCCTTGTATTAGCAATATATAACCATAACCCCATCAATGCACACTGGTGATATCCGCTCCCTTTCAAATACCTGAAAGCCTTAACATATCATTACAGAACAATGTTGAAGTGTGCGTTTCAATTAACCTTACTCACTCTCTTGATTCCTGAGTTCAGTATTTGAACTAGCTCGATAATGACGGTACAAAGTACATACACTGTCAAACCATAAGTAATACTGAAAAGAATTTCAGATAGTCTGAACTGTGTAGAAGTGAGTTGCTGTAAGTTACTGCGTTTTCGAAAGCTTACCTTCTGCCATAGGTAAAACGCTTCTGACAATAAAAAGACAGGATACCAATATGTTGGAAAAAAAAATCATAGTCCAGGCATCGTCAACACAGAGAACAGCTCCGATGAAAGGCTATTTGTACATGTTTTAACACTTAGTGGCTCAAGAATGCTGCAGCTGTAGTCTGCTCACCAAGAACAGTCTTAGAAAGATAATATGATCAGTACACCGGAGCTAGGCAGACACAGCTGTGATCATCATCTTGATGTCAATCATATTTTACTTTTCTCAAGAAAGAGAAATGAGTGCACTGAGATACCAACTCTGGGCTTGGTTTTCTTTCATTTTTCTTCCTACATTTACCACTGCCTGTCTATGACTTCAAATAATCTAAGGGGGTCCAGCAGACATTATGCGATCCTCTTCCTGCGATGGGAGAGGTAAGTGAAGCTGTTGGGGAGGTGAACCTGAGGATGGTGCAAGAACCCAACTGGCGGAACCAGGCGAGGAACGTTTGGGAACGCCGCCACCACTGTCCTAGTCTTGGTCCGCAGTGAGAGGGTGTCCACGGGCGGCAGCTCAAATGACTCCGGCAGCTGGATGTGGCCGTCCACCACCTCTGTCCTCAAGAAGCTGACCTGAAGGATGGCCTTCCCTACACACAGGCTTTCGTCTGTCGGAGTACAGATCAAGGTGAATGTATGCTAAACTCTTATCAAAAGAAAGGGAGCCATTCTGTCAACCAAGAAAAAAATAATCATTCACTATATATTTCCATTTCTTATACTCACCAATACACTGGAAAACACGGCCCAAATAACACCATTCTTCTGGTACATATACAGTTAAACGACTAGTCTTTAACAGATGGTAAACACCCGAGTGCTACATCTCTAAATATCACCACAGCAGCAGCAGGTGTTCCGCTTCCATTCATAACTTATACTAGGGCATGGCGAGCACTGCTCAACGACGTGCACTGAAAACATTTTAAACGCCTTCAAATCATCTACCAAAACCGGTCATACTCGCATGAATGATGGCCACCGTGCTCTGACTTTGTTCGTAACAACACCTGAACTTCACCTTCTAAAGTGTAATACACGCTGATCGCCCTCCTAGCCCGTGGCAAGGGCTGATCACCCTCCTGGCACAAAGCTAACACTGAACAACTTCCTAGCACGTGAAAAAGACTGATCACCTTCCTAGCACATGACTAACTGATCTCCTTCCTAACACATGACAAAATCATCGCCCAACAAGCACACAGTGAACACCCATCCTCCTCCTAGCAGATGCCATACGCCTGGACTCAAGCCTGGAACAATACAAATGTTCGTTCGTTCTCCAAGGCGATAAAAATCTACAATCTTTATTGCACATGGCAAACACCCATCACTCCCTAGCACAAAAAAATAAAACAGCGTTCACTCCCGAAAGCCAAAACGAAAATCAATCACGCCAGCGTAAGACATTCAACACTCACCCCTGGCATAGAAAACGTACGCATCACCCTCCTAGCTCAAAATCTAGGGTTCAGCTATCTAACACAGTGATCACTTCTCTAGTACAAAGTATACAATGATCACCACCTACAAAATACAGTAACCACTCTCCTAGCCCAAAATACTGATCTCGCTCCTGTCGTATAATACAATTATGACTCCCATCAACATGTGTTTGAAAGGTGTCCCTAATGCTTAAGGAATTTTGCCCTTGCGCGCGTGAAATGCTAAAAACTAGACAACAGAACTGCCTTAATAAACAACCGCTCGTTAGTGAAACTATGCCCACTTTTTAGTGAGGCTCCTGAGTGTAATTCCTTAAAAGCTAACTCGACCTATCTCGTGCATGATCAGGTCCGATGCATACTCAATTGTAGCACGCAGCCTAGTCCGCTTCCCATCGATGTACGCTAAACATTCGAGAAGACACGATAAGCACCCTTAACAGCTGTTTCTCAAAAGATGACAAAACAATGCACGTCAGTGATGCAAGGCGTCAACTGTAACAAACCAAAATCGAAGTTATCCTGTTCTTTTTTTTTCCAGACAGCCGTAGAGCTCTGGATTTTTTTTTTTTTTTTAACATTTTACTATAATCTTCAGAAATAGGAGGGTGGATAGAGAGAGGAATGACTCACCAGCAGCGCTGATCCTACACATCTGACGCAGCTCGTCGAAGGCAGTGCCTAGAGGGCATACGAAGAGGAGTTTGCTGTTGTTGCATTGGACGTACACGTTGCAGTACGAGGGGTGCTGCACGTACTGGGGGGTGCAAGACTGCAAAGTGCACACCAAACTCACATTAGCTCTTATATTACGTCGATATAGGTGACTTTCAACCATATTCATTGAAAGTCAGTTCGTCTGACAGCATTGCTAATATTGTTAACATTCATTTTCCATATAAATACATCCGTCGGGAAGTATGTGACATTATCAGCAAATAACGCTATAGCGATACAGGAGGCCCCTGAATAATAAGTTACCTGAGTGGTAGGAGCGTCCGTGGTGGGTGTGACCGGGGACGGAGTCGAGGTTTCTGTTACCGTTGTGTTTGGCACATTTACCACCTGCCCGGGGAGCTCTGTGACGCCCACCTCCGCCTCACCACCTTCAGCAGGAGGTTCAGTGGTCGACGGAGCTGGAAGGTCGGTGGTCGGTGGAACTGAAAATTCGGTGGTCGGTGGAACTGAAAATTCGGTGGTCGGTGGAACTGAAAATTCGGTGGTTGGCGGAACTGAAAATAAGGTGGTTGGCTTGATTGGGGCTACGGTGGATTGATCTGGGGTACGGTCGGTTGGCTGGGTGGAGGAGTCAGGTGTGGCGGTGGGGACAGATCTGTTGCAGTTGCCGGGGACGCATGTGCTGGCGCCGGCAGTAAAAACGTTGCCGGTGGGACACTCAAACACGTAGCGGCTGAAGTAGTTCCCCGTCTCCAAGTAATCCACGCACCTGGCGGGAAGTTCATGTTCAGATACACCTCGGGGTGAGCCAGCCAAGCCACAGCTTCCCAACACATCATGCCACGAGGAAACAAGGATACAACTCAGCAGTGTATCACAGGATGAGATAGCCATGCAGTACACCACAGGATGAAAGAGCCAGGCTACGGCTCAATAGCATATGGCAGGATGAGAAAGCCAAGCAGTGCACCTTAGGATGAAAAAGCCTAGTACACCATTGGATGAGAAAGCCAAGCAGTAGACCATAGGATGAGTATGCCAAGTAGTACACCATTGGATGAGAAAGCCAAGCAGTCCACCACAGGTTGATAAAGCCAGGGCACAGTTCAATAGTATATCACGGGATCAGAAACCCACGCCGCAGTTCAGTGGTATGTCATAGGATGAAAGAAGCCACGGGTCAACGCTGAATTAAGTTGGAGGCAGCCATAAATTCCAGCATTATAGAACCAAGACCGTAGCTGGACGTGTTACATGATAAACTGAGAGAGTAAAGCCATAGCTTAGCCATACTGCACGAGCCGGAGCGTAGATACAGCTCAGTCGCATGTCATAAGAGGAAGGAGTCATGCTACAGAGCATCAGTGATTAACAGGTGATGGTTGGTTAGTGATGTGACAAAGCGATGGTTCTGTGTCCAGCTGAAAACGCTGCAACAGAGTTAAGACTTGGTAATAAGCTAAAAGGACGGGTAAGTAGGAAGACCCTGGAACAGTTAGTGAGGTGCTTATAGAAGTCGTGGGCGGGGCAGGAAGACCTACTTGTAGAACCTGGAGCAGTTTGGTGGGGGGGGGGGGGTGCTGGTAGAAATTATGGGGAAAAGTAGGAAAACCTACCTGCAGAACCTGGAGCAGTTTGGTGGGATGCTGGTAGAAAACATGGGGAAAGTAGGAAGACCTACCTGTAGAACCTGGAGCAGTTGGTAGGATGCTGGTAGAAACCGGCAGCAGGACACGGTAAACTGCCTTCCCGGCCCCGTAACACCACCGTCACCGGTCGCAGCTGCTGTGCTGCAGCACACAAACACAAATGCATTATGATAGATATCATTAACTTTGAAAAATCACCTGTAACGGGAATGTTACAAACATCAGCACAAAATTAAAATGATTAATCATGTCTAAACAAAACTGAAGTTTTAAGCAAATATTTGAGCTTTGTAAACATTACTGAAATATATCATTAAAATCTAAATTATGAGCATTATTGAAATGGAGGCCCCATTAAAATTACTGAAAACAAACAATATACAATCTTAAAACTGATGCTAATAAACATCACCAACACTAAAGCAAACATCAAAGCTTGCTGTTTTAAACATTACTAAAACTGAATGAGAAAAATTATAACAACAGTGCTATATGCATTCTTAAAAATAGTTTTATAAATACTATTACAACAAACATTATTAGGATTATCAAAACAAGGTAAACATTATTACGACAAATCTCAAACATTACTAATACCCGTTACAAACGCTATTCAAACTCAAATGTTACAAACATTACTATAACACCTTATATATAATAATAAAGCCAAAGAATTATAGACCAAACGAAAACTGGAATTTAATAATACTAAAACTAAAACATTACAAACATTAACAAACCATTACCAACAGCAAAACTCTAAACACAACTGACACATGCACTGTAAACTTTACTGAAACTAAAATATCGTAAATAATAAACACAATACACATTGCTGAAATACACACCGAATACAATAACAAAAGTGAAAACATGTTAATCATGGAAACAATGAAAACGTAACTATGACGTATTATAACAAATTAAAAATACTACCGACAAAACTGCAAAAACTGAAGCATAATGAATATTACTTAGTAGGGAGACGGGCGTGTGGAATATGGTGGGTGCCTGGCGAAATACAGGCGAGTAGAAGAACGTGGGTGTGTGCAGAACGGTGGAGCAGCCCACCAACACTGCAACGGTCGCCAGGAGGAAAGCGTCACGCAGCATCTACAAAGACCAAGCAATGTGATGGTGATATTACTGCCATGTTTGAAGGAAATATAAAACAACTCAGTTATATGTTCACAAACAGCTTGTGTCCCTATATCCAGCAGCTCAGCAGAGAAAGCCATCACTCGGTAGGCTACACTGATGGCAACAACGGTTGCCCATGGCGTGACTGGGGCACATAAACTGTGGAATTACGAGGCGTTGCTAAAAATGCTTCGTATCCACTTCCACATTCAATGGGCAGAGAGCATAAACTGAGGTAGGTGAGGGGATGGGCCGGGGACATCAGTTGGGGACGGGGTTTAGGACATCAACCGGGGTCAAGGCTAAAAGGCAGGCGTTACCAGGGGGTTGGGGTGGAGGTGTCACCTGAGAACTGAAGATGTTCAGTAACAAGCATTTCTCCCAGCTGTCTACTAAGGACACGTATGCCACTAATACTAAAAATCCAACTTCCTACACCTCGTACGTACTACATGTCAACTTAATCTTACTCTCTTTTCTTGACTACACATCACAAAAAATACACATTACCCTCACATTTACAAATGTTCGAGTAGCAATTGAGTATAAAAATGGCAGACAGTTGACATCTAAAAAACTAATGAATGCTGGAAATAAAAGATATTAACATTTATCATGGCACGAAATAACATTTAAGTATTAATTGGTTTCCTCTTGTCCTGACAAAACAGGCCGGCAAAATTCATTACGGTATTCAAAAGCTGCACACCCCAGCTCACCGCTCCAACGTCAACAACACAATATGCCCGGCACGTAGCCACAGTTTTTACGGCTAGTTACACTGTGATGTGTTGGTGGTGGTGGTGGTGGTGGTGGTAGCGGAGGCAATGACGCTGATGGTGGTGGTGGTGTAGGTGGTGCAGAATGTGGTGGTGGCGATTACGTCTGGTACTGAGATGGTAGCGATACTGCTGCATGTGGCTGACGATAGTGGTGATGTTCTTGGAGGAGTAAGCGGTAATACTGGCGATCATGTGATACCATCTACATGATTCGGGGAGAGAGTTTTACATTCATGTTGCCCTATCTCTTAACACTATATGTACGCACCATGTCTTAATGTATGTGGGCACGCACAAACACACCCCCTAGCCTATGGGTGATGATCGTGGTGTTCCTGTTGGCAGTAAAGACTGGAATTGGTCGTAGTGGTTGGGTAGTGGTGGTGGTTGTTTCTGCTTTTTAAGTGGTTATGGTAGCAGTGGTAATGATAGCTATGGCTGTAGCGATATGGTGGTGATGGGTGTACTGGTGATGGTTGCTATGGTTACAGTGAGTGTTTTGGAGACAAGTTCTGGCTGCGACGTGGGTGATTATGGTGTTGGAGGTGATGGTTGTAATAATACTGGCTGATGTGGTTGTTATATTGTTAGATCTATTTGTAGGGTTGATGGGGATCGTGGTAATGGTGACCGCATGGTTGTGGTGATGGCCATGGTAGCAGTGGTTCAGGTGTTGGGGATGGTTGTAGATTTACTGATTATGAAAGTGATGATGTTTGGGGAGGTGATGAATGTGATGTTGGTAGTGTTGCTGGTTTTGAAGTGTTATTTATGACTGTGTAGTGAGGGTGATGAATGGGTAGCGATGATGTTTTGATGACTGCACTAAAAATAAAAATGGTTGGGGACTATGGCAGTGATGGTGGTTGTACTTATATTCATGAGGATGGTGCTGTTGGCTTCGGTTATCATGGGGGTGGTTGTGCCACGCATTTTGCGAATTTATGGTCTCAATCGTTTTGAATGATGCCGCAGAATGTCAATACGACTGGTTTATATATATATATATATATATATATATATATATATATATATATATATATATATATATATATATACACACACACACACACATATATATATATATATATATATATATATATATATATATATATATATAATATATTTTTTTTTTATTTACGGTTTGTCATTAATCCATATATAAAGCGAGTATGAACGTAATTACTAAAGGCAAAATACACTGAATTTTCTATTTTTGCTCAATACAAAAATAAAGAATCATTAATTAAATCGCAACACTCCATGTTTCCCACACTGGAAATCATAACGGATAATTTGCACCCCAAATTTTATTCCTGATGTGACTTTTAGCCCCGATTATACTTCATATTTTAATTGCTCTAATTATGATTAACATGCAAATTTCCATCATCAACAGCAAATAATTTCAAGGATTTATGTGTGATTTTCCTATTTCAATGATGGTGTTTGTGTGTTGTGAGTGGTCTGTGCCACCCTTGGCAATGCTTCCATCAACATTGGCTTCCGACATCCATCCATCCCCCCAACCTCTGTCACTCTGCCCTACACAACACCTATCCTAGCGCTACAAAATTCAATAGCAAACTGTCTCAAATCCCAGGCACGTTACTTGTATGCATTTCCTTCATGGAACGATCTTTCCAATTTCGTACGGTGATGGATCGATCACACCGTCTCTCCTAAAGCTGGCATTACCCCAGGAACAACTGCACTGAGTGATAGGTTCTCAATTTTAGTAACTAAATAAGAAACATTAATCCCCGATATATTCACTTGTTCACCGATTCCAGTTATACATTTAAACAAGATTTGCTTACATTTTTCACTAACTCTGATTTCTTTCCATCTTTTCCACGAGTGATCCTAATTGAGAAATATTGCACTCAAGTTTTACAGTTTCTTCATACAAATATCTAATTTCTTTCTCGTACACGTCCGCTACTTCCCCCGTGAGAGGTATCGTCCGGAAGGCATCTGAGCCTTGCAGAAAAAGAAATTTACATCTATCTATTTACCTATCTGTATATATATATATATATATATATATATATATATATATATATATATATATATATATAATGTGTGTGTGTGTGTGCTTATTTAGCTCTTTCCTCTGTTCCTTTGGAAAGTCGTACAAGAGGGGAGAATTTCCCCGCTCCCGGAAGCCACTCTTACTCGCCTTTTAAAACACGCAGTAGATATGTTCTCGGTTTTGTTTTGTTTTTATCTCCAGGGATAATTTATATACTTAATCGGTTCAATTCACCAAGAACAACTCTCGTCTCGGCTGACGTGTCCAAGAGTTGTCGTCTCAAATGCCGTTCAGACTAACCATCGTCTCTGGTTCACCTCACAAAAGATCAGCGAGTGAGGAGTAACGTTGAAACACGTCTGAGCGACAATCACAGTATCAACGGGATTACGGAGGAAGTAAAGCTTTACGTAACTCCGCTACGAAACATACGATGCAGACATGATACCTGACACGGAGAGTCAGCAATTTCACCAAAGGCTGGACCATACTACCATGAATGATAACACCAGCGGCCAGGCTTACTCCAATTCTTAACCTCTTGAGCGCGATGGTACGACTCTCAGGGTCGTCGTACCCAATAGTTTTGCCATTGGGCTCAAGGGTCGTACATTCATGCCAAGGGTGAAATTACTAATCTGTAAAGTAGGATCGGGATTCTCCCCCTCCCCCTCCAACACACACACACACACACACACACACACACACCATAAACGTAAAAGTTTCGATCAGGTTAGAGTAAATTACGTTTCGTAAAGTTACGGAAGAATACCATGCTCGCGACATTTGTCTTCTTTACCGACTGGTGCTGTGTAAAACGCAGTGAACGGAACCCTCTGCCTTAAACTCAGACAGACGACGTGGCCAGCAGATGAGGTACTGTTGCAATAATGGAGTGTGGTAGGTGGTGCTGCGTTTGGAGTGGAGGTTGAGCGACGTAGCTCAGTGGGAGCCTAGCTCGCCTGGGGTGTATATACACATTCCTCCTACCGTCCGTCCCTAACATCCTGCCCACACTTTTTCCCCATTTCCCCCACTAGTCACGACTCCGGCCATGCTCACCATCTCCCCCCGTTGGGGAAGCACCTATGACCAGCGCCAGAGGACGGTCTTCAAGGGTAATGGTAGTCATTAGTGGCGCCTGAGGCGGTGCTCCACCTCTGCCAAGGTAATTACTCTTAGCCTCTCCAGGTAGTTTTTGTCTAGCCTCGGCCACTGCACCATTATCTGCGAGTTTCCTTGTCTCGGCGACCATTTTCAACCGTATTCTTATTCGATCGAGTTCTATGCTTTTATCACTACGTAAGTACATCACTTTGATACTAGTCTCCTTTTAGTGTGGATTTCTATATATTGCATTCATTTTCATCAGCTTTGTTCGTATGTGCTGTATGCGCTCAGTGGCCTACTTGTGGCATTACCTGTTGTATTTTCCTGTACTTGTACTCATGACATGGCAGTTTAATGTGTGCAGGTGGCAGCTGTATAACTCTTACCTAATACAGTATATATATGCCTACTTATTAATCCCTAGAGCACGACGACACAAATTTTCAGCCAGACAGCAAGACCTTTTGGGTATGATGTAATTTTTAATCTGATTCTAATTGCTTATCACCCATAACGGGTGGTTGTGATAAGTCTTTTGACTGCTCCTGCACCTTGTTGAGCATGAGCTGATATACTGTTGTACCATGTAAATGATGTACCACTGTATCAGTTTCTGTTCACGTGTAAATGATGTAACACTATATCAGTTTGTGTTCAAAAAAACATAACAATAATAAAGGCTTTCGTATAGCAGCAGCTGGCAAGTTGGGGAGAGCGTAGTGTGCGGAGGTGCTACAACCCGGTGTGCAATTACTCCTGCTATCAGGCCAGATATAACAGGGAACGAGCTCTTTACCTAAGGAATGCAAGTAAAAAAAAAAAAAAAAATAGCCTTAAGCGACGACGGGTAATTATAAGATACGTCTAGAATGACTTATGATCCGGGATGCACTGTTCCAGCGAGGGAGCAACTCTCTGCACTGCTAAGCAGAACAAAAAGTGACAGTTCTAGTGTATTTTTAAGATATACGAGATGAAGCCGCCGGCTCCAGTGCACTTAAGATACAAAAGCCTTCATTACGGCATGGTGGGACGGCTGGCTAGCTGGGGGCCTACCAGTGTGACCACTTGAGCAAAAGATGTTAACACCCTTGGATATGACAGCCAGGTGTTTGACCTGACCATCACACCCATACGTACCGTGCCGTTGTGCTTAGGTTGTCATAAATATTCACCGGGGATTCAACCGAACCGTGTGCCTCCGGCGGTTATGTAAACGACAGCAGCTGACGCAGAGGGAGAACTCTGGGGGCCACCAACACCAGCAAGTGACCCGGTCACGCCTGTGGCGGCGGCGGTGGTCACCTCCGGGATCAACACACCAGCAAGTGACCCCGCCCGGCCTCGGAGCTGGGATGCCTGTCATCCTCCACTGGGCACGAGCCTCTCCTAATCAACCAATTATTAAACAATCTTCTTTTTTTTTCCCGTGCTTGGTGACACTAGCTATGCTAAGTAGGATGTCCAAAACCTGTTGCTGAGACACAGAGTGATTACCGCATGACTGGAGCAGCCAGGCATGCAAATCCAACAGACTTTTACAATTCCTTGCGCATGATGACACCACACCACGAGGGCGATGACCAACCTTTTAACCTAGCGCCTGAAGGGTCAGGTCATCGCACCCATGGGTCGTACCGTCGTGGTCAAGAGGTCAATAAGAGTCCCTGGGGTAGCCATACATCATGGGGAAATCGGGTGAGGGGTGACGATCGGACCCAGGACGCCGTGGGCCTGGCATTGCAAGGGTCGTCCTTAGGGATATACGTATCACGTGCACAAAGCCTGACGTGCCTGTGTATCTGGAGGAGGGAGGGGGGTGGGGAGGTATCAATTTGTGGTCCTGCAATCTGTGGATGTCAAGAAAGAGTTGAGCAAAAAGAGGTGTGCCGAATCAACCTTCTTAAGCCAACTTCAAAACTCGACCCACTTGCCCCACGCCGCAATGTTGGTTCAATTTCCCTCCTCTGTTGGCATTACCTTGGTTTTTGCTCCCGACATCTGGCTGCTTGTGTGCCCCTACCACAAGCTAGGTCACACAATACTCGGCAAACCGCTGCGTCACATGATTACTGTGCTGCTGTTGACAACTCAAGGGTGGGCTGTTCTGATTAAGGTATAAATCCTTACACCTCAAAGCTCTGGAACTCTCTACCCTCTTATGTCTTTCCCCAGTAACTATGACCTGGCACACTTTAAAGTACAGTTTTTTCACTTGCTCGAGTATTCGTAAATACTTTTCTTTGTCTCTTCTTTTTCCCTCTCATTAACCCCTCGATACTTTCATTAAGGCCCGACCCCGATGTGGACTTTTGTCGGTAATTGGAGCCTCCAACAGAGAGAGAGAGAGAGAGAGAGAGAGAGAGAGAGAGAGATAATAGTAGCTAGTTGCATGGCCTGCAGAGCTGGGTCACACTGGCGTTTCCCTGACTACAATTCCTTTACATAATGCCTGAATGGACCATCCCACGCTACGTAAACCATTCATCACTGAATGCATTCATTCACGGATTCACTTTTGTAGTTCCCCTGAAAATATACGGGAAGACGTCTCCACTGAGGAGAGTGATGGTAAATACTTCTCAACGACCTATCATCATCAACTGTTTCTCTGCCCTACGCGAGCCAAGACCGTCATATTGTAACGCCCCTCATAAGGAACCCACCTCCAGAGCTCTAAGCCCTGCGCTGTTTTGATTTTGTCCTTACGAGGAACCTGGAACATTATCCATCCCTCCGCCATACCCATCAAAACACTCTCTCTCCCCCACCGACTGCCACATGTATTCTACCAGGCCCTCGGCTGGGGCAGCGCTGTGGCCCTCACCTCAGGTGGAGGTCTTACCTTGACCGGAGCGTCCAGAAGACTGAAGAGCAGCGGCGGAGCTCTTTCTCTCAAGGCCAGAAGTTCGCCCACGAATCTAGTAAGGGTAATTCTCGTCTCAGTGACCATACTTTCCAATCAACCCACTGACTCTCGGCTGTAAGGGCGAAACTGGCCCCGTCCAGGACGGAGGATGTGGTCTATGACCATGTCGTCACGTGATAGAATGGATTCCCATTAGATTCGTGTTCAGGAATTCAATTCCTTCTTAATATGGTTGTTGCACCCGGTACCTACACACAGCCTGGGGTCTGAAGGCTGGACACGAGAGACATGATAAACTCCCTTGCCGAGGGCTGTATTCGTTATTTTTTTCCCCCTCCCATCATGAATAGAATGACCGGCCTTGAACCCTGGCACCTGGAGCGTTCTTACGGTGCCAGGAGCGAGGTCAACCCCCCCCCCCCCTCGTCCTTCCCGACGCATCACCCCACCAGGTCGTCAACCTCCACACAGCCCGGGAAACACCTGCCAACTCGTACTCCTTGTCTTAACGACCCACACAACTGTCGAGCTGATAATCCGTCGACACTAAAGAATGTTCAGCTCATACAGCCTTCCAGACTTGCACATGAACTTAAGCAGCTGAGCCAAACCTGCAACACAGACTACCCAAACACTCATTTATCTGCACACACACACACACACACACACACACGACCGTGCACACCACTCCACCCGCACTTGTGTACACAGCTCGGAAAACTTTCATGCATACATACCTACTGACCCAGGCACCTATTGACTGGCACGCTTGTCCACCCACATATCTACTGACCCAGGCACCTGTTGATTGGCACACCTGACGTCCATCCACACACCTGCTGACCCAGGCACCTGTTGACAAACACACCTGATCGTCACACACACACACACACACACACACCTGTTGATCCAGACACCTGTCAACTGGCACATCTATCGTCAACCCAAACACCAACTGACCCAACCACTTGTTGATTCGCACATCTGCCTTCCAGCCACACACCTGCTGATCCAGGCACATGTGGCTGTATTTTTGCAGGTAACCCACTCACTCTCTCGCGTTGACACCTATATCTTCACCCAACCATGCATCTCCAGACTTGTTGATCTAAACATCTATTAACCTGCATAACTGCTCACGTACATATCTGTGAATACGTGTACTCTCATCCATGCACGTAATGATTTAAAAACCTACTGACCAACATACCCGTCCCCCCCCCCCCTAAAAAGAACTCCCCCCTACACCTAAACAACGCACTAGCTGAGTCGTACATCAACTGACCTACAGCGTTGACTCCTAGAGGAGAGAGAGAGAGAGAGAGAGAGAGAGAGAGAGAGAGAGAGAGAGAGAGAGAGAGAGCTGGCATATTTGCCATCATCAGTTCAAAGCCTTTTATGAAGAAAAAAAAAATTGAGAATGAAGAGAAAAAATTAATGTATCAAACGAATTCTCTTGGTAAAGTAAAATCAACAGCTAAAGTTAAAGCAAACTGGTCCCCTTTTGGTTACGACAGTCGACCAGGGATATCGCTCATCTCTTCCAACCAAACGAATATCATATGTTTGACGAGAAATTTTTTCTAAGTTATTTTAAACCAAGTATGCATTATGCTCAGTTTGTTGTTCAGCACACTGCTTCAACTTGATTTAATTATACCAGGTGAAAAGATTTAACCTCTTTTATTCTTCTATAACTGAAAGAAGACTCAATTTTTTTCTTATAATCACTTTGATTCCCGATGATTCTTCAACAAATCTCCGCTTCATCGCATGTGATAAGAAGAATCCGATTTTCTTTTTTCCTTTTTTCCCCCTCAGCTTCTAGCAAGACGTACTACGTAGGCACGACCCTCTATGGGCGTGATGGCCCGAGGCCCTACATACCCAAGGGTCGTAACCGCTGGGCTTAATAGCTGCACCGACCTGCGCAAGGGTATGGACGACGTCTCGAGATGACGCGGCAACCGTCCCAGCAACCCCTAGCCCACCCTGCGCGCGCCGCCACCACACAAACACACTGATGGCTTATCAGTTCGAAGACCCAAGTTCCACCCCCGCGGAGACAGACGGTTGTAACACTTGAGAAGGACCTGAGGCTCGGCTGGAGGGGAGGGGGAGAGGAGAACGTGAGACTTGTGTTAGATGAGAGAGATTTGAGAACCTGTACAGACTCTGAGGTGAACGGCACATAAAGGGGGGGATAAGGAGGTGGCAGGTGGGATGTGAGTGACGTGGGAGATGGGTGAGACCTAAAGAGTGTGATGGGGAGACATAAGGGATGTGAGGAGGGCGTAAGAGATGGTGAGACATAAGGGATGCGAGGGGTGTGGGGGAGAGATGGTGAGACATAAAGGGTGTGATGGGGACGTGGGAGATGGTGAGACATAAAGGGCGTGATGGGGGCGTGGGAGATGGTGAGAAATAAAGGGCGTGATGGGGACGTGGGAGATGGTGAGACATAAAGGGCGTGATGGAGGCGTGGGAGATGGTGAGACATTAAGGGCGTGATGAGGGCGTGGGACACGGTGAAACATAAGGATTGTGGGAAATGGTGAGACGAGATGGGGGGGGGGGGGTGTTGTGCGTGGGAACGAGAGGGAATTTACGACCTTACTGCACCTGTCAAACAAGACCAAAAGTGCAGACGACTCACAATAAGAATAAACACCTGCTGGTCAAGCTGGTACCATCATACGGGTGTTGAACCCCCCGGCTTAAGCAAAGACACGGACGCACTGTTGGTGCTCGCTGCGCCGCACGATAAATGATGTACGAACTGGCGAGTGACAAGGCCTGTTGTGCCTGGTGACTGGCGAAAACCGCGCACCTCCCCTGACACGCCTTCCTCATTGTTCTGAGACACGGCGCCGCAGGTACACAAGGTCGTGACTCTTAAGTAACGCTCGAGGAGGTCAGAGTTAGTCGACAGCTTCAAGGCAGTAAATGGACGGTCTGTTGCACGGGGGGGACCATGCAACTACAGCTGACTGTAATGAATTGCTTTCCCTCGAGCGATGTTTCAATACACGGGGATCGTCCACATTATGCATTCACATCTGGTCGTACTGTCCGTGTTGCAGCGGGCTCCACGTCCATACCCGAGCCACGATGCAGGGTGTGGCCCGAATGACTGATCGTCCATCACTACAGTTGTCGGTGTAGTCATGAGCGGGAGTATCTCATGAGCAGGTACCTGTCAACTTCAGGGATCTCATGAGTATGGGAAACCAAGTGTGTGTTCTTCAGTTCTTGGTTATGTGACTCTCTCCCATGAGAAGAATGGGGTTGCGAGGCACAGGAGGAGGCCAGCCGGACATTCCCCATTCTTCTGCAGCAAAGAGGTAGCGGCCAACATCGTCCAACGAGGAGCCGCAGGCAGGCTGAGGCCGCCCCGCCCCAAACCCGTGATCCCCCCAACCAACAGAACCTGTTCCCCTGCCACCATACCTGACCACGCATGAAAATTATGGGGCCTTCTCTCAGGGATGGAGTGGGATAGAAAAAAAGATATAAAAGGTTTGTTATCCCAGCCATCTGTGTACAGCTGACTCGCAGGGACGAAAATCCCCTTCTGTTTGCTGCCGAGTAGTTTCTGCGGCTTCTAGAATCGCCTTTTTTTTTTTTTTTGCTGGCTTCAAGGCAAACCCGAGCCGGCTATTAAACGAGGCAATGAGGTGAAACAAGTGTTCATCGCACCAGCCTAGCCTCGACTTCAAGGAAAATTGAGGCTGGGACGCAGCGCTTCCCCTTGGAAACTTAGTAAAGCAGTTGGAGGTTTGCGACCACAACCAGCTACGGTGAGGCACCACCTCAGGCTGGGTTAGCAACTCCTGACCACTTCGTCTCATGTTATAATCAACGTGGGTTATCCGTATGCCATCATGGTTGCGATAACGTGCTAATTTCGGTAGGAGGTGCCCGGGGCTGATAACGGTATTTGTGAAGCAACCACGGCTCCTCCAGAAAAGTGACCTGCATACGCTGCCGTGCACTGCTGATGAACGCACACAAACAATAATATGCGTACACAGGCGCTCGCTTGTTGTATCATTTTTTTTTTTCCGAGAGTAGAAAGTTGCTTTGTAGTGTGTCACAGACACGCACGAAAACCCAAATTTTCATAATCTTTCGAATGGTAATTCATGTCATGTAGTCTGCCCATTACCGCTTTTTTCAGAAACCAATCGGAGTCACGTCAAATTCCCTCGTCTTTCAACCCCCAAAAATAAAACCCCTTCCAGATTCATGAATTCCGATAAGCCTATCTCCCTCCACTCAACAATTCAATATGAGATATTCGCTGCACTTCCTCCAGCCACTTTGCGCCTAGGCTTGGTAGGCTGTAGGCGTCACTTCACATCGTCTTCACGCATCAGCACCAAGCCATCTGATGGACCAGCTTCAAAGCAACGTTTCACATTCGGTTTTAATGAGTGCTTTATTGTAAATTTAAATATAGTACAACATTTGTTAAAATAATGTACTACTGTGTTTGATGTGTGTACCTGCACCCCTTTACTCTGGCTTAAAGTTGAGATTCTCAGACCGCCGCTAATCCGTTACGGTTATATCGAATTGTGTGTGTGTGTGTGTGTGTGTGTGTGTTTGGGGGGGGGGTCCTCCCCTGGAACTACAGAGCACACGATAAACTCAGGTCATAATAATCATTTATACATCTTTACCATTTTCATCCCCATGAAATAATGACTCCTGTCTCACAGATCTATAGGCTAGTTACTGGTGAAACTTCATACTAGTGGTCAGTGAAACTTTAATAACCGGTGAAACTTTATACTTGTGACCAGTGAAGCAACCATGTCAGTTGCACTACCTGACTAAAACAAGGGCATCAGTATATAATAATGAAATTTTCTCAAAGGAAGCATATCAATTTGTTTCGTCTAACAAAACTCCCATGACTTCCGGTATCAGTCGTTCTATATTATCAAATATAAATCGACTGTTGTTCAAAAACAGTCGCCAGCCTCGTTATCAACTTACTTCTCTGCTGCAGCTGTATCTAATTTTATAAATATCTGACTAGTATCAGTGATTTAATTCAACTCTCAGTCACCTCCCCACCAAACAAACAAAAAAAAAAGAAAAAAGTTTATTCTTTAAAGATACACATTGTTCTTATGAACCACACGATACGCGCCCGAGATGTCATATGCAACAGCCTAGCGACAATACTTCGAAGTTCCAACAATGTGTAATTCATGTATATAACAGTCTACAATATAGGATACTGCAATGCATGACTGAATAATAGCATATGTATATTTTTCCCATCTCTAGCTCGTGTGCGGTGGTCTGAATGCCCAGCATTTCGATGTGGTGTGGCCTCTAACTATTCGTCAGACATCTTACTATATTTGCCTCATACTAAACGCATATATTTCATGACCAAATCTACTGCAAAAAGTTGGGTGGTTCGTCCCATCCCTTGTCACCCTACAGATCATGTCAGGTGCACTGTACAATTAGGAATTTTTTCATAAAATTACTTGAATATGGTAAAAGTTTATGCTCAGGGCACGAATCTTTAATAGCACACCACAAAAGTGAAGTATGATTGGTGCTCCGTACCGTTTGTAAGTTAACTACTGCCAGCTCTACCGTAGCATAAGCGACGAGGATTGGGGTAAAAATTCACACTAAATCGAGCATTTTTTTCTTTTTTGTCAACTGGACAATCTGGTACCTTAGTGGCAGAAATCTGAAATGATTGTCAATTCCATGTATTTACTAGGTTACCGGACTCAGCCTGCATGAGGTTACACCTCGAGTGAAAAGTCATTTTGGCGAGGCTGTCATTGGAAGAGTAGAGTCCTCAAAGAATTCCTCACTCCAAAGGAGTTATGCATCAGTAACGTCATCACTAACAGAACCATATGAAAGTGGACTGATTAATTTCTGGAGTGGCTTACATAATCATTGTGTGGCCGCTGGCAACTCCCTCGAGGGTTGGCCGTTTTGATCATTTTTTCTTTTCCTGTACCTCGAAACTTTGAACTCTCTTTTCATGTCTTCCTCAACAACTATGACCTGGCACATTTTAAACGAAGTTTTTCACTTCCTCGTAAGATTCATAAATACTTTATCGTGACTTTTCTTTTTCCCTTTTCTAATGCTCCCTATATTTCACTTTAGGCCTGGCCTTGATATAGACTTTCACTAGGGCCTTAAACAAAATTGACATTTTAGTTTTTCTTTTACGTTTGTAATTTACAGTTACAGATCCGTGCACTATTATTGAGCATAAACTTTTACTTCTTTTTCAAGTTACTGTATGATCAAAATATTTTCCTTACTAGGATCAACGTTGAAGAAAATCACAATTACAATCACAGTCCCTAATTCTGGCAACTCTAGGTAGAGTCATACTCGCAGATTTATCTCAGATTCTCAAACTGGCCCGGGCGGCCAGTAACCATCCTACGGATACCCAGTCATGTAGGTATAATGGGGAACACGATCGCAGATGGCTTTGCTAAGAGTGACTCCACTAAGTCTACACTTGACTTCGCAGTCCCAAATCCGCCGCAAACTGACAGGCAGCCAGCCATCCCGTCTGTCGCCGAGCCCACCTGGTAAAGATACCATTCACAGACATTCTGCCCTCTTTTATGTCCATGGAAAAGGTTCGAGGAAAAAGGATGTAAGCGCAACATGGATCATATTAGATACGAGTTCGCTTGGGAGTATGCTTAGTGTCCCAACTCTCACAACAGGTGCGCCTATACATTATGTGAGAGATCCGATAGCCATGGCCTCAGCCACGTCTTACCGTGTCCATAAATGCAACACTTCCGTGACTGCTGCTGGATGGACCACCACTACCATTCCGCGGCCCAGGTGGAAACCTAATATTACTCCCCACACTACTCACGTCATACGTAATGCTGAAGCTGTTCTGAAGGAATCTCCACCTTTGCTCACAAAACGCTCTTAAGTACATTTAGTGTTGACCCGAGACGTACAAAAACTAACAAAAAATGACGTAGTGCATGAGGGGTGAAACAAAATTTAGCAAATCACATCTCTACAGTTTCAACGCCTGGAAATATATTTTTTTTTTCATTACTAGAAATATTCCTTCATTAAAATCCAGAAAATTCAGGAAGCTTTGGAGATCCCCTTTATATGTTATGTAGATTTTGCGTATACATAAGCTATTAATGTTTCACATTGACAGAGGTCAAGAGAAAGGTGCAAGAGGTGAAAAAAAGGGCAAATGAGAGTTGGGGTGAGAGAGTATCATTAAATTTTAGGGAGAATAAAAAGATGTTCTGGAAGGAGGTAAATAAAGTGCGTAAGACAAGGGAGCAAATGGGAACTTCAGTGAAGGGCGCAAATGGGGAGGTGATAGCAAGTAGTGGTGATGTGAGAAGGAGATGGAGTGAGTATTTTGAAGGTTTGTTGAATGTGTTTGATGATAGAGTGGCAGATATAGGGTGTTTTGGTCGAGGTGGTGTGCAAAGTGAGAGGGTTAGGGAAAATGATTTGGTAAACAGAGAAGAGGTAGTAAAAGCTTTGCGGAAGATGAAAGCCGGCAAGGCAGCAGGTTTGGATGGTATTGCAGTGGAATTTATTAAAAAAGGGGGTGACTGTATTGTGGACTGGTTGGTAAGGTTATTTAATGTATGTATGACTCATGGTGAGGTGCCTGAGGATTGGCGGAATGCGTGCATAGTGCCATTGTACAAAGGCAAAGGGGATAAGAGTGAGTGCTCAAATTACAGAGGTATAAGTTTGTTGAGTATTCCTGGTAAATTATATGGGAGGGTATTGATTGAGAGGGTGAAGGTATGTACAGATCATCAGATTGGGGAAGAGCAGTGTGGTTTCAGAAGTGGTAGAGGATGTGTGGATCAGGTGTTTGCTTTGAAGAATGTATGTGAGAAATACTTAGAAAAGCAAATGGATTTGTATGTAGCATTTATGGATCTGGAGAAGGCATATGATAGAGTTGATAGAGATGCTCTGTGGAAGGTATTAAGAATATATGGTGTGGGAGGCAAGTTGTTAGAAGCAGTGAAAAGTTTTTATCGAGGATGTAAGGCATGTGTACGTGTAGGAAGAGAGGAAAGTGACTGGTTCTCAGTGAATGTAGGTTTGCGGCAGGGGTGTGTGATGTCTCCATGGTTGTTTAATTTGTTTATGGATGGGGTTGTTAGGGAGGTGAATGCAAGAGTTTTGGAAAGAGGGGCAAGTATGAAGTCTGTTGGGGATGAGAGAGCTTGGGAAGTGAGTCAGTTGTTGTTCGCTGATGATACAGCGCTGGTGGCTGATTCATGTGAGAAACTGCAGAAGCTGGTGACTGAGTTTGGTAAAGTGTGTGAAGAAGAAAGTTAAGAGTAAATGTGAATAAGAGCAAGGTTATTAGGTACAGTAGGGTTGAGGGTCAAGTCAATTGGGAGGTGAGTTTGAATGGAGAAAAACTGGAGGAAGTGAAGTGTTTTAGATATCTGGGAGTGGATCTGGCAGCGGATGGAACCATGGAAGCGGAAGTGGATCATAGGGTGGGGGAGGGGGCGAAAATTCTGGGAGCCTTGAAGAATGTGTGGAAGTCGAGAACATTATCTCGGAAAGCAAAAATGGGTATGTTTGAAGGAATAGTGGTTCCAACAATGTTGTATGGTTGCGAGGCGTGGGCTATGGATAGAGTTGTGCGCAGGAGGATGGATGTGCTGGAAATGAGATGTTTGAGGACAATGTGTGGTGTGAGGTGGTTTGATCGAGTAAGTAACGTAAGGGTAAGAGAGATGTGTGGAAATAAAAAGAGCGTGGTTGAGAGCAGAAGAGGGTGTTTTGAAATGATTTGGGCACATGGAGAGAATGAGTGAGGATAGATTGACCAAGAGGATATATGTGTCGGAGGTGGAGGGAACGAGAAGAGGGAGACCAAATTGGAGGTGGAAAGATGGAGTGAAAAAGATTTTGTGTGATCGGGGCCTGACCATGCAGGAGGGTGAAAGGAGGGCAAGGAATAGAGTGAATTGGAGCGATGTGGTATACCGGGGTTGACGTGCTGTCAGTGGATTGAATCAAGGCATGTGAAGCGTCTGGGGTAAACCATGGAAAGCTGTGTAGGTATGTATATTTGGGTGTGTGGACGTATGTATATACATGTGTATGGGGGTGGGTTGGGCCATTTCTTTCGTCTGTTTCCTTGCGCTACCTCGCAAGCGCGGGAGACAGCGACAAAGCAAAAAAAAAAAAAATAAAAAATATTCTTTGTATATATACTGTAATAAATAATTTTGACACCTACCACATTCATCTGGTAACGTACTGGGGTCACTAGTGAGAGCACTAAGATTACATTCCTTGCTTTCATACGGAATATATTCCATTCCTTACTTTTTGCGGAATAAAGAGTTGAAATTGAATTGAATTCTTGACATTTTCCATCGTGCTCACAAAATGCTACACAGGAAGTACATTTGACCTGTGACGTGCAAAAACTAGCAAGAAGTGATGTACAGTGTATAGAGAAAAACATAATTCAGCATATCATCTATGCAGTTTCCCCAGCCTGGCAAGAAACTTTCCTCTTCTCATTATAAGAAAACACTTAAGTCCAGAAGAACTGGTCACTTTAGTTATGTAACGTCAAACCGCCGCAGCGTTGTCAGCATGATTTCTTGCGACCCTCCGAGTCAGTGACAATGCCTGTACGGTGTACACCCGCTGAGACGCCGCGGACTGGTCAAACCGTTGCCCTCCATCCCTACCCACTCGTCTGCTGCATTATGTCCGCACGAGTCCTCGCTTGAAACCTAACTCAGCTTTCTATTACTATTATCATATATATATATATATATATATATATATATATATATATATATATATATATATATATATACATATATATAATGTAATGCAGGCAAGTCTACGTGAATCAGATAACGATAATGATAATGTTAATGTTATAATGATAATGTTATTTGAGTAATGTGATCATGTTGAGTTTTTGTTAATGTTTCGTTGCGAGAGTAAAGTGTTAACAGATCACCAGAAATTTATAGTGCACGAGATATATTAACAAAAAATAAATCAAACGATTTGGGAAACATTCAAATAATGTCATATTTCAGGTGATATAAACCAGTATGAAGAAAAAGTTTGTGCTTGTGAACTCACGTGAGGGATTATGAAGTGGTGATGCAAAAAAAATTAGTGTAACACGAACTTGTTTGAGTCAGGTTAAAGTTAAGTGCCTCGGGAATGAAAGCCGTTCCAACGGGGAGTACAATCATCAATAGCTTTACTCATAAAATAAGTAATGAGTAATCATTCATTACACAAAATAGTGAGAAAAAAAAGTATTAAGTATAAATATCATTGAAATCTTTATCAGTGTAAAAAAAATGGAAAAAAGAATTGATGAAATTATAAGTGTAATGTTTGGTGTATATAGTGAAAATTTTGTTGCATAAGATCATTGGGAACCGGTGTACATGCAATATGGCCTTTGAAATATATATATACAGTGCTTAAATACAGTGTGAGTACCAGGTGAATTTCTGAAAATGATTCTCTGAGTCTGGTCACACACAAGTCCCAACTTGGGCGGGAGTCCTTTTTTTTTTTTTTTTAACTTAATGTGCCGTTGTCCACATGAAATCTTCATGGACCATATACTTTTCGGCTTTAGGGGATAATGCACTTGAATGTTCCAACTGTACAACATATAATTGCAAGCATTTCTTTTTTGTCACAATGGTAAGTTATGATTCTGTATACATATCTTTGTTGATAGTGTTAAGAAAATTAATGTTATATGCAAGCACTCCTCTCATATAATGGCATTTATTTCATGTATTAACGTTCAAATATGTACGTACATGAGCATACTCCTAAAAATATGATTTATGGAATTTGACTAAGTAAAACGATCACTTACTACGCCCTTGGTACTAAGATGTCTTATTTTTGTGCTCGTAACAACAATAATAGAGTTAATGACTAGTCAGACTGGTGTAACAAACGAAAAATATCAAATAATTTTGATGGAATTCAAATTCAAATAATGACGTAATCGTTGCCATTTCGATGTATTTTACTTATCACTATATTTTTCAAATATACATAAATCTATAATAAACATTATCTACATATCTTCAACTTACTCAAATACGTAATTTATTTTAAATAACATTATGAAGACTACTTTCAAGACAAGGGTTAATAATGCATAAATTTGGATTTTTTAATTGCATAACTGGCAACTGTATATTCTGGAAATTTCCTCTAACTCAAGCCTCAGTCACGAGCGGCCTCCAGGATTCGACCCCTAGTACTTTTTCTAGTGACTTTTTTTTCGTATGGGTCAGAAAATGTCCAAAAGGAAAATCGAAAGTAACTTTACTGCAGGCGGATGATCGATATATTTTGTTATTACAAGAAGGAAAGTATCGCAGATGGATGGATCCAAAACACCAACTGACTAACGACGGTAAGTTGAAATATTCACTCACTTCAACGAAAGAAATATCAGCAACCAACGAATTTCAGAAATAATAAAGACTACTTCGGTTAAAGACTAATTCGGTTAATACGATCTGCAAGGGGAAAATACAAGACGTAAAAAAAATCACATATGGCGAGCAGAACAGGATCACCGAGAGCATCATAAATCTACAAAAACTGAAATCCTTCCTCATGGGTCGACTCAGGAACCCATAGCCCACATAAGAAAATTGTACCATTCTATGAAGAACTTACCAGAATGAAGTTGATGAAAGACTCCAAAGGCGATGTCACACAGGCACTTTTTCCGTGGATTTTCTGGGAAGGCAGAGAAGTTGGTTGGCGGCGGGAAAACAGGAGGCGTGAGGGACGCCAGCGTTATGGAATTTACATCATAATAAATAAGTACCTACTTTTCTCTTGGGTTCTGAGTTACAAAATATATTTCTAAATAACTGTATAAAGGAGCTAGTGTTCATAAAAATGATGATAAATTAATATATGTACCTGGTAGAAAAGGTTGATTGATTGGATATATGTGGTTTAGGCCGACCAAATGACAAGTTCCAATATCAAGGCCATCATTTATGACCTACATCAACCAATCCAAAATCCCTTAACACCTTTTTCAGATGTCAAACATAATTCTAGACCATTTAAACTACCAAAAAAGATACCCTCAATAGAATATGAAATACCCATTATTCTAGGTAACCACTGCACATCGAGAATTTTGACGTAGTTACGATATATTTAATCATTTCCACATGACAAAGCTAAAATTGCTGTATATATATTTTTGTTTCTCTTAGGATTAATTTTAACATCTGCGACAGTATAAACAAAAAATATACATCAAAATTCAGATATTTTTCCATTTATAGGTTCTATTGTATATAGGTTATTCATATCTACATATTAAAAGATGTTTTGCATATCATGATTATTAAACCCATTATTTCGATATTTTGGGGAAGTGAGGGCGAGATCTTAAGTGACCCCCCCCCCCACCTGCCTTATTCTGATATCTTAATTAACATGTGTTGTGTCATTTTTGTAGATATGAATGACAATATTGATATAACATGGGTTTATCTGTGGTAACATTACTACCAGAGGAGGCAGATGACTATCCTGGTTAAAATGTTTGCTCAAGCCAACGTTTCAAAGTTCCCTCCAATCTATAGCTCCACCATACATAAAAGGATAGATTATTTTGGGTATCTAGATTATTTTGGGGGAATGACGAAATTTTGATTTATTTTCATTAATATCTTGGTGAAATACTATAATATCTAGAGACGAAAGATGATTTTGTTATGGAATATATTTTCCGTATACCAAAATATTGCAGACAATTGCCGTCCGGCTTGCGTTGCTCAAGAGCCTTAGTCTTTACCGGAAAGAAGTCTAGTAAATAAGTGAAACAAAATGATTGAAAAAATATTATCCAGACTTCCTGTTGGAAAGCGGCAAGTGCAGCAGTTACAATTATGGTAAGTTTTTGTTAATTGTTTGGGGAAAGTGAGGTTTAGTTAGTAAGGTTAACGTTGGAGAAGCAAAACGTCTCGTTGACCCACATCAGCTGACTGGGTACATATATATATATAGTCACCTTGAAATTTTATGGATGAGACCAAAGCTTATGTTAAAATATACTAGAGGCAGTTCAAGATTTTGAGATGTGGCTATAATTTTAATGTGAATGTAAGTAGATATATTTTGTCCTGTAAGCGTTAAGTCCAAATTGAAAGTGAAATTTGCTGGTCAAGTTCCAATTCAATACCTGGGGGGTGGGGGGGTATAAGAATGGAATGTGAGTGATTTTGGTCATCACAGTATGTTGTTTAGGGAATTGATAGGAGTGGAGAAGTTTGAATTTGTTTACTTTTTATATGAATGCTATAAGTTATATTTATGTGTTGGGTGCATGGGTAAGATTCCTGTGTTGGGTTGCCACTCATCATATTCATAGAATTGGATGAAATTTGAATAATTTCATTACTCTAGATCCATAACATGAATTAGAGCATTGAGTTATGATTTATAATGTACATCAAGGCAGTAGCTTCGTAGTTGGCATTATTGATTTTATCCTCAAAAATTACCCCCAGAGAAAAAACAAAAAACAAAAAACATTGCATTAACCATTAGTAACTATGGGCTGAACATTAGAGAAATTTAAGAGGGTTTCGGACAAGTATTTGCTAAATCCAGTCTATAGTGGCTACTTGGAAGTGGCCTGTAGCTGTTTTTTAAACAGTTTGGTCTACCAACCAACCAACCAACCCAGCTGGACTGTAGTGTTAGAAGACCACCGAAGACTACTCCAGGTATCTTATGGAAGAAAATTCCCAAGAGAGTGGTGTAGTGTATGTTCTTGCATGTTTGTTTTGGAGGGTGTTGAGTAGACAGGGGAGGGCTTGGGCTAGTGATGTGGATGCTCCTTATGTATGGTAATATATGATACTTTTGGGTTTCTTCATACTTGATTTCATTATACACTTAATCACATGACACACTGCTTTCCTTTCCAAGTTTCATTTCCCACTTGCCATATGTAGCATTGAAATACTTTACATGGATGTGTTTCTTTGTACATATATTATGTGTTTTACATATTTTCATATTTGGATCTTTATTTACATGAAAAATTGAAAAATATTTATTTAAGAAATATAAACTCATATAAGTGGAGTTCGGTTGTATTAAGTATATATATATATTATTTCATTTTTCATTATTCGTTCTTGCTGTCTCCTGCGTTAGCGAGGTAGCGCAAGGAAACAGACGAAAGGATGGCCCAACCCACCCTCATACACATGTATATATATACACGTCCACACACGCACATATACATACCTATACATCTCAATGTATATATATATATATATATATATATATATATATATATATATGTGTGTGTGTGTGTGTGTTTACATAATTCATACTGTCTGTCCTTCATTCCCATCGGCACCCCACCACAAATGAAATGAAAACCCCCTCCCCCTGCATGTGCACGAGGTAGCGCTAGGAAAAGACAGCAAAGGCTACATTCGTTCACACTGTCTCTAGGTGTCATGTATAATGCACTGAAACCACAGCTCCCTTTCCACATCCAGGCCCCACACAACTTTCCATGGTTTACCCCAGATGCTTCACATGCCCAGGTTCAATCCATTGACAGTACGTCAACCCCGGTATACCACATCGTTCCAATTTACTCTATTCCTTGCATGCCTTTCACCCTCCTGCATGTCCAGGCCCCGATCACTCAAAATCTTTTTCACTCCATCCTTCCACCTCCAATTTGGTCTCCCACTTCTCGTTCCCTCCACCTCTGACACATATATCCTCTTTGTCAATCTTTCCTCACTCATTCTCTCCATGTGACCAAACCACTTTAAAACACCCTCTTCTGCTCTCTCAACCACACTCTTTTTATTACCACACATCTCTCTTACCCTTTCATTACTTACTTGATCAAACCACCTCACACCACATATTGTCCTCAAACATTTCATTTCCAACACATCCACCCTCCTCTGTACAACAATGGAAAGTGGGATACATTCATGATGAAAACAATTGACTCGACTTGCACCTTCTTATGTTCAAAATAATGTGAAAGTAATCGCTTTTTGAGGGATTTTCATTTATAAAAAAAATTGTATTACAATAATATTCTATCCTAATTGACTTGAATGAATACTTAGATGGAAATGTACAATATTTTTGCTGAAACTACCCACGTTTCAGTGAAAAGTGCTGCATTAATAAATGGTAAGCAGTTTTGCCTTCGATGTTCGGTGTTTCGGGCCCGACGACCCTAAGTTTATGGGACTTGGAATGTTGTTTAGTGGGGATTTTCTGGAATGAGTTTTATATAACATAAAATATGATGCTTTGTGAACCTACTTTGTTATTACGTTACCCTAAAAAACTTGGATCGACCTATACACAAGACATATATATTATTGAGTTCCTGGCCAGAACTTATAGACTAGTATATACGGTTTATACATATATTTTTTAGTCATAATACCTTGGTGCAGTATACTGTGCACTCAGAAAGAGAGTGATAGAAGAAAGTACAGGTGAGTGTTACATGATTTTTAGAATGTCAGAGAATAGGACAAATTATTTACTTTAGCAGTGGGTAGGCTAAGTGGATGAGTGATTGAGTTGCATATTGTTGGAAATACTAGTAGAGGTTGGATTTTGTAGTGTAAAGAGAATAGAAATTGAATCAAACTGAAGTATTCTTACATTTCTTCATTATGGCATATTGACTTTTTTTCTGTATTATTTTTCAGGGCCCCATCACTAGCAATCTTTGGAACTGGAGCTGCAGCACTTGGTGTTTATTTTACAGACTGGCAAATGATTGCTGGGTTCATCCCATTTTATAAGACCAAGTTCAAATCTGAAGAGTAAGACAATAAGGTAAGATGTTTTCAGCGACCGCAAGCACGGCAAATTTCTTGTATATCACTAATGCAAAGTTATTGAATCATTAAGAATTAGGTTATAGGTAATGACTAGTGAACAGGATACTGGTAACTTATGTTCTGTTTATAATGTTAAAAGATATGCCATTAGCTGGTTTTATCAGTTCCCCATTAACTTCAAAATGGTGATGAGACTTGAAATTCCAAATTGATATCCTTTTACATTGAAACCTTCATCAGATGACATTTTTTGTATGTTAATAGATAAAGAAAATGAAAGATCCACCCCATGAAGCATAGTATAGGCTGAACATCCTTAATCCAAAATGCTCCAAAATCCAAAGCCTTTTGGATGGAGACATGTCACTTGTACAAGTGGAAAGTTCCACACCTTGACTTCACTTGCCCATGCTGAACTCGGACACTCTGTTGGCACCAGTTTGTTTGAAACCATCGACACCACCAGACCTACTTGCTTTACTCACTTTTTTCTCTCTTATTCCCTGCTTTGTGTGAATAAGTGCAAGAAAATGATTTCTCATCAGTAGCATATAAATTCAGAGTCAGGAATGAATGAAGGTGATGCCAAACAGCCACAGATTGTCCACATAGGCGGCTGTGGTTGTGACACTGTAGCTTTCTGATGGTTCAATGTTGCACAAACTTTGTTTCATGTGCAAAAGTGTAATAGATATTGTATATGTTACCTTCAGACTATTTGTATAACTTGTATATGAAGCATAAATGTATTTTGTGTTTAGACTTGGATCCCATCCCCAAGATATCACATTATCTATTTTCCATCATGACAAATGTGGAAAACAGGATGGAATGGAAACAAATGGGTTAGAGCTGAGACATACTTCGACGTTTCTACCATTCAGCGGTCTTCCTCAGGAAGTACTGGATTCCAGTATCCGGCAGAACTGTGTTCCCCTGGAACAGATGCCTTGTCGTGTCGTTCTCTGATTGGATCGCTTTCCCACTATTACTAAACATTCGACGCCAAGGCACTTACGAGCACATGTCAGATGCCTTGTCGTGTTGTTATCTGATTGGATCGCTTTCCCACTATTACTAAACATTCGACACCAAGGCACTTACGGGCACATGACAAACCGTTTAGTGATAGTGTGAAAGCTTACGTTGAGAAAGGGATTAAGAACAACGTTAACACAAGGTCTGAGTTCATTTGCTGGTCACGTCAGGCAGTGGAGATTGCTATGAATGGGCGGAGGTAGCAGGACAAGTGATCCAATCAAAGCGACACGCCAAGGCGTCCAACCAGGTGACTAACACTTGCCGGGGAACAGTCCCTCCAAATGCTCGAATCCGTATCTCCTAAGGAAGACTGTTGAATGGTCAAAATGTTGAGGTATGTCTCAACTCTAACCCATTTGTTTCCAAACCATACTGTTTTCCATGTATCTCATTATGTTTTTGCAAATATTCCAAAATCCAAAAAAATTGTCCCAGGCATTTTGGATAAGGGATACTCAAGCTGTATTATAAATCATTCTCTAGGATTATGTAAAAGATGGATGTAAATCACATTGCCACCAAACATCATGTTTAATGAAAACTTCAAACACCTGCATTTCAAGTGTCGGGATGTGGAGGTTACGGATTCCTTAAATCCAGTTGTATCTATGTATACATTCAGTTTTCAATATGATGATTAGTTATAAGGTTCATGGATTAACTCTTCTCATTTTATTTATTTTTAAATTTGATATTTTTTAAGCAAATTCAAAATACCCATGATAAACACATTCATGTGAGCTTCAGGCCATTTGCATGGCTGTTTTGTTCTGCAGTGCCACTTCTTGTTTATAAGACTTAACATTGTATGATTCTACTGTGACACTTTGGACTATATACCCCCCAAAATTTTCAAGTTTTCAAGTGGTTAGCAGCCTTTACCTTGCACAGACAATGTTTGGAAAGAAGACTATCAATTGCATTGAGCAGTAGCAGTAACTGTGGTAATAAGAGAGCCCACAAAGCTAACACCTCATTTTGCTTGGATATGGAGAATGTTTGCTGATAAACATAACCCCTTTATGTGATAGATTTGAGTTGCTTGTGTGATGATGGATTCTTCTTGATAGGTTTTGGATCTTTGTAATTGGATTATTTGCAAGGGTGTACATTTATACTGAATCTGCTGATTTCTCTGTCCTATTTTGCTTATTTACCACAAGGAACACACATGACCACTTTTTGCAAATCTTCCACAATGCCACAGTAGTGCTTATGACCCACACATCAATATTAAGGGACACCAATCTATTCCTTTTTCTCACATCAGAAGGTGCATCTGCATATGTTTGTGTTTAACTCTGGATAGTGCTTTATATTCCTTGTGGGTTGTCAAAAAATGCTGATTCATGGCTCTGGGGAATCATCTAAGAACCATATTAAGCTTGAGATGTCATTTAATAGAAAATAAAGTTTTGAATTTCTTGGATACTAATGGAAATGCATCATCTGTTGGGTAATATCTTGATATTGAATTTCCTCTGTGGTGTAAATCTATAGGTGAAATACTGCTTATTGTAAGCTGTATTTCCAAAGACACCAATATCCTGCAGGTCCATACGATGAAAAGTTGATGGATATCTTTGGAACTAGTTAGAAAAGCAGCAAGATGGGCTGATGTTGGTAGATACAAAGGTTGAGTAAGCTTAATGTAGTCAAAGATGATGGAGGAGAGAGTAAGATTAGTAGGACCAGGCCATTCCCAGCAAATGCCAAATGACTTGCAATTTTCTTTAAAACTGAATAGCGTAAGACCTGTCTTCTTAACAAATGAAACCACAAATGCTGGCAATGGAGGATGTAATGGAGATTAGACAGGGGTTTACTGAAAGATCTCTAGCAAGTGTATTTGATGAAGAATGAAGTGAAGGCACCAGTGGCCTCCAGGGACTGCTTCATGTTATAGCTGTGTACCAGTGCTCCAGCTGATGTACAAATTTAAGTCAGTATTGGCATATACTTCACCCAGAGAAAGTATGTTATCTTTCTCCTGTTCTTTGGTATAGAAAAAAGATGGTGTGGATGACAGAACACCTGTCTGAAGATTGATATATTAGTCGTTATCTTGATAGTGAAGGAGCACTGTCTTACATAGGTCATGTTAGAGGCATGATCCTTTGATACTGACTGGTCAGGTGTTGAACCTTGTTCTTGGAGTATTGGAGGGTCAGTGGAGCTTTCTTCCTTTTACTTTTGTTTAAACAGCTCCTTGTCGTGGTTGTCTCTTTCTCATGGAGAGATCTTGAAAAAAGTGACTGAAGCCTTAGTGTATTTTTATCTTTTGTTTTTCATGCAAGTTACATTGGTTTACAAGTTGTCATCTTGAGTGGAGTGTTGCCTTACATATGAGACCAGGTTAAAGGCCATTTTCCTGAGATGCTGTTGGGTCAAGTGTATAGCCTTGTATTTGTTGAGGCACTGATAAAATCTGAAGAGCCTTCTTATTGAGTTTGGTTTATCGAACTTCTTGCCCTGTCTTGGATCATTCCATATGACGAAGTCTTGATTTTTTATTTTTTCCGACCAGAGCTTTGTATAGATTTTAATTTTATCATTGAAATGTAACTTATAATTGTATAGGTATTAGTTTACTTGTAATTTATTTTGTTTTAGCACTTTAGCTATTGGTTTTATTGTTCTCATTGTAAAGTACTCCTTTTTTTCTTTCTTTTTTTCTTTTTTTACTATGGTTAGCTTCAAATATGGCAAACACAGTTTCAGTGCTGCCAATCATTGCCAAAGTAAATTTACCTTGAAATGGCCTGTGAAATGCTAGTTGCAAACTACTCATCTATATAAGATTTCCCACAAAAGTAGTAAATATAGCCAAGAAATGATAAGATATTATTCCAGTTAAATTAAGTCTTCAGGATGATATTACAAGATATACATTACAAAAGTGATGTTGGCCTTTGAATATCGACCACCATTGCTGTGATTCCAAGATCATCACACCAACCTATTGTGCTCTTCATTTTCTATTCCCCTCATACTTTTCATATTTGTATAATGAGTATCACGTATTTTATTTTTCTCACGGGAGCGGGGGGCTGGAAACCCTCCCCTCCTTGTGTTTTAACTTTCTAAAAGGGGAAATATTTTTACACTTATGGTTATTCATTTAATGCACTACATTGGACATCTTGAAATGCCATTTTCATTTGCTCTGCATTATTGAGCAAACATGGTTTGTTGTGCTGTCACTTTTCCTGTTCTTTCGGATATTGTTTTCATTCCTTTGTCATGGCTTAAGCATTGCATATTGCCATCAGTTTTAAGGGTTAGCTTGCTTTTTAGACCAGATATAATATTATCAATTTTGAGGTTAAAATGTACTGGAGAGGGTTACTGTGAAATCGGACTCTTGTTTTGTTTGAGGCAGAATTCTGAATGCTTAATTCATTATCTGTAAACAAGATTTAGTGTATGTCAGCCCCTTTTGCATTTGATTCTTTATCTAGCAAAGAAATGCTAAACATTATTTTTCTTTTTCATATAAAAGTTTAGAAATTCTTAAACAAATCATCATCCATTTGGTGGTCATTGTTTGTAAAAGGAAATGTATCCTCTAGTTTAAGAATATAGTGCCATGTCCACTAACATGTTTTCATTTATTTTTTTTTTACAGAGATCCAGTTCATTTTCATCATCAAGAATAAGGAGTGGTGTATAGTAATTTAGGAAAACATTTCCCTGTTAATATGTGCATATGTATAAAATCATCAGTAAGTTAATAAAGAAGTTAATTTAAATTATGTGATTCAATTCCCTGTTACCTATTGCTTTTGATATATAAGACAGTATCTTTGGAACTGTTACTGTATGACTGAATGTTTGCAGTTCACCTGTGTCTTGCTGGGCCCACACTTCATCTAGCTTCCTACCTCATTACCCACATATCATCTCTGTATCATGATTAGCAGGCCGCAAACTCCTATCCTTATGCTTTGGTGGCTTATACTGATACAATTTTGTGCTTAGATATATAGTATCCAATGTTTGTTATAGATTCCTTAAGATGTCTTAAGGTTTGTGTAGTATATGCAGATACGTTACAACACATAATCGACATCTGTCCACTTAACAAAGAAAGGGAATGGTTAACTACTGTTAAAACTCGAAGGTGCATTACATGTGGCAACTAGAGTATGAGTGTGAGCAGATGTGGCCTTTCTTTGTTTTCTGGTGCTACCTTGCTGACACAGGGTGATGCTGTTTCCTGTGGGGTGGGGTGGCGCCTGGAATTTATATGTATATGGCTGTATAAGTTGATATGTATGTGTATGAGTGTGTATGTATATATGTGTTTGGAGGGGTCTTTCTTTATTTCCTGGTGCTACCTTGCTGACATGGGAAGTGGCGATCAAGTATAGCATAAATCAATAAATAGATACATACACATGTTTATGTGTGATGTCACCATGGTTGTTTAATTTGTTTATAATTGAGATGGTGAGGGAGGTAAATGCAAGAAATTTGGAGAGGGGAAAGTATGCAGTCTGTTCGGAATGAGAGGGCAAGGGAAGTTAGTCACTTGTTTGCTGATTATACAGCGCTGGTGGATGATTCAAGTGAGAAACTGCAAAAGTTGGTGACTGAGTTTAGAAAAGTGTGTGAAAGGAGAAAGTTGATAGTAAATGTGAATAAAAGCAAGGCTGTTAGGTTCAGCAGGGTTGAGGGACAAGTTAGTTGGGATGTAAGTTCCATTGGAGAAAAATTGGAGGAATTTAAGTGTTTTAGATATCTGGGAATGGACTTGGCAGTGAATGGAACCATGGAAGTGGTAGTGAGTCGTAGGGTGGGGGAGGGGGTGAAGGTTCTGGAGCAGTGAAGAATGTGTGGAAAGAGAGGACTTATCTCAGAAAGCAAAAATGGGTATATTTGAAGAAATAGTAGTTCCTACAACGTTATATGATTGCGAGGCTTGGGTGATAGATAGGGTTGTGCGGAGTAGGGTGGATGTGTTGGATATGAAATTTGAGGACAAAATGTAGTGTGAAGTGGTTTGATCAAGTAAGTAACAAAAGGGTAAGACAGATGTGTGGTAATCAAAAGAGTGTGGTTGAGAGAGCAGAGGAGGGTGTGTTGAAATGGTTTGGACATATGGAGAGAATGAGTGGGGAAAGGTTGACAAAAGAAACTATGTACTATAGTTTCTCACGTCATCAGCGACAATGACTAACTCGCCTTCCAGGCCCTTCCTCATCGCCAACAGACTGCATACCTGTTCTTCAGGAAGTTTTAACTCATATGGTTTCCATAGAAAACTTCTGATTGTGGTTAATAGCATATATGATGGACGTAGTGCATATGTGAAAGCAAGATTGGGTAGGAGTGGGTGGTCTGAAATAGATGTGTGACATCACTGTGGTTGTTAGATTTTTTATTTTGCAGGAGTTGAGGGAGGTAGGTTGATTGTGGTGTATTACTTAACCATGGTGAAACAAAATGGAAGTTGTCACATTTGTTATATGGTAATGCCACTGTGTTGTTTGCCAAATTACAGGAAGAGTTGTATATAATGGCTAGTTTGATAATGTATGCTGAGGAGGATGCTGAAAAAGAGTGCAAATATAAGTAAGATGCAAGTTTTTGAAAAGGACAAGTCAGATTGTGAGATAGTTTGCATGCCATAGAGCTGAAAGTCAAGATGTTTAGTAAGGAAGGTATTGGAAAAACTGAAAATGAAAGCAGTCATGCAAAACAATTAAGGGAAGGGTGGGCAAGAAGCTTTAATGCAGTACTTGTCATAGCACTGATGTAAAACCTGAGTGTATATAATAGGTTAAGTTAGGTAAATGAATAAGAGCAAAAGATCTGGATGATTTGCATAGTATAGCTTGAATCAAGAGAACATTGAATTAAGAATGATCTTGTGAGCAAGGTATGCATTGTAAAGAAGTCATTAGAAAGATGTACACATGAATCTTCAGTGATTTAGTCATGTTCATATCAAAAGTATTGCAGATAACACGTTAAAGGAGTAATGAAGAAGAAGGCACAAAGTGAGGTAAACCACAGAAATTATGAATTTAATGTGGTGAGAAAATTGATTAGCACTGTAAATATTTTGAATAAAGATATCTGGTAATTAAATGCCATGGAAGTATTTTGGGTATGGAAGTGGTATCAAAAGAGACTTTGGATTTCGACAGACAGATTAGAGTTGTGTGTAATAAGAAAATTAAGTAGCTATTTTACAAGTTTAGACATCATATTTCATGTTAACATGGCTATAACAGGGGTAAAGTTGAGGATGTGTGTGAGTGATGTTCCAGAGGCTGTATCCGATTCACCTCCATTTAACTTATTAGGTGTACAAGAAGAAAAGATGGATAGAATGGTGAACTAGTTCAATGATGTATATTGCAGGAGGATGCTGAAAGTGAATGAAAGTATAAGCAAGATGCATGTTATTGAAAAGGACAGGTTGTATTGTGATTTCAGTTTACATGTAGAAATGGAAGTGAAGGAGCTGCTCAGTAAAGAATGTACTGGGAAAGCTGGAAATGGAAGTAGTCATGCAAAGGAGAAAAATGGTCTATTGAGGGCTTTGGTGAATGCATAGGAGAAAGATGGGGTGTATTGAGAGCTTTGGTGAATGGAAAAAAAAATTAGGGAAGAGCGTGTAAGAAACTTTCTTGAATACCTCTAACATTGCTCACATACATTAGTCTAACCCAAGTGTATATTGGTTAGGATAGGTGATCAATAAAATCAGCAGAAGTGGATAATTTACATAACTGTAAAAGAACACACTAAGTGAAGAAATCTATTGAGGGCTTTGGTGAATGCATAGGAGAAAGATGGGGTGTATTGAGAGCTTTGGTGAATGGAAAAAAAAATTAGGGAAGAGTGTGTAAGAAACTTTCTTGAATACCTCTAACATTGCTCACATACATTAGTCTAACCCAAGTGTATATTGGTTAGGATAGGTGATCAGTAAAATCAGCAGAAGTGGATAATTTACATAACTGTAAAAGAACACACTAAGTGAAGAAATCCATGTGAGCAGGTTGTGTATTGTAAGGAAGTCATTCGAAAGATGTATACATGAAAGTCTTTGGTCATTGTTATATAGAATGTATGGCAGATGACAGGCCGGTAAAGATGTAATTTAGTAGAAGTACAAAGTGAAGTAGACGACTGAAGAGGCAGATGTGAAAGAACTGATTAGGCTTGCAAATATTTCTGATGAAGATGTTAAATGAATATTTGGGAAACAGATGCCATGGAAGCATTCTATGTATAAAGATGGTATCAAAAGAGACTTTGGATTTCGACAGACAGATTAGAGTTGTGTGTAATAAGAAAATTAAGTAGCTATTTTACAAGTTTAGACATCCATATTTCATGTTAACATGGCTATAACAGGGGTAAAGTTGAGGATGTGTGTGAGTGATGTTCCAGAGGCTGTATCCGATTCACCTCCATTTAACTTATTAGGTGTACAAGAAGAAAAGATAGATGGAATGGTGAGCTAGTTCAGTTATGTATGTTGGAGGAGGATGCTGATAGTGAATGCAAATGAAAGTTAGACACTATAATTTGAAATGGGCAGGTCAGACTGTATTTACCAGTTCGTATGTTGGCAAACTGGAAGTTGTGAAAGACATTAAACCACAGGAAGTGAAATTCAGAAAAAGATGCAGTGGGTAAAGATAATACATAGATCATTAGGTAGTACATACATACAGAAATATGCATGATTGGCTTCTGAATAAATCAGTCTTTAACAAATGACTACATACAGCTGTTAATAGGTTAGTTTTATGGTTTTGCAGGAAGACAGTGATTTAGTGGTAACATCTCTGTAGGGTTGAGGGTCAAGTCAATTGGGAGGTGAGTTTGAATGGTGAGAGGCTGGAGGAAGTGAAGTGTTTTAGATATCTGGGAGTGGATCTGTCAGCGGATGGAACCATGGAAGCGGAAGTGGATCATAGGGTGGGGGAGGGGGCGAAAATTTTGGGAGCCTTGAAAAATGTGTGGAAGTCGAGAACATTATCCCGGAAAGCAAAAATGGGTATGTTTGAAGGAATAGTAGTTCCAACAATGTTGTATGGTTGCGAGGCGTGGGCTATGGATAGAGTTGTGCGTAGGAGGATGGATGTGCTGGAAATGAGATGTTTGAGGACAATGTGTGGTGTGAGGTGGTTTGATCGAGTAAGTAACGTAAGGGTAAGAGAGATGTGTGGAAATAAAAAGAGCGTGGTTGAGAGAGCAGAAGAGGGTGTTTTGAAGTGGTTTGGGCACATGGAGAGAATGAGTGAGGAAAGATTGACCAAGAGGATATATGTGTCGGAGGTGGAGGGAACGAGGAGAAGAGGGAGACCAAATTGGAGGTGGAAAGATGGAGTGAAAAGGATTTTGTGTGATCGGGGCCTGAACATGCAGGAGGGTGAAAGGAGGGCAAGGAATAGAGTGAATTGGAGCGATGTGGTATACAGGGGTTGACGTGCTGTCAGTGGATTGAATCAAGGCATGTGAAGCGTCTGGGGTAAACCATGGAAAGCTGTGTAGGTATGAATATTTGCGTGTGTGGACGTGTGTATGTACATGTGTATGGGGGGGGGGGGTTGGGCCATTTCTTTCGTCTGTTTCCTTGCGCTACCTCGCAAACGCGGGAGACAGCGACAAAGTATAAAAAAAAAAAAAAAAAAAAAATCTCTGTAAGTAATACTTTACCATATTGAAGAGTTTGATGATTTATTTTTTCAAGTATGAAAAATTATTACTTGAAAATGAACAAGGTTACAGCACTAAAATCTATTCTAACATAAGATTATCATGTTCAGCACCTGTTCCATAACATGCATCATGTATTTTGTGTTTGTGCTTTAAGGCTACTGATTCTGTCTTTCATCAACACAGTAGTCCGTTGATCACAGAAGCTACACTTGTGATAGCTGAGATTCATTAACAAAGTATTATTCTCATCCATTCAAGACAAAATCAAGAAATGGAACAAATGATTTTAGTAATTATATTTTCATTCCAGTGGCATGACAGTAGAGTGTGTCTTCTCTATTATGCAATAAACCCTTTTTACTTTGATCTGTGCCAGAGTCTGTTCCCTTAAGCATTGTACAGAAGACACCCAATGATTGATGAAAAAGGAGAAGTTATAGTCTTCAAGTATTGTTTGATGGGAGATTAGAATATGTATATAAAAAAATTGGCAATGAGAAAGTTCAACTGGTAATCAAAGTAGTATAAGAAACTGAAGTTAATGCCTCAACAGCATTGTACAGTAATTGAAAGATTAAATATGACAAAGCCTTTTTGAAGAGGAATTTTCTTCAGTCACATGATATAAGCTCTCAATCTGACATCTTTGTTCCCAAGAGACCACTTTAGACATCAGCTTTACCAAACAGAACTGAAAATGTAAACAAAATGTAATAATTATAAAAATGGACTCTACCACGCGGCAAACTTTTGAGTATATAAAGACAGAAAAGATTTTAACACATATCTTGCTTATTTGTACTTTTGTAATGTGGGTGCAGTGTAATACTTTGACATGGTTTGGGCATGAGGAAAGAATGTAAGATAGGATAGGGAGTTTAACAAGGAGTACAATTAAAGGGGTTGGTGTGAAAGGAAGACCACCTGTGGCATGGGGAAACAGAGTGGAAAAGTACTGGGAGGAGAGAAATGTGCAAAGAATGTATGAAATGGTGTATGCTAGGGAGTTGCAAGTAGAGACAGGGATAAGTGGAGACTTATGCCATGGCAACTCCCTTGATGGAAGCTCCTGGAGGGAATGGGCATCAGAGATATGGGTAAGTAGATAGGGAAATTTTGTACATTTCTTAACAAGGAAATTGCTTAATTAATTTGAGAGCAGCCTGAATACCTTTCAGCCGTGCAGTAAATATGGAAGATTCTTTTGACAGCTTTGCCATGTAGAATTTTTCTTCAGTAATGGGCAAAACCTATGCCTCCAGCACATTCTGAAACATCAGTAAATATCCTGTTTCTGTTTGCATGAACAGTGTTATGCTGAAGAAGTTTACGTTTTATTATTATAAAGGCAGTGTTGCCTGTAGTTATTTTACCCAATCCCTGAAAAGTTTGATCTTGAGAACCAAACACAACCACTTCTTGAAAAGGAAATCTACAGCCTACTCTGCTCCCAGGCTGCACTTCAAGCCATATCTGCTCCATTGCATACCATTGTTCAAAACGATCAGGATTGGAGAGTAAGAATCCACTCAAAGCATAAGAGGGTAGAATTCTGCTTGTGTCTAAGACATCTGGTGTTATTGGTTATGAAGTAGCAGATGCTAAGGCTAAATCAGCTACATCTAGCAACCTACATACAAAAGTTATATCTCACATTGATTTGAAACCAGAATCAATAATTAGATGTATGTGACAATCTAGATAGGACTCATGGGGCCAAAATGATAACAAACTGCAGAGGATAAGGAAAGAAAAAGTATGGTATTCTTCAACAGAAATTGCCATTTTCAGACAAATGGTCGTATACTGACCCATGGTCACTAAATAGATGCAAGACTTTCACAATATGATACCTGCAGAATGTAAAAAAAATTATTTTTGGATGCCCCCACGCCACTCTATTGGCCTTTAAGAGAAACCTTCAATCTGTTTCTTTCACTTTGAACACCGCTTTGCCCCTGTAATGGCCTTTGGCGCCGCCAAAGAAGATTTAAGTTAAACCTTCAATTGCTCTGTTTATTTTTCGATGACGCCATGCCATTCTGTTGACCTTTGGCACCCTCAAACAGGCTTTGAAGTAAACTTCCAATTTGTCTCTTTCCCTTTGCATGCTGCTATGCCCCTGTAATGGCTTTTGACGCAGTGAAAGGGGATTTAAATTAAACCTTCAATTTCCCACTTTATTTTTGGATGCTGCCACACCACTCTACTGACCTTTGGCATCCCCAAAGGGGCTTTAAACACCCAGTGTGTCTCCTTCCCTCCGTATGCTGCGATGCCCCTTTAATGGACTTTGGCACCAGCAAAGGGGCTTTAGATTAAACCCTCAATTTCCCTCTTTATTTTTGGATGCTGCAACACCAGTCTGTTGGCCTTTGGCACCCCCAAAGGGGATTTAAAGTAAACTTTCAATTTGTCTCTTTCCCTCTGGATGCCACTATGTCCCTTCAATGGCCTTTGGCGCCGTTCAAGGGGCTTTAAATCAAACCTTTAACTTCTCTCTTTATTTTTCGATGCCATCCACAAAGGGGCTTTAAAGTTAACCCTCTATTTGTATCTTTCCCTTTAGATGTCGCAATTTCCCTGTAATGGACTTTGGCGCCACCAAATGGGATTCAAATTAAACCTTTAATTTCCCTCTTCATTTTTGGCCTTTGGCACCCCAAAGGGGCTTTAAAGTAAACCTTCAATCTGTTTCTTTCCCTTTGGATGCCGCTATACCCTGGCACTGCCAAAGGGGATTTAAATTAAACCTTTAATTTCTTTCTTTAATTTTGGATGCCGCCACGCCACTGGATTGGCCTTTGGCGCCCTCAAAGGGGCTTTAAAGTAAACCTTCAATTTGTGTCTTTCATTTTTGATGCCACTATTCCCTGAAATGGCCTTTGGCGCTGCCAAAGGGGATGTAAAGTAAACCATCAATTTATCTCTTTAATTCTGGATGTCTCCACGCCACTCTATTGGCCTTTTGCATTCCCAAAGGGGCTTTAAAGTAAACCTTCAATTTGTCTCTCTCCCTTTGAATGCCGCTATGCCCCTCTAATGGCATTTGTCTCTGCCAAAGGGGACTTGAATTAAACCTTCTATTTCTCTCTTTATTTTTGGATGCCGCCACGCCACTCTACTGGCATTTGTTTACTCCAAAGGGGCTTTAAAGTAAACATTCAATTTGTCTCTTTCCTTCTTGATGCAGCTATTCCCCTGTAATGGCCTTTGGTGCCGCCAAAGAGGATTTATATTAAACCTTCAGTTTCCCCGTTTATTTTTGGATGTCCCCACACCACTCTATTGGCCTTTCCTACCCCCAAAGAGGCTTTAAGATGAACTTTCAATCTGTTTCTTTCCCTTTGGACGACGCTATGCCCCTGTAATGGCCTTTGGTGCCGTTAAAGGGGATTTGAATTAAACCTTCAATTTCCCTTTTCATTTTTGGATGACGGCACGCCACTCTCTTGGCTTTGGCATCCCCAAAGGGATTTTAAAGTAAACCCTCAATTTGTTTCTTTTCCTTTGGATGCCGCTATTCCCCTGTAATGGCCTATGGCGCCGCCAAAGGGGATTTAAATTGAACCTTCAATTACCCTCTTTATTTTTGGATGCCTCCATGCCACTCTATTGGCCTTTAGCATCCCCAAAGGGGCTTTAAAGTATACCCCCAGTTTGTCTCTTTCCCTCCAGATGCCGCTATGCCCCTTTAATGGCCTTTGGCCCCGCCAAAGGGGCTTTAGATTAAACCTTGAATTTCCCTCTTTACTTTTGGATGCCGCCACGCCACTCTAGAGACTGGCCTTTGGCACCCCCAACGGGGTTTAAAGTAAACATTCAATTTATCTTTCCCTCTAGATGCAGCTATTCCCCTGTAATTGCCTTTAGCTCCTCCAAAAGGGATTTGAATTAAACCTTCAATTTCCGTCTTTATTTCTGATTGCCGCCACGCCACTTTGTTGGCCTTTGGCACCCCCAAAGGGGCTTTAAGGTAAACCTTCAATCTTTCTTTCCCTTTGGAAGGAACGGGAATAACCTATGAAAAATCCACTCATTCCTCTTGAGCTTAAAGGTATTGTGTTTATAGGTGGAGATGGAATCACTGAAGGAGGACTGGAAGCGGCAGTAACAGGAGTCGTCGGGGCAGCGGACCAACATGTTCCTCACCTTCCAGCATCTCCAGGGTGTCTTCTACATCCTCATCCTCCTCGCCTGGGCCGCCAGCGTCGCCGTGTTCCTCCTGGAGCTGCTCAGGCACCGCTGCTTTCACCGCTAAGAGCCAGGCACTGCTGGAGCTGCTCAGGCACCGCTGCTCTCGCCGCTAAGAGCCAGACACTGCTGGAGCTGCTATGGCATAGTTGTGTTGATGCTAAGAGCCAGACACTGGTAGTGTTGCTCCGGCATCACTGTTCTTACTGTAAGAAGGCAGGCACTACAGTACCAGCACCAGTGCTGATAGGATCCTCACACAAAGCTGTATAGGTCATGTTTCTCTCATCGCCAGGTGTCCATCATCGGTGGAGTTGCTCAGGTACTAGTGCTCTTGCCTCTGCTCCCAGCGAGAGGGAGGACTTCGGTAGTAGTGTCTTGGCGCCTCCCATGATTCCTGCATATTGAAGGTGTACTAATCTGACCACACTTTATTATGTGACTCTGCCACCAGTGAGAGGGAGGGCTCAGGTGGTAGTGTATTGGCCCTTCTCAGTACCCCAGCTAACTCAAGGATTATCCCGTTAAGACATTGGCACTTCTCTGATGTTTAAGGCACTATTACCCACATATACCAAGCACTGCTCACTGCTCACACACCACTGCTTTTATGCTTGCCGGGTCATTGTTCCTCCACAGACCATCGGGAAATATAGGACTCTGGTGGTAGGTCACATATCCTGGACTTAGTTATAATTATCGGCACAAAGCACTCGTATGTCGGTCCACACATGTGTTACAACGTCCTGGTCCTTCTTTGAAGTCATGATTTCCATATTGTTACATTCCAGCACGAGTTACAACTTTCAGCAGTCAGTATGATAAACAACTGCAGATTATAATCTTGACAAAATATATGTGGATCAACTACAGAATATTTTGCAGTCTAATCTTATAGAATTAAGCTTACAGTAGTTATACTTGATTATTCTAGTGTTCTATATTTCAATGTTTAAGTCAGCTCTGTATATGCTTGTGAGAAGGTTTTAATAGAATCAGTATGACCATGAAAATTGAACTAAGGTTGGTGTGTAGGATATAATGGCAGACACAGAAAGGCACTGGAGTACCACTGTAATGTTTAGAAGCTGTAATGAATGGTGGGTGGGCAGACTAAGCCACAGAGATGAGGAACTTGGCTATTACACTAACATGGGTTTGTTTCCCTATACACTGGTTAAGGTGGGCTGGTCAGTACACAAAGAGTAGTGAGTCATCCTCTACACTGGTTAAGGTGGACTGGTCAGTACACTAAGAGTAGTGGGTCATCCTCTACACTGGTTAAGGTGGACTGGTCAGTACACTAAGAGTAGTGGGTCATCCTCTACACTGGTTAAGGTGGACTGGTCAGTACACTAAGAGTAGTGGGTCATCCTCTACACTGGTTAAGGTGGACTGGTCAGTACACTAAGAGTAGTGGGTCATCCTCTACACTGGTTAAGGTGGACTGGTCAGTACACTAAGAGTAGTAGGTCATCCTCTACACTGGTTAAGGTGGACTGGTCAGTACACTAAGAGTAGTAGGTCATCCTCTACACTGGTTAAGGTGGACTGGTCAGTACACTAAGAGTAGTAGGTCATCCTCTACACTGGTTAAGGTGGGCTGGTCAGTACACAAAGAGTAGTGAGTCATCCTCTACACTGGTTAAGGTGGGCTGGTCAGTACACAAAGAGTAGTGGGTCATCCTCTACACTGGTTAAGGTGGACTGGTCAGTACACTAAGAGTAGTGAGTCATCCTCTACACTGGTTAAGGTGGACTGGTCAGTACACTAAGAGTAGTGGGTCATCCTCTACACAGGTGAGGATGGGCTGGTCAGTACCCAGGCATGAATGGATTAACCAAAACACAGACAGTGACTCCTCTCGACCACTCCGACTGTCACTCTAAGTAAAGGCCACTTTGTTCCATTAACTTTAGTTTAATATAAAGCACATCATTCCCCTGGTGGGAGAAATGTTGTCCTAATACACTGTGGTAATTGTACTTTAGATAAATATCAGCATTTATTTCTAGGAAGATAAATAGGTAAATCAGTAAGTCAGGATGTACTCGTATATGTAAGAGAATTTGATTTTCTGTAGATTATCCAAGGGTCTAATATCCTGGGCGGCTCTGAAAATGAGATGATCCGACTTTCCTTTGATTATCATTCCTTTACGATTTCATGATTATGTTAAACAACCAGGTATTTGGAAATGTTCCAAGCATGTGAAGTTACATTTAAAGATAAATACAGTGTTTATTAGACGTACTCATTATATCCTTCAAAGAACTCAAGGAAGGTGAGTGGAAGGTGAACAAGAATATTCTGGTCTCTGGGTCCTACAGTCTTTAATACGCCACTGATGACAGGAAGCTGATGCAAGCCAAGGACTGTACACTTATGATCTGTACCAAAGTGTATGACATTGCTTGTATGAATAAGAGAAATTCATTCTCAGTTTTGCAGCTACGAACAGGAAGGTGAGTTGTTAGTGGAAAATAAGGTACATTAAGGAAAATATAAGCACAACTTGACCACAATCAGCCAATTTCACATCAGTGTCTTTTACACCATCGACTGTAGAAGTGGACCGGGAAAAGGCTTTGTATTAAGTTGTCAATACCAGTGTCGGTTTACTGACTGACGTGTGCATTGTTGAGGGAAATGATACCACTGAAATACGTCTAATGGCTGCAAGGTTGCAACAGGCATATCCTGAGGACCTGGAGGACTGCTTCCCTGATGAATCCTTCATTATGTTCAGTGCACAAAGGGCAAGTCACATGTGATGACAAGACCCTTTAAATGCACTTTGTGAACTAGACACTTCACAACTGGGTATGCTTTTGCCCTACAGCCGATTTGCTTTGAATATTTATGTGACAATATGGCATCAAATGCTGGAGGGGATCGAGCTATTAAAATATTTAGAAACATACATTCCACATGAGCGTTACAGAATGTTAAACCCAGCATGCTATCGACTCCGAGACGGGCTTATATAAGATTTGTGTATTGTGTTATTATTTCATGCTTTGGGTGTGAGGAATTAATGGTTTTGATATAGTGCCTGGGGTCTCAAGGTAGCTTAATTTTCACAAGGGTTCCACAAGTGAACACAGGTATAAGGTATCATGTGGTAAGTTGAATTCTATTTTATATCATTGGCTTTCATACGTGTTATCTGCGTCTCTAGAGGATGACCTTTTGATCGTACGGCTGGCATATCTGTCCAATCGAGCAAGATCAGTGTGCGAAATATTACTCTCCCAGACTAGTGTGGTGCCAGTCTATCACGAAAGTGATATATAGAATTGTACCTCAGCGATCAGATAGCATCACAATAATCACCTGCTCTGCGTCTGACATCTCTTCTGATATTTTGTTTTGATAGTTTCGGCAAAGGAAAAAAGGATAAGTTCCACCGAAATTTGCAAGATTCCAAAAGGTGGTGTTAATGTTCACAATAACACCATAAAATACAGTATACATATTAATGCAATGATCAAAATCAAAGCACATGATTATCAGTATAAGATCGCTTACCATTAAGCACAATTTACTTAATGTGTCAACTACGAGAAAGTCTAGTTTACCCTAACCATTCTCTACACGTCCTCCTTTACAAGTTACGAGCTTATCCATAAGATGGCGTTGGTATCCGTCGTTCAAATATGTGACCAGATGTTTATGTCAGTTAACCCGGAGCACTGGGGGCTTAAGGATGTAATCAGTGTATCTCTGTGTTTGTACAATGGTTTTAAACCCATTTTTTGGACAGTGTTACGGTGTGAGAACTGTTGACATACCAGTGAATATAAGAACAATGGCTAATGATCCTAAAGCGTCTTTATCTGATGTACAGACATTCAGAGAGTGTAAACATTCATTTGTCGATGCCATGAAGATCACACACACACACGAGCGTTCTTCACAAGAGGCAGCCAAATGGAGGTCAAAGTATTATACTGCTATACATTTGGATAGAGAAATCATGCTGAGGATGTTGGATGACCTGGACGAGGTAAGCAAGTGTTCGTTGAAATCATAAGACATGTTTGACGCCAGTGGGTGGAGCTGTTGCCGTATGATTCATCGTCAAATCCTTATGCTTTACTTCTGGTGAAATATATAGACGATATGGGTGAATAGTTATGTTATCTATACATTACGTAGAAGCTGTACAATTTTACATATGAACATTAAGAATATACTTTGATTACGTGATTACGTATCGAGATATTTAGTTTTTCATATACGTCTATTTAAAAGAAACTCTAAATGAGCTTTGTATAATCATTTTGATGAAGAACTTGATAATTTTATAAGGTAGATCATATCAGAAAAGACGTCAACATGTTTGGGTGGTAGGGTGAAGCACATGGAGACCCCGAGACCGTGTGCGGGTGGGAGCCGGCGGCCTCAGACCTGAGTGTTAACACGCCTCTGGATTCCAGCCCAAGTTTTCATCTCAACTTTTTTACATGTTTTTATATATGTTGGTGACGTCACCTGATGTTCTGACGTCACTGTTCCATGATTAGGCTGGCCTGATGACGTCGACTTCAAAATGGTTTTGACGTCAGCACAGAAATGTTAGGAAGATTTGATCATATGTTTCTTACAGTTCACTTTTTAGTAATGTTTCCTCCTGCGCTGCATTACGTAGGCTAAGTTTATCATCATCTTTTAGACCTTAGGAATCCACTCACGTGTATGTTTTTCATGTTTCGCGGTATAAGGTTTATATTACGTCTATAGTATCCCATAACGTGTTATAAGATGGGATCTTATATAATGAAAATTCTCCTTAACATTACTGCCATTTTTTATGACCCCTTGATATGCCTTACTACATAGTAACCTGCTGTCTCTTATTGAACCTACAAGTATGTCTTCAACTGTACCTGTAGGTTGTGTTTCACTGTAACTATTGGTCATCTGCTGTACCTAATCTTCGTATTCTGCTGTACCTACAGGTGGTCTTCTACTGTCCCTACAGATTATCTTCTACTGTACCTCCAGGTTGTCTTCTGCTGTACCTCCAGGTTGTCTTCTCCACCTCCAGGTTCTCTTCTGCTGTACCTTCAAGCTGTTTGCTTCACCTTCAGGTTGTCTTCTGCTGCACCTCTAAGTTGGCATCTGCCGTACCTCCAGGTTGTCTTCTGCTGTACCTTCAGGTTGTCTTCACCTCCAGGTTGTCTTCTGCTGTACCTCCAGGTTGTCTTATACTGGACCTCCAGGTTGTCCTCTGCTGTACCTCCAGGTTGTCTTATACTGGACCTCCAGGTTGTCCTCTGCTGTACCTCCAGATTGTCTTCTGCTGGACCTCCAGGTTGTCTTCTGCTGTACCTCCAGGTTGTCTTCTGCTGCACCTTCAGGTTTCTTCTGCTGCACATCCAGTTTATCTTCTACTGCATCTCTAGGTCGTCTTCTGTTAACCCTCCAGGTTTTCTTCTGCTCCATTTTCAGGTTATCTTCTGCTGCACTGCCAGGTTGCCTTCTACCGGACCTCCAGGTTGTTCTGCTATACCTCCAGGTTGTCTTCTGCTCCATCTTCAGGTTGTCTTCTGCTGCACCTCCAGGTTGTCTTCTGCTATACCTACAGGTTGTCTTCTGCTGTACCTTCAAGCTGTTTGCTTCACCCCCAGGTTGTCTTCTGCTGTACCTCCAGGTTGTCTTTTGCTGCACCTCCAAACTGTTTCCTCCTCCTCCTCCGGGTTTTCTGATGTTGTACCTTCAAGTTGTCCTCTGCTGTACCTTCAGATTTTCTTCTACTATACTTAACCTAACCTAAAACCTAACCTAACCTAACACCTAACCTAACCTGAAACCTAACCTACGCTAACTTAAAACCTAACCTAACATAATCTAACCTAAAACCTAACCTAAAACCTAACTTAACCTAACCTAAAAAGTAACCTAACCTAACTTAATCTAAAACGTAACCTAACCAACCTAACGCCTAACCTAAACTAACAACCTAACCTAACTAAACTAACCTAACCCAACCCAACCCAACTGATAAACAGTTGTTTATAAGTTCTTATCTATACAGTGAGAAAAATAGCTTGATGAATTGGATGTCAATTGCTACTTTATCATCACAGTTATCCCAGACAGGACCTATTTTTAAGAGTCTTGGTGTTACACAAGAGGATCCTCCACATACCGCTAGATGAATTTTTGAATATTTTAAACATTATATATTTAAGGATAATTTAACAAAATGTTGATTCATTCATGTCAGTTTTATTGGCCTACTTTTCATATTGCACAGTACAAGAAAACATTTAAGTTATGAATTACATACATCTTAGTATATCAAAATCTAATCATAATTATTCACTCAATTCAAACGTGCATGAACAAAGTTGTAAGTAAAAATAATGCAATATCATACAGGAAGCATAAACAAAGTTGTAGATAACATAAAAAGTGCAAACATTACAAAGCACAAGGAAAAGATTCATACGTAAAAATGAAAATCTTATATTTATGATTATCTCACCAACCTCATAATAAAAGCACACCTTATTTCTCTATCCTGTGGAAATTGGCGAGGAATGTGAGATATGTGTGAGTGATTATGACACATGGATAAGATCGGCCCTGGTCATAATATGTATGAGTAATTATGACACATGGATAAGATCGGCCCCCGGTCATAATATGTATGAGTAATTATGACACATGGATAAGATCGGCCCCCGGTCATAATATGAATGAGTAATTATGACACATGGATAAGATCATCCCCGGTCATAATATATATGAGTAATTATGACACATGGATAAGATCGGCCCCGGCCATGATATGTATGAGTATGATACATGGATAAGATCGGCCCCTGTCATAATATGTTTGAGTAATTATGACACATGGATAAGATCGGCCCCGGTCATAATATGTATGAGTAATTATGACACATGGATAAGATCGTCCCCGGTCATATGTATGAGTAATTATGACACATGGATAAGATCGTCCCGGGTCATATGTATGAGTAATTATGACACATGGATAAGATCGGCCGGGGCCACAATATGACGTCATCAGACCCACCTGAGTGACGAGTGTTGCCAACGTTTGTTCGTTGGTTGGTGTCGTCACACGTCCAGGTGGTAGCAGCCACTTTGCTGCCTTTCCTTTATAGTCTTGGGTCACCTATTAAGGGTCGTTACCTGTATGTAGTGCAAGGTAGTAGTAGCCAGTTTGTTACCTTTCATTTATAGTCTTTGTATAATTAAGGGTAGATGTAGTCCAACATGTGATGATGTGATCATATACCTGGCCCTAGCTCAGGCCTTACTGAGTCAAGTCCAGGTGTTATTTAGGTCTATTTATACCTGAGGTCATTTTCTTCTTCTATTATTCGGGGTTTAGCCATAGGGACTGCATTACATCATTCAAGTGCTAAGGATGGTTCATGCTATTTGGGTTAGTTATAGTGTTATTAAAGGTTAGGTGGTGGAAGACATATAGAACACTAACTCGTAATGGAAGATTAAGATGAGAGGTTTTCTTACTTGTGGCAAGAGACAGCCACTTCCTGGTGTCATATGTGATTGCAACATGGACCAAAATGTCATATTATTAAATGCCCTCAGAACCCATGATCAGTTTTTCCCAACGTCAGCTTATGGTAACACCCACTAAGGTGTCTTCTGTCTCTGCAGTAGTCACTCATATTATTTTCTCTGGAGAACAAGAAACATTCCCATGCATTGTGACAGTCCTTTGGCCTTTTATATTGGACTTCAAATTTGAAGTCATACATTTAAAAGTTTTTGGTTATGTCATTTTTTTTACTTGTGCATTGTTTCTGATGGTAGAACTTGCATATTTTTTTTAGTTTTTAAAGTTGTTGTAAAGATAAATATTTGCAGTTGACAGATAGTTGATTTACTGGGTGTTTACGTGTTTTGCATATGAAATATATACCATAATCCATTTATCTAGGTATGAGGATTTTTATATTTTGGCCATATATTGTACCAGTAGAGATATATATATATCTTCAGAGATCAACATCTTTCATAGCCGTTTATGAATTTTTTTGTTTGAGTTTGGATAGGACCGTACATCAATAACAAATTCAACATGTAATCAGTTCGAAGTAAAACATTATGTATATAGATATATTTCTCACTTCCCAGCATTGATTACTATGTACAGCACTTATCGTTGAAAAAGTCATGATTGGTTTTACCTTTTTACTAAAATAATAGTTTTATATATAAGCAGCTTTTATGATGTTAGAGGTTTCCTTTTTTGAATTTGTCATATGTATTTCTCATAATTATTTCATCCCAAAGGGTGTGGCTGCACAAATGACACCCACTTGTATTGTCTAGTGTATAATGAACCCAAGCCACACATATGGCACCCACTTGTATAGTCTAATGTTTAATGAACCCTTTCTCATATAGGTGACCAAATCAACTGGCATTGTGTTAAAAGACTTAATGAAAATGACATTCATCTGGTAGTGGTAGGATTTCTTTGCTTTGTTCATGTTTTATGGTAGTTCATGAGGGTAGAGGTTTAAGTGTTAGAATGCGTTCTACTTTTTTGTCTATGTATATATTTAACATTACAGAACATAGATACATGACACCATTTCTTAGCATACAAGTTTATGCAGAAACTTCTTTGCCAACTAATTGGCAGTGGTGGGTCAAATAGTATGTTACTAACTATGATAGATTATTTTCCTTTATATCAACCTCATACTGCATTTCCTCTTATAGAAAAGTTTTCTGAAAATGTTAATTCTGATGAGAAAAGATCAATTTTGATTACACTAAGTTCATTAGGGCAATCGAGGAGCTTTTCCATGTCGCCCCATGACTTAGGCGAAGTGTTGGATTAACTGTTCCACTGCAGAAGTCTCAAATGTCCAAGGTACTGGGATTTTCTCCTATTGTGTTTTTCTTAGGATTTTATAAGGGCAAGGTGTACAGTACAAAAAAATGGCAATAATGTTGAAAAAGGGTAGCTATGTGTGATAATGCAAATATAAAGGGCACAATTTGGCCACAATTAGGGCATATTTTTTAATCATCGTAAATTGATTTTTTGGTAAATATTGAATGAGTTTTGCTGGACAGATATAACAAACCTTACTTACCTAACCTAATTAATATAATTAAAATAAAAATAAGTATGGTCAGTCAGATGAATAAGAAAAAGCTGCTTAAGATTCTTGTAGGTCTGAGGTGTTTGTTTGCCAGCAGTTATTTAGTTTTAGCAAAATTACTAAGATATTCTAAAACCTATATAATTGTGTTGGCAATTTTTTTTGTTTGGATAAGTACTAAAGCTCTCCTGCCTTGTTGATAAAGGAAAAGGCTCCTTCTACAAATCTGAAAAAGGGCAAGGCACTTGGGTAGGCTAAAATAGCATGCACAAACACTAATCAG